>NC_023749.2:13394936-13752726 GCF_000499845.2 Phaseolus vulgaris
TTTTGTCTTTATTGGTGTGTGTGGTGGCTTTGGATGGTCCTCCATCACCATAAACCCTAAAAAGCCTAAAACCCTAGAAACCATAAAAACCCTAACAACCCTAAAAAGCCTAGAAACACTGAAAACACTAACAACCTTAAAGGGCCTAGAAACACTAAAAAGCTAAAAATCATATAAAAAAACCCTGGAAACTCTAAAAACCCCTGATAACCATAAAAAGTCTAAAATCCTAAAAACTTTTAAAACCCTAAAAATTCTAAAACACAAAAAACACTAAAAACCCTAGAAATCTTAGAACCCTAAAACCCTACAAAACACTAGAAACTCTATAAACCCTAAAGAGTCTTAAAAACCCTAACAACCCTAAAAACCATAAGATCCATAAAATTCATTAGAGCCCTAAACCTTAATAACCCTATGGTTTAGGGTTTGAGATTTGAGGTTTGGGGTTTGGGTTTTTAGGTTAGTGTTGATCCTGCCTGTTGACCGGAGCGCTGGAGAATGCCTCGTCGAAGGATCGACGTGCGCGCCGCTTCTCACCTTCGTTCCTCCTCTGGACCTATCTCGAGAACCTGCAAAGAAACGATACGGCGCCGCTGCGGCCGATCGCACTCTGACGCTCAAGTCAGTGACAGTATCACCAAATACTAAGAACTGGAGCCGTGCAAATCTCTCTCACAAACAGCTCTGTCACTCGCAAGCGTAAAGTGTATGAACTGAACGTGCGTACCTTAGAAAATCTGTTAGGAACTCTTATATACCTGGTGGTTTTCTCTCTCCTGGCAGTTACAGACTTGGACACGTGGCTCGTATCCAACTGTACACGTGCCATCATCTGGAAGCTCCCTGACTTGGCGCTGCTTCTACTCTCATTTTGGCTAAGTTACCTATGCATGGTACTGCCCAGTGCATAGCTAACTCAGGAGTGCGATCTCTACTGAAACTGGCGAGGTAGGGCCTTCATACACCTTCCCTGTGGTCTCGCCGGCCGCCTTCATAATCTGCTTCTCCTTTATCTTCGGCGATGTGCTTGTTCTGGCGATCTCCGACTGCCTGGTCGCCTGAGTCTGCATTTGGCGACTTCATCCCCAACCTGGCGATCGCCTATTCTGGTAAGCTGGAGATCGGAACACGCCAACTTAACTATCGGCGACCACACGTGCCTCCCGACTTCCTTCCCAACTGTCAACCTGGCGCCTTGTCAACACGCCTATACTGTAGCAGGATGCCACGTCATCGCACCCGACCACCAGGGCGGTACACAAGCCCCCCAGTCTTAAGCGAAGACTTGCCTAGCGAAAAGACTGAAAAAGCCTTCGTTAACACCGGTCTACGTGGCATGGGCGCAGAATTCCAAGCGATAGTACTTTCTGCTGCTCTGACGCTCCACCAAACCCTTCACGCATCGTTCGACATGTGGCTCTCATCAACGGCTATCTTCATCTGCCGTTAGCGCTTCCCAAAACCGTTTCGAAAACCCTTAAACCCCTTACGCTCCTACTGTTCCATCACTTTCTTCACACTTGCATACGCTCTCATTTCCTTCTGCGAAAGCTCTCGACGTTCCTCGACGCTCTAGATCACCACCTCCCTTCAACATTCTCCCGATCATCGAAAGGTAACTACTTTCCTTCATCTGTTGGGTTTCCTTGCATTTTCACCGATTTGCATCATCCTGTAACTGTCTAGTGCATACGCTGTGGGCTGTTTTTCCATTTCTCCTTCTGCGTAACTTAGGGCTTTGTCGATCGTCGCAACGAACTCACATTCGTTCGTCTTTCACCTTCCTTTCATGATCGAGTCAGCCTTTGTAACCCTCCTGATTATTTTTTCTTCCTCCTTCGTTTGCAGTTGCTATCATGACTCGCACGAAGATCACCCCGAACCCCCCTCCATCAGCGCGAAACCCTCCTTCACAAGCACACGACTCTACGCAAGTTCGTGGTGCTCCCTCTTCGCAGGCTGTGAGGCCTGCGTCTTCTCAAACCGCTCTGGCCCAGGCGACTCCACCAAACGCTGGAGGAGCCCCCATCCCACTTCCAGACTTCAAGACGTTATACCCATGGGCTAACTCAACCCTCTTAAAGGAAACGTCGTCGGTGAACACCGCGGGAGCGGTTCTGCGATTGACCAATGGGGACGAGGCCCACCAATCGTTCCACAAGGAGCACGATGAGAGAATGATGGTGCTGCCTTGCCCCGCCACTCTGCCAGTGTGCGCCGATGATAAAGTGAGCGCTGACGGGCCCTTCTGCTTCGTCTACACCACTTTCTTCAAGAAGGTCAAACTCAGGTTCCCTCTCACTCGATTTGAGAGGGAACTCTTAACCGAGCTCAATATCGCTACCGCCCAGCTTCACCCCAACAGCTGGGCGTTTGTCTGAGCTTTCGAGATAACGTGCGCCCACCTGGGGTTGCCCGCGTCAGTGGACGTGTTTTTATTCTTGTTCGAGGCCAAGCACCCAGGAGATCGCCTGTGGGTCAGCCTGAACGCCATTGCTGGGAGGTCCATTTTCACCATCTTCCAGCAGTCGTACAAGGATTGGAAGGGGAAGTTCATTCAGGTTCGCGCAAATGACAAAGACACTTCCCTTCTCGACGGTTTCCCCTTGTACTGGGTGGACAAGGGGAAAAAGGAGTCCAAGAGCTGCTTCAGGAGGCCCAGAAGTCCTGATAGCATGGGAGCTTTGGACAGAGACCTTTGTCTCTTCTGGAAGAGGGTGGCAGATGCCCACATAACATTCTTGACCCCCACCCTGATTTCCTTCGAGTTCTTTGAGGACCAGTTGGAATTCCAAATAGGTTAGGACGCTACATCTTTGTCTTGACATTGCTTCTGATATTGTTTCTGGGCGTCTTGTGCGACACACACAAGACTTTGGCTTTATCTTTTCTGCATATGCCTGCTTTTGCTGTCTCATTGTCTTGTACACTTACCCCTTTCTCTTTTGAGCTAACTTATGCACTTTCATTTCATGCAGACACCATGTTGGGTAAGAACATGCTCGCCGACTTAAAGGCGCTCGCCCGCAACCACGGGTTGGCGACCGGCTCCCAGACGGTTCCCAACTCGGCGGTCGAGAAGGCCATCATCCAGGGGCGATCACCGCCTAAGGCGCCCACCCAACGAAAGAAACTGGTCCTTAAGAGGCCAAAGCGGAAAGCCCCCCAAGTTGTCCAAGAGGATGAGGAAGAGGACGACGAGGTCACAGAGGATGGCCTTGTCACGAAAAGGAAGAGGGTGGCACCATCTTCTCCACCTGCCCCGCCCCCTCTTCCAGCTTCAACACCACCATCAACACCCGCTCCTCCTCCCTCATCACCAGCACCACAAGCCCCTTCACCACCAGTCCAAGCGGTTCCATTGGCCACTGCGCCGCCTGCAACTGAGGCCCCAGAGCCAAATTTCTTGGAGGACCCCCCGAGCGCCTCCACACCACATATATCAGCAGGAGGGGGCCCTCCTTCCAACACTTCAGCTGCAGGAATCGTTCCAATCGGGGACGAGGTCGCTCATACCTCTCCAATCCTAATCACCGAGTCCCCGATTGCGTCGCCACGCCAGGAAACAACCACTGAAAATGTTGCTAAGGAAGGTGGCGACGAGAACCCTCAACAAGCCCCCCTGGCGCCTCTCCAAGCCGCGAACCTTTCCCTCGAGGTTACAAGGATGTGGGAACCTCTGACCGCCAAACTCAAAACCATAGCAGAGGATATCCCATCGATCATAACGAGGGCTGTGGAGAGCTCCACCAGGCGGCTCCAAGACGATGTCTACCACCTCAAGACCGAAAACAGCACAATGAAGGTTGAGGTAGAGAAGGTGGCATTCAGCCTGACGCTCGCGGAAATGGAACATTCCCGAGTAGAGGATGCCCTAAGCACCGAGCTTAGGCTTGCGCGCAAGGAAGCTGCTGACCTTCGCCGCAAAGTCCATGAACTTGCCCAAGAAAAAGTTGAACTTGAAAGCAGAATCGTGCCTCTACGCACCAAGGCGAGCGACCTGGAGGCTCACATTCAAGCTAATGCCGATAAGGTACAAAAACTGGAGCAAAGGTCAATCGACCGCGAGAAGCTGCTTGGGCAAGTAGAAAAAGCAAGGGATGACGCCATGGCTGATCTCACCGAGGCGAACAAGGAAAAAGAGAAGATGGCTGCCGAGTTGACCCAAGCTCGAACAGAATCCAAGAAGGTTACTGACGACCTTCTCCATGCTCAAGAGACTAACAAACAACTCCAAAAACAGATTGAAGAGCAGGGGCAGCAGAACAAGGAGCTCAAGAAACAAGCTGAAGAGCTGGGACAGCAGAACGAGGAGCTCAAGAAACAGGTTGAAGAGCTTCAAGGACAATTTGAAGAACTTAAGCTAAATTCTGCTCAGATTCTGACTGCTGGATTCGAAGCCGCTCGGGAGCAATTTGCATGCCTATTCCCTGATCTCGACCTCAGCATGGTGTCATTAAACAATGAAGTAGTAGATGGAAAGGTCGTTCCCGCCGAAGGCTCAACCAATTCCACCCCATCTGCTTCTTTATAAATTCACCTGTATTTACCTTGTAAAAAACTCTTGCACATGTGTTTTGAACAGTTATTCATTTCAATAGCGAGACTTGGATATTTCTTCTGACTTCTTTTGAGCGCTTTACTTTCTTTGTATGTTTAACTCTGCTGCGTTTAACTTAGCGATTTTGCAAACATGACCTTTGGCGTAACTGCTTCGAGCCAATTCAAACTTAAGCAATAATCGCTTTAAACAACTTGTACCCCTGAGGCACTAACCTGATCATAAGAAAAGTTCCAAGCAACGAACTGTGATTCAATCGTCGGTTCAAACAACGTCCCACTTGACCCGCTTTATCAAACAAGTCTTTCAACCTTCTCACCGTCGTTTGAATTTTTCCCGATCGCCAAAACCTCTTGGTAACACCAGCTTTTTCCAGCCTCATGCTTTGGCAGTCATTTCTTTATCTGAGGCAGAAATGCCCTTTGGGATCTTCCTTTACCTCCCTGAACTTCAGAGCTAGAGACTGGCTGGCTAGGCGTTCTCTTCGAACCTACCTTAGCCACCTTTCAAGCTTCTTCCACCCTCTTCGCCATACCTGAACTCGTTCAAGACGAGAAGGATTTTATCTTGCCTATACTCGCACACAAGCGAGAAGGTCTTTTAACTCGCCTGAACTCGCTCATCGGCGAGAAGGACTTTTACTCGCCTGAACTCGCTCATCGGCGAGAAGGACTTTAAACGGCCTTAACTCGCTCGATGGCGAGAAGGACTTTTACTCGCCTGAACTCGCTCATCGGCGAGAAGGACTTTAAACGGCCTTAACTCGCTCGACGGCGAGAAGGACTTTGTCTGGTGCCTCAACTTGCCCAGGGTGTACATCTCCTCCCCCCTGGATGCACTGAGGACCTTTTCTTTCTCACGCCTGCACTCGCTCGACGGCGAGGAGGTCTTTGATGGGCCTTAGTTCGCACAACGGCGATAAGGACTTTATCCGGTGCCTCAACTTGCCTAGGGCGTACATCTCCTCCCCCCTGGATGCACTGAGGACCTTTCTCGCCTGCGCCCGCACGTCGGCGAGGAGGTCTTTAACTTGCCTCTACGTTGCCCCGGGAGTTACATCTTCTCGCTCCCAGAATCACGGAGGACTTTTCCTCTTTCTCGCCTGCACCCGCTCGACGGCGAGGAGGTCTTTCATCTGGTGCCTCCGATCGCCGATAAACGATGAGGACTTAAAAACTTAACTGGTGCCTCTAATCGCCAAAAAACGATGAGGACTTTAAAAACTTAACTGATACCTCTAATCGCCGAAAAACGATGAGGACTTTAAAAACATAACTGGTGCCTCTAATCGCCGAAAAACGATGAGGACTTTAAAACTTTAGAAAACACGCGACATATCTTTTCGTGCCTTAAATCATGTACGAATGACAAGGTCTTTCTTCGAAACTTTTGGAAATAACACATGCAATCTGAAAACACCTTATACTTCGAAAACTCTTCTTTTATTGGGTGGCCTCATTAAAAACCCTCCTTAGGGAAAAAAGAGTGCCCCCTTGAAACTGTTTTAACAGAGACATTGCAATATAACATTTGTGTTTGTCTTTACTTACAAAGCTCTTAGCTATAGTACAACTTCAGGTGTGTGGCGTTCCAGGTACGAGGGATCGCCCCTCCTTCCAGCGTCTCTAAGCGGTAGGCTCCGTTCCCGAGTGCCTCGGTTATTCTGAACGGTCCAGTCCACTTGGGTGATAGTTTATTCTCCATCTCGTACTGGTGGGCCTTCCTCATCACCAGATTGCCTTCTCTAAACTGCCTTGGCATCACCTTTGAGTTGTACCTTCGCTCGACCCTTCTCTTGACCGCCTCAGCCTTCAGCCTTGCCTCCTCCCTGACTTCGTCCAGCAGATCCAGGTTTAGCCTTCTCTCTTCATTCGAGTCTTCCTCTACAAAGTTCTGGAATCTCGGCGAGCTCTCCTGAATCTCGACTGGAATCATGGCATCACACCCATAGACCAAGCTAAACGGGGTCTCATGGGTTCCTGACTGCTCGGTGGTGTGGTACGCCCAAACTATACGGGGTACCTCCTCAGCCCAACTTCCCTTGGCTTTCTCGAGCCTTCTCTTCAAACCTCTCAGCAACACCCGATTAGCTGATTCCACCTGGCCATTCGTCTGAGGGTGCTCGACGGATGCAAACACTTGCTGAATTCCAACCCCTTCACAAAGCTTTTTCAACAGGTGGCTTGCAAACTGAGTCCCATTATCTGACACCAGGCGCTTAGGCACTCCAAACCGGCACACGATGTTCTTCCATACAAAGCCTTCGATCTTGTGTGCGGTGATCTGGGCCACTGGTTCTGCTTCAATCCATTTGGTGAAGTACTCAATCGCCACTACCAAGTACTTCATCTGCCTGATCGCCAGTGGAAAAGGTCCCAGGATGTCGATCCCCCAAGTATGAAACGGCCAAGGGCTATAGATCGACTTCAACTCCTCGGGAGGTGCCTTATGCCAATCGGTGTGCTGCTGGCACTGTTTGCAGCATTGGGCATACTTCTTGCAATCTTCTCTCATGGATGGCCAATAGTAGCCTGCACGGAGAGTCCTCGCGGCCAGAGCTCGACCCCCGACGTGACTTCCACATATTCCTTCGTGGAGCTCTGCCATAATTCTCGTGCACTTCTCGCCGTGTATACATTCCAGGAGTGGGTGAGTGAATCCAAACCTGTACAGATCGCCATCAATCAATGTATACTTGCTGGAATTTTTCTTTACCTTCCTAGCTTCTGTTGGATCTAGCGGGAGGAGGCCATCCTCCAGGCACCGCTTGTACTGTGTTATCCAAGTGTCTGGCTCATGGGTGGCGCAGACCTGCATCACGTCCACCTTCTCTCCTCGACAAGCTCTAACTCTCGGCGATCTCAGAGTTTCTTGCGTCAAAGACTTATGGCTTCTCGCTGCTCTCTCCGTCGACCTGCTTATCTGAAGGACCAGGTGATCTGCTACAAATGCCCTCGGCGTCTTCAAAGTTTCTTGAATCACTGTCCTCTGCCTACCCCCCTTGCCTGAGCTGGCGAGCTTAGCAAGCAAGTCAGCTCGGGCATTCTGTTCTCGGGGCACATGCACCACTTCAAAAGAGGCAAAGGAACTCTTCAATTCCTGCACATACGCCAAGTAAGCCGCCATTTGTGGATCTTTAGCCTGGAACTCGCCTGTTACTTGCCCTGTGACTAGCAGCGAGTCACTCTTAGCCATCAGCACTCTGGCTCCCATTTCCTTAGCCAGCAGAATCCCGGCGATCAGCGCCTCATACTCTGCTTGATTGTTGCTGGCTTTGAAGTCGAATCTCAACGATTGTTCGATCAGCATGCCGTTGGGTCCTTCCAATATGACTCCAGCACCGCTACCCTGCTGGTTTGACGATCCATCCACCGAGAGTACCCAACGGAAATCGTCTCCTTCAACCCGCGTCGCCTCTGAAGAGAGCTCGACTACAAAATCTGCAAAGATTTGCCCTTTGATCGGGCCTCGAGGCTCATATTTAATGTCAAACTCTGACAACTCCACTGCCCACTTCACCATTCTTCCTGCAACGTCAGGCTTCTTCAAGACCTTCTGGATGGGCAGGTCAGTCATCACCAGTATTGTGAAGCTGTGGAAGTAGTGGCGCAACCTCCTCGCCGAAAACACCACAGCCAGCGCAGCCTTCTCCAGGGCCTGATATCTCATTTCTGGACCCTGCAACACCTTGCTCACAAAATAGATAGGCTTCTGAGCCTGATCTTGGTCCTGGGCGAGCACCGCACTCACCGCCCTCTCAGTCACAGCAAAATACAATCTGAGAGGGATTCCCGCCAGTGGTTTGCACAGAACCGGCGGGCTCGCCAAATATTCCTTCAGCTTGACGAAAGCTTCCTCGCACTCTTTCGTCCAAGCGAACTTGTTATTGCGCCGCAGACACTGGAAATAGGGATGTCCCTTTTCTCCGCTTGCTGACACGAAGCGAGATAGGGCTGCCATCCGACCTGTTAGCTGCTGGACTTCTTTCACTGTAGCCGGGCTTCTCATCGCCAAGATGGCGGCACACTTGTCCGGATTGGCTTCTATTCCTCTTTCAGTCAAGAGAAAACCCAAAAATTTTCCAGCCTCCACGCCGAAAATGCATTTCTCCGGGTTGAGCTTTAACTTGAACTTGGCGATCGTCGTGAACAATTCTTCCAAGTCTGCAACGTGCTTGCTTTTCTCCTGCGAGGTCACGACCATGTCATCGACGTAAGCTTGCACGTTCCTTCCCAGCATTGGTGCAAGTACGCGATCCATCAGCCTCTGGTACGTGGCCCCCGCGTTCTTCAGCCCAAACGGCATCACCTTATAGCAGTAGCACGACCTCTCCGTCATGAAGGCTGTTTTCTCTTCATCCATGGGATGCATCTTGATCTGATTATAGCCCGAGAAGGCATCCAGGAAACTTAGCAGCTTGCACCCTGCAGCACTATCAACCAGGGCATCAATGCTTGGTAAAGGATACGAATCCTTTGGGCAAGCTTTATTCAGATCGGTGAAATCGACGCACATACGCCATTTCCCGTTGCTCTTCTTCACCAGCACGACATTTGCCAACCACTCAGGGTACTGGACTTCCCTGATGTGGCCTGCAGCGAGGAGTTTCTGGGTCTCATCCTTGATCGCCTGCCTCCTCTCTTCATTAAATTTCCTCCTTCTTTGCCGCACCGGTCTCACCATGTTGTCCATCGCCAGATGATGGCACAAGAAGTCGGGATCGATCCCGGGCATGTCCGAAGCGGACCAGGCAAACGCGTCCAGATGCCGTTCAATCACCTTGGCGATCTGGTCCTGGAGATCGACCTCCAGAGATCTTCCGAGCTTGAAAACTTTCCCCCCGATCTCCTTCTCGAGCCACTGCTCGACGGGCTTGGGCCTTGATTCTCTGGCGATCACCGCCTTGGCGATTCCGAGTTCCCTTGCTTCCTCCGGGCGATTCTGCGCCTCTTCTTCCTCCAGGCCAGCATTTCTCTCCCCCAGCTCAGCATCTACCATCTCTACGTCCCTTCCGGCGGCCTCCTCCATTATCGGCGGTCTGGGCTTCACACCGGGAGGTGGGGTGGTTGTAACATAGCTCACTGATCTTTTATTTTTCAGGCTATTTTCATAGCACTTTTTCGCTTCCTTCTGATCAGACTTTATCGTGATTACCACCCCTTCCATGGACGGCAGCTTCACCTTCATGTGCCGAGTCGATGGAATTGCGCCTATCCTGTTAAGAGTGGGCCTTCCCAGCAGGATGTTATATGCTGAAGGGGCGTTTACGATGAGGTACTTGATTTTCTCCGTCCTCGACCCAGCCTCATCGGTAAACGTGGTTCTCAGCTCAATGTACCCCCTGACTTCCACCTGGTCGCCAGCGAACCCATACAAGCACCCTCCATAGGGCCTTAGCTGGTCAAGGGGCAATTCTAGCTGCGTGAAAGTCGGCCAGAACATCACGTCTGCCGAACTTCCTTGGTCCACCAGAACTCGGTGAACCTTCCTCCCCGCCGTGATCAACGAAATAACAATGGGATCGTTGTCATGAGGCACAACGTCCCGAAGATCCTGCTTGGTGAACGTAATGTCCACTTCGGGCGAGTGATCTTCAAACATGTCCACTGACATCACCGATCGCGCGTACTTTTTCCTCTGCGATGCGGTGCATCCACCACCTGAGAAACCCCCTGCAATGGTGTGGATCTCCCCATGGATAGGCATCTCGTGTTGTTGGGCTTCTCCACCTGCCGGCTGGGAACTCGACGCTCCTCCGGTCCTTCTGTCCAGCAGATAGTCGTTTGGGAACCCGCTCTTAACCAGATCGTCGAGCTGGTACCCTAAAGACAAACACGAGTCCAGGTTGTGGCCAAAGCACTGGTGAAACTCGCACCAGACGTCCGGCTTCGACCCTAGCACCTTGTCGCCCACCTTCTCGGGCGCCTTCAACCTAGCAGATATGTTAGGGATAGCAATCAGGTCCGCTAGTCCCATGACGAATTTGTGCTTAGGCGGGCGATTGTATTCCCGGCGTGCTGGTTGTTGGCGTGCTGGCGGTTGGCGCGCTTGGCTTCTTCCCTTATTTCTCCTATCGTAAGGACAGCGAGTCCTTTGGTCCTTTCTGGCCGCCGCTGCCGTTTCCAGCACCCTCTGTGGCTGGATCCTGGTCTGGGCGCGTGGCCTGGCGGGAGCCACGCTGCCTCTCTTCTCGGCGACCTCACTCTCGTCGGCGATGTGGGCCACCGCAAGTCGCCTGACTTCAGCAAACGTCGCTGGATGAGCCCTGATCAAGGCCTCGCAGAATGGCCCTGGCTGCACGCCCTTCTTGAAGGCATAGACCAGCATTTCTTCATCCTTGGCCGGCGATCTGACCATCTACGCTCCGAAGCGATTGAGGTAGTCTCTGAGGGACTCCCCATGGTACTGCCTTATATCAAACAGATCATAGGACACCCTGGGCGGTGCCTTGTTCACAATATACTGCTCGACAAAGATCTTCGAGAATTGTTGAAAATTAGTTATGTGGCCATTAGGCAGGCTCACAAACCACTCCATCGCCGTTCCCTGGAGTGTGCTCACGAACATTTTACAATAGACGGCGTCCGACCCTCCTGACAGCATCATCTGTGTGTGGAACGTGGTCAGATGAGCCTCTGGATCCTCCACGCCAGTAAAAACAGCTTTAACCGGGACCACGCTCGTGGGAATTGGCGTGTCGGTAATCGCCTGAATGAAAGGCATTGGGAAAACACGAGGCGGCGTCGACGGTGCCACCTCTTCAGCGGAAGAACGAACCTGCTGCTCCTGAAGAGCTCGACGTAGCTCCTCAGCTACCTTGCTGAGCTCCTCGTTCCTGGCGCGAGAGGCGACCAGGTCTTCATGTATCCTTGCCTGCTCGACACGCGAGGCTTCTACAGTGGCCTGCAATGAGCGCATCATTTCTGCCATCTGCGCCATGGTCATGGCGGCGTCGCCTTCAGCTGCGACGGGAGCCACGGGACTGGAACGATTGCTTCTCATCTTTCTCATTAACTTCAGCGAACCACAGAAATTTAGCAAATGACACTTCAACCACGATCGAATCAGCGATCAACCGGAGAAAACTCAAGAAACTGCGCAAGAACTTCAAGAACACCACAAACCTTCGAAGAAAATCGCAGCTTCACCAAAAACCACCGTTTCCCCGGGAACCAAACAACCAAACGAAAGAACTCGAATCCACCGATCGAAAAGCCAAACGAACGGTTTAAAACACAAATTGCACCGAACGAAACTCAAAGAAACCAAGAACGACGGTTGCACCAGCACACAACCGCGCAGAAAACCTCGAAAACCTCCACGAACTCACGCTGTGGATGGGAGCACGTTTTACACGGCCCCACGGTGGGCGCCTGATGATCCTGCCTGTTGACCGGAGCGCTGGAGAATGCCTCGTCGAAGGATCGACGTGCGCGCCGCTTCTCACCTCCGTTCCTCCTCTGGACCTATCTCGAGAACCTGCAAAGAAACGATACGGCGCCGCTGCGGCCGATCGCACTCCGACGCTCAAGTCAGTGACAGTATCACCAAATACTAAGAACTGGAGCCGTGCAAATCTCTCTCACAAACAGCTCTGTCACTCGCAAGCGTAAAGTGTATGAACTGAACGTGCGTACCTTAGAAAATCTGTTAGGAACTCTTATATACCTGGTGGTTTTCTCTCTCCTGGCAGTTACAGACTTGGACACATGGCTCGTATCCAACTGTACACGTGACATCATCTGGAAGCTCCCTGACTTGGCGCTGCTTCTACTCTCATTTTGGCTAAGTTACCTATGCATGGTACTGCCCAGTGCATAGCTAACTCAGGAGTGCGATCTCTACTGAAACTGGCGAGGTAGGGCCTTCATACACCTTCCCTGTGGTCTCGCCGGCCGCCTTCATAATCTGCTTCTCCTTTATCTTCGGCGATGTGCTTGTTCTGGCGATCTCCGACTGCCTGGTCGCCTGAGTCTGCATTTGGCGACTTCATCCCCAACCTGGCGATCGCCTATTCTGGTAAGCTGGAGATCGGAACACGCCAACTTAACTATCGGCGACCACACGTGCCTCCCGACTTCCTTCCCAACTGTCAACCTGGCGCCTTGTCAACACGCCTATACTGTAGCAGGATGTCACGTCATCGCACCCGACCACCAGGACGGTACAAGTGTGTTTATGGTTTTTAGCTTTTTAGGGTTTCTAGGCCTTTTATGGTTTTAAAATTTTTATGGGTGTCTGGGGTTTTTACGGTTTCTAGTGTTTTTAGGCTTTTATGGTTGCTAGGGTATTTACAAATTTAAGGATTTTTATGGCTGTTAGGGTTTTGTTTTTCTAGGGTTTAGAGATTTTAGGGTTTAGGCAGGGTAGACTCAGTTTTTCAATTTACTGACTCGTTGTAGTCCGTCTCACTAAACTCACAATCCACGCGGGTCAACAGTAGGACAGGCTGGCCGCAGACTCGAAAAAAAAAATTTGTGTCGGCAAGGCACTGAAAAAAATAGGTTTCTTAAAATATTATAATAACATTGCGGTAACGATATAATCTTTTTACATCTAAAAGAAGATGTTTAGGGTTTATGGTATTTACTGATAAAGCTACATGATATTGGTAATATTGGTACAAGTATTTTATTACTCAACCCAACCTTCAAAATTTGCAGTATTAAAAATGCAGTACTCAACCAAAATCGTATACAACACCGGTGTTATTTTAAATATTTCTACACAATTTTTAATTAATACAAGTGATTATTACTCAAATCCCTTTATAATTGCTTTCTATTAAATTATAAAAATGGATTAGTAAAACTTCTAAAAAAACAAATAAAATACGTGTGTGTTTCTTTTTTACTTAGGTTAACTAAATATAATTTTCAATTCAAAGGTGTTACGTTATATTGAAGATAATATTTCTATAAAACAAATTTATTCTATTAATATAATTTCTATTAAAACACTTATAGTCTGGCATTACACCTAAACAACTCCTTTCTACATTTGTTGTTTTATTTAATATTTTTGAATTAAAAATATTTTTTAAATGGAAGAATATTGATATTGAGTGTTAATAAGGTAATTTTAAAAGGAAATTTTTTTTAAAATTTTTTTGCTTTCACTCTTAAATCCTAAACAATGTGAAACTATTGGACATTGAGTAATATAATTGAGTATAATCGAGTTAAGATTGTTGGTAGTGATAGTTCTAAATTATTCTAAAGGCTAAGTTCATTTCCTTGAAGGAGTCCATGACATTATCTCAGTCAAGGCACCGCCTTATTACCATTGGGTTGGTGCATGATTGTCACTTTATACAGGTATGATGTGATTAATTTTGTTTGAAATTAAATCTTTTATTTAATTTAAGTTGCTGATTTTGTTTTATTTTGACTAAGGTTGTTGAATCCGTTCTTGGGAAACTTCATATGTTAATCGTATGGAACATTTTAGGTCATTGTTTTCACATAAAAAAAATGATTATGTAAACGTTATTGAGGTTAGGTTTCGTTTTCTTCTTCTCATGTTATGAAATTTGGTTCATGCTAGGTTGTGTATCTTTCATTATATACTTAATGTAATCCCTGCAACCAGAAATATGTTTTTTCAATTTATTTTCTCCCGAGAAAAGCTTGTTGATTAATTTGTTATCCATACTGACTATACAAATTAATTGTTTCGTGTGTACGTGAGACATCACAAGGAAACATTTTTGTTTCTGATGTGCAGATCACGGACTATTTAATATTACAAGATGGGTTAGCAAAATATCTTTATAGAACTGTAAGGGTTTTGGTACGTCTGATTTTTGGATCAATATTTAAATGAGTTTGGGCACATTAAGGAAGATTTTTTAAATATAGAAAAAATACCCTTAAATTTCTAAAGATATCCTAGAATTTCGGATAATACATAGATTGTATTGAATGCTACAACATCAAGTGTTGTCAATCTGTCCAAGCAAAAATTCTTGTCCAAGTACAATATAGAAGAAAAGTAGGCCGAATAAGTGAGCCCATTAACTCTCAATCTACTCGATTTCAGTACGAAACAACGAAAATATCTAAGTAAAATAAGCATAGTTCCTTTTTAAATATATTTTTGAATTTTTTTTTAAACAAACTAATTTTATTGTAAAATATATTTTATTTGCAGAATTGTAGGGTTACTTAAGAGGGAGAAAGCGCAAAACAAATGGATCCACTTTATTATGTATTAATTGTTCTTTGGCACGTTCTTTTTACATTCCCACCAGATATTTCAGGAGTTAATATTTGCAAGAATTGAAATTTCAAAGTATTAATTGGTTGGGTGTACAAGTGAATATTTGCAAGAATTGAAGGCAATACTTCGTGCATCATATCAATCTTTATGAAAAAAACGAAAATGTCCTTCAATAAAATGAGTCCTAATCCCTTTTTAAGAATATTTTTCTAAATTATTTTTTTAAAACAAACTTACTTTATTATAAAATACTTTTTTCAGAATTTAATTTTTTTGAATTCTATATCAAATTTTATTTTTGGAAACAAATAATATGCTTTTCCATAATAAATTCATATTCAAAAAAGATATTTTTGGAAAATTTAAAGTATTAAATGGTTGGGTGTACAAGGAATTTGCAGAATTGAAAGTTCACTTAAGTGATAGAAAACCCAAAACAAATGGGATCTAATTTTTATTTATTAATTATTTTTTGGCACCTTCTTTTGACATTCCCACCAGATATTTCATGAGTGAATATTTGCAAGAATTGAAGGCAATACTTCCTGCACCATATCAATCTGTAAGAAACAACGAAAATGTCATTTAATAAAATGAGCCCTGATCCTTTTTAAGAATATATTTTTGAATCATTTTTTTGAAATGAATTTATTTTATTGCAAAATTGTTTTTTGAGAATTTAATTTCGTATTCTATTTGAAATTTTATTTTTGAAATAAAATAATATGCTTTTCAAGAATTAATTCCAATTCGAAAAATTTATTTTTCGAAATTTCAAAGTATTAATTGGTTGGGTGTACAAGGAATTTGCAGAATTGTAAGGTCACTTAAGAGAGAGAAAGCGCAAAACAAATGAGATCCAATTTATTATGTATTAATTGTTTTTTGGCATCCTTTTTTGACATTCCCACCTGATATTTCATGAGTGAATATATGCAAGAATTGAAGGCAATACTTCGTGCATCATATCAATCTGTATAAATCAATGAAAATTTCCTTTAATAAAATGAGCTCTGATCCCTTTATAAGAATATATTTTTGAATTATTTTTTTAAAACAAACCTATTTTATTATAAGATACTTTTTTTCAGAATTTAATTTATTGAATTCTATTTCAAATTTTATTTTTGGAAAAAAAAAATATGCTTTTCCATAATAAATTCTTATTCAAAAAATTTATTTTTGGAAATTTTAATGTATTAATTGGTTGGGTGTACAATGAATTTGCAGAATTCAAGGGTCACTTATGTGAGAGAAAGCGCAAAACAAATAGGATCCAATTTGTTATTTCTTAATTATTTTTTGGCACCTTCTTTTGACATTCCCACCAGATATTTCATTAGTGAATATTTGCAAGAATTGAAGGCAATACTTCTTGCACCATATCAATCTATATGAAACAACGAAAATGTTCTTTAATAAAATGAGCCCTGTTCCTTTTTAAGAATATATTTTGAATCATTTTTTTAAAACGAATTTATTTTATTGCAAAACGGTTTTTTGAGAACTTAATTTCGTTTTCTATTTTAAATTTTATTTTTGAAACAAAATAATATGCTTTTCCAGAATTAATTCCAATTCAAAAATATTATTTTTGGATTCAAAGTATTAATTGGTTGGGTGTACAAGGAATTTGCAGAATTGTAGGCTGACTTAAGAGAGAGAAAGCGCAAAACAAATGGGATCCAATTTATTATGTATTAATTGTTTTTTGGCACTTTTTTTAACATTCCCACCAGATATTTCTTGAGTGAATATTTGCAAGAATTGAAGGCAATACTTCGTGCACCATATTAATCTGTATGAAACAACGAAAATGTCTGTTAATAAAATGAGCCTGATCCCTTTTTAAGAATATATTTTTTAATTATTTTTTTAAAACAAACTTATTTTATTATAAAATACTTTTTTCAGAATTTAATATTTTGAATTGCATTTCAAATTTTTTTTTGGAAACAAATAATATGCTTTTCAATAATAAATTCATATTCAAAAAAATTATTTTTGGAAATTTTAAAGTATTAATTGGTTGGGTGTACAATGAATTTGCAGAATTGAAGAGTCACTTAAGTGAGAGAAAGCGCAAAACAAATGGGATCCTATTTGTTATTTATTAATTATTTTTTGGCACCTTCTTTTGACATTCCCACCAGATATTCTATGAGTGAATATTTGCAAGAATTGAAGGCAATACTTCCTGCACCATATCAATTTGTATGAAACAACGAAAATATCTTTTAATAAAATGAGCCCTTTTCCTTTTTAAAAATATATTTTTTAATCATTTTTTTAAAACGAATTTATTTTATTGCAAATTGGTTTTTTGAGAATTTAATTTCGTATTCTATTTTAAATTTTATTTTTGAAACAAAATAATATGCTTTTCCAGAATTAATTCCAATTCAAAAAATTTATTTTTCGAAATTTCAAAGTATTAATTGGTTGGGTGTACAAAGAATTTGCATAATTGTAGGGTCACTTAAGAGAGAGAAACTTCAAAACAAATGGGATCCAATTTATTATGTATTAATTGTTTTTTGGAACCTTTTTTTGATATTCACATAAGATATTTCATGAGTGAACATTTACAAGAATTGAAGACAATACTTCGTGAACCATTTTAATTTGTATGAAACAACGAAAATTTCCTTTAATAAAATGAGCCGTAAACCCTTTTTAAGAATATATTTTTGAATCATTTTTTTTAAAACAAACTTATTTTATTATAAAATACCTTTTTCATAATTTAATTTTTTGAATTCTATTTGAAATTTTATTTTTGGAAAAAAATAATATGCTTTTCCATAATAAATTCATATTCAAAAAATTTATTTGTGGAATTTTTATAGTATTAATTGGTTGGGTGTACAAGGAATTTGCAGAATTGAAGGGTCACTTAAGTGAGAGAAAGCGCAAAACAAAGGGGATCCAATTTATTATTTATTAATTTTTTTTGGCACCTTCTTTTGACATTCCCACCAGATATTTCATGAGTGAATTTTTGCAAGAATTGAAGGCAATACTTCCTACACCATATCAATCTGTATGAAACAACGAAAATGTCTTTAAATAAAATGAGCCCTAATCCTTTTTAAGAATATACTTTTGAATCATTTTTTTAAAACGAATGTATTTTATTGCAAATTGGTTTTTTGAGAATTTAATTTCGTATTCTATTTTAAATTTTATTTTTGAAACAAAATAATATGCATTTCCAGAATTAATTCCAATTCAAAAAATTCATTTTTGGAAATTTCAAAGTATTAATTGGTTAGGTGTACAACGAATTTGCAGAATTGAAGGGTCACTTAAGAGAGAGAAAGCGCAAAACAAATGGGATCCAATTTATTATGTATTAATTGTTTTTTGGCACCTTCTTTTGACATTCCCATCAGATATTTCATGAGGGAATATTTTCAAGAATTGAAGGCAATACTTCCTGCACCATATCAATCTGTATGAAACAACAAAAATCTCCTTTAATAAAATGAGCTCGGATCCTTTTTAAGAATATATTTTTGAATCAATTTTTTAAAACGAATTTCTTTTATGGCAAAATGGTTTTTTGAGAATTTAATTTCGTATTATATTTTAAATTTTATTTTTGAAACAAAATAATATGCTTTTCCATAATTAATTCCAATTCAAAAAATTCATTTTTGGAAATTTCAAAGTCTTAATTGGTTGGGTTTATAAGGAATTTGCATAATTGTAGGGTCACTTAAGAGAGAGAAAGCGCAAAACCAATGGGATCCACTTTATTATGTATTAATTGTTTTTTGGCACGTTCTTTTTACATTCCCACCAGATATTTCAGGAGTGAATATTTGCAAGAATTGAAGGCAATACTTCCTGCACCATATCAATATGTATGAAACAACGAAAATGTCATTGAAAAAAAATGAGCCCTGATCCCTTTTTAAGAATATATTTTTGAATCATTTTTTTAAAACGAATTTATTTTATTGCAAAATGGTTTTTTTAGAATTTAATTTCGTATTCTATTTTAAATTTTATTTTTGAAACAAAATAATATGCTTTTCCAGAATTAATTCCAATTCAAAAAATTCATTTTTGGAAATTTCAAATTATTAATTGGTTAGGTGTACAAGGAATTTGCAGAATTGAAGGGTCACTTAAGAGAGAGAAAGAGCAAAACAAATGGGATCCAATTTATTATGTATTAATTGTTTTTTGGCACCTTCTTTTGACATTCCCACCAGATATTTCAGGAGTGAATATTTGCAAGAATTGAAGACAATACTTCCTGCACCATATCAATATGTATGAAACAACGAAAATATCATTTTAAAAAATTAGCCCTGATCCCTTTTTAAGAATATATTTTTGAATCATTTTTTTAAAACGAATTTATTTTATTGCAAAATGGTTTTTTGAGAATTTAATTTCGTATTCTATTTTAAATTTTATTTTTGAAAAAAAACAAATATGCTTTTCTTGAATTAATTCCAATTCAAAAATATTATTTTTGGAAATTTCAAAGTATTAATTGGTTGGGTGTACAAGAAATTTGTAAAATTGAAGGGTCAGTTAAGAGAGAGAAAGAGCAAAACAAATGGAATCCACTTTATTATGTATTAATTGTTTTTTGGGACCTTCTTTTGACATTCCTAACAGATCTTTCATGAGTGAATATTTGCAAGAATTGAAATCAATCTGTATGGAACAATGAAAATGTCCTTAAGTAAAATGAGGCCTGATCCCTTTTTAAGAATATATTTTTGAATTATTTTTTTAAAACGAACTTATTTTATTGTTTTTGAGAATTTAATTTTTTGAATTCTATTTGAAATTTTATTTTTTGAAAAAAATAATATGCTTTTCCATAATAAATTCCAATTCAAAAAAATTATTTTTTGAAAATTTTAAAGTATTAATTGGTTGGGTGTACAAGGAATTTGCAGAATTGAAGTGTCACTTAAGAGAGAGAAAGCACAAAAGAAATGGGATCCAATTTGTTATGTATTAATTGTTTTTTGGCACCTTCTTTTGACATTCCCACCAGATATTTCATGAGTGAATATTTGCAAGAATTGTAGGCAATACTTCCTGCACCATATTAATCTGTATGAAACAACGAAAATTTCCTTTAATAAAATGAGCCCTGATCCATTTTTAAGAATATATTTTTGAATCATTTTTTTACAACGAATTTATTTTATTGCAAAATGGTGTAAGACAAGGTGATCCATTGTCTCCTTTACTTTTTTGTCTTGCAGAGGAAGTTCTTAGTAGAGGTATATCTAAGCTTGTGCATGATAAGAATATTTTAAATATGGCTAGTCCGAAAGGTTATCTCACTCCCTCTCATATTTTGTATGCTGATGACATTTTTATTTTTTGTAGGGGGATATTAAGTCTTTTCGAAATTTGAGTACTTTTCTTAAAACATATGGTGATTTTTCCGGTGAATATATTAATAACTCTAAAAGTAGTTTCTTCACCATGGATAATTCTCCAAGATTTGTCACCAAAATTCAAAATATTTTCTTGTGGTCATGGTTGTTTGCCTTTCAATTATTTAGGAGTGCCTATCTTTGTTGGTGCTCCAAAGTGTCAAATTGAAGCTAGCATCTTGGAAAGGTAAATCTCTTAGCATGATGGGTCGGATCCAGCTGGTCAATACAGTGATTACTGGATTTCTAGCTTATAGTTTTAATATGTATAAATGGCCTGTTTCACTTATTAAGCAAGTTGAGCAGTGGTACCGGAATTTTATTTGGACTGATGATATTATGAAAAAATGTATCGCTACCGTTAATTGGGCGAAAATTTGTTCACCTCTTGAGGATGAAGGCTTGAATATTATTAATCTTCATCATGAAAATAATGCATATCTTCTTAAGCTTGCTTGGAACTTTGCTTATAGCGACAAACCTTGGTCTTTACTCTTGAAAGCCAGAGTTCTTAAATCAAAATACGAGTTTAGAATGGTTTATAGATCCTCCTCTCTTTGGCTTGGAATTAAACAATTTCATTCTATCATACTTGATTATACTTCTTGGACTGTTGGTACAGGTTCTTTTATTAATTCTGGAATGATAAATGGTGTTCTACTACTTCTTTAGCAAATATTGCAGGGTTATCTGATGGGGCTAGCATTCCGGATACAGTCTCTCAATTTTGGTCAGGTTATGATTGGAATATTCCCTTATCATTACAGCAGATGCCGCATTTTTTTTAATCATATCATGGTTAGAGAGGAACAAGATATTCCTAATTGGATTCTAGATGAGTCTGGTCGTTTCACTCTTAAATCGGCTAGGACTTTTTTCTTGGAACCAGGAGTTCCATGTGGTTGGGGTAAGTTCACTTGGTCTTCATCTATTCCGCCTTCCAAAACTCTAGTACTATGGAAAAATTTTCATGGGCGACTTCCTACAAATTTGCATATTCAGAATAAGGGTTTGCATATATGTTCTATGTGTAGGCTTTGTGAAAAGCATGAAGAATCTATTCAACATCTATTTTTTGAATGTTCTAATGCATTACATATTTGGAGTTGGGTTCGGCAGATTTTTCTTGTTAGAATGGATGGCTTTAAACTAGAGGGGGGGGTGAATTGTTTAAAGAGGGTTTTCGCAAACTTTTAAGTCAAGAATGAAATTATCTCAAGAAACAATTGATTTAGGAATCTAGTTTGCCAAAACAGCAAGCAAAAACAGCAGTACCAGAAAAACAATCGGTTGTTTCGCAAAAACAATCGGTTGTTTATACCAGCAAACAAATATCAAAACTGAATTTAAAGAGATTAAGGATAGAGAGATTGCACACAGATGATTATACTGGTTCACTCTAAACCCAGAGCTACATCCAGTCTTCTCAGAAACCACTGAGGAATTCCACTAAGCAATCACACCTTGATCACTTACACCACAACCAAGAAAGTGACATTGATCCCCTCAAGACACACACTTCTCTTGGCCAACACACCAACACTAAGATTGTTGATCTTGATCCCCTCAAGAACACACAACAAATCTCAGCAAACACACAAACGAAACTTGTTCAACAGAGTACAAGGATTACACTTGTTACAGAAGATAATCTGAAATCAATACAAGCCAAAATTCTATTCCACACACTTTGATCAATCACAAACTCTAGGCAATCTCAACTCTTTGAAAAACTCAAAATCTGTATTCTTCTTAAAACTGAAATCTGTTTTTCTGAATATATTCAAAGATGTTGTTTGTTATCAAATCTTAACAAACTCTTAATTGCATTTAAGGATTGGTCAAAGCATTTAAAGACTGAAGCGTAAACAGTTAAAATCATTTAAAGCTCAGTCAAAGTTAAAACAGTTTTTCTGTTATGGTACCAAAAAAAAAACAATCGGTTGTTTCCTCGAATCAATCGGTTGTTTTGGTTCTAACAGTTCAACCACTTGAAAAACAGTTTTCAATCTTTTCTAAAAACATCTAAGTATAAACAATCGGTTGTTTCGACAAAACAATCGGTTGTTTTTAACTTAGTTTGAAAAACATTTTTCTTTCAAAAAGATTGAGAATGCTTATGCTTTGGATTCAATCACAGAGTGGATTACAAAACTCAAACTACCCCATAACCTATCTAGGACAGCACAGCAACAGCAAGCACAACCAAGCCTTCAACATCCTTCAAAGGGTTTTGATTCTTCAAAGCTTGAACACCACTTGGTTCAACATTTCTTACTTCTCATTTCTCTAATAAGGATGATCTTCTTTCTTTTATTAAGAGTGATGGTAGTCCTTTGGTTAAATTGATTAAGCTTGCTGTGACAACCTTTTCTATATGGATGATATGGCGTATGAGGAATTATGCTAGATTTCAGGATAAGATTGAGGTTTCTAAGGCTATTTCGGTAATTAAAGATTTAACTTGTCTAGTGGGAAATTCGTCTAAAGCTTCAATGAAGAATGATATGTTGGATTTCAACGTGATTAAGTTTTTGGGTATTAAGACTCGTAGTGGGAAAGTTCTTCGTCCTCTTCCTGTTAGATGGGAATTTCCTTCACCAGGCTGGGTTAAAATTAACACTGATGGGGCTGCTAAGGGGTATCCTGGTCTTGCTACTTGTGGAGGTATTTTTCGTGGGAGTATGGGAGAATTTATTGGTGCTTTTTCAGGGTTTCTTGAAGTTCATACTGCTTTGGTTGCTGAGTTTTATGGAGTTATACATGCTATGGAGGAAGCTCAAAAGATGGGACATACTAATGTTTGGATTGAATGTGATCCTGTCTTGGTTTGTGCTGCGTTTACTGTTAGGACTAATGTTACGTGGATGCTTCGTAATCGATAGAATATTTGTCTTAATTTCTATAGGACAATCAGGTTTAGGGTTACTCATATTTTTCGTGAGGGAAATGTAAGAAATTATGTAAATTAATTTCTATAAAGTGACTCACATGACTTAGAGTTTGGGCTTTGGGCCCGAATATGATTTAATAATAATAATAGAATTAAAGACCCATTGGTTAATGTGAGAAATATATATCTGATGATATACCTAATGGAAAACCTACATCTGATGGAGATTGGGTACTAAAGGTTATAGGGTTCTGTCTCTGCAAATAATAGTTGTCTCACTGTTAACCATCACGAAAGTATGTGACAAGTACGGAATTGCTAAGAGATAGATTGGGACAAAGGAGATAAAGTAACTGCTCAATTAGGATCACTCATGGATCAAGGTAAGTGCCTATTCCTTCTTGATTGTATGATTGTGTGAGAATCATGATATGATAAGATCTATATGTGAACATAATTGTATGTGTTCAATTTACGTTTATTCATGTTTTAAACTTACATGTGGTATCAGAGCCTCGTTGCTCATGTTGTGATTCTCCATTAATGTTTTTCCAAAATCAAATAACCCTAATTTTAAAATATTCCCAATTTAAGAACACTAATTTTAAAATTAGGGTTTATAAATTAAGGTTTTCATTCCTCTATGATAGTTCCCTAATTGTCCTAAACCATCAAAATTAAAGAACCCTAATTTTAATTAATCCCAATTGAAGAACCCTAATTTTTAAAATTAGGGTTTATGGATCAACGCCATTAATGGCGTAAAACCTTTTGAACCCAAACGCAAGAACGATGGCTGCTGCGGCGCGATGGTTCGCGCAGAACGATGGCTGCTGCTGCTGCGGCACGATGACTCATTGTGAGAGGGGTGGTTAACGGCATCCCTGCAGCTTAAGCAATTTTGCTTCATGAAAAAGAAGCAAATTTGATTTACTGTGCCTTAGATTATCAATTTTATTAATATTATATTAGAAATATAAAATAATGAAATACGTCAATTTTATTAATATTATATTATAATATAAAATAATAAAATGCATGAAAAGAATCCAATTAGTGAATCCATGTATGAATTATTCTCTGCCATCATGAAATGCATGAATTCTTTGCTACAACACATATTAAAGTTTAATCAATTGTTACTTTTCTGTAATTTAGATTATGTTATAATGTAATTAAATTTACATTTAAATTAAACTTTAATTAATTAATTAAAAGTGAGTAACGAAAAATTATTTTTTGTTTTATGTATCATTTTTTTTAATGTAATTTAATTTACGTTAAATTAAAGTTTTAATGAAATTTTATTATGTTCATTAAATTAAAGTTTAATTAATTGATTGAAAGTGAGGAATGGAAAATTATTTTTCCGCTTTATGTATTAATTTTTTAAATTAAGATTATGGAATTATTTGTATGATAGATTTGTAATCACCAAAGTGATCAAATCTTTATGTTTTATTTAATTCCAAATTATGGATGATGAAATTTTATTTCAATTAATGATATTATTTATGAAATTATTTGTATGATATATTTGTAATCACCAAAGTGATCAAATCTTTATGTTTTATTTAATTCCAAATTATGGATGATGAATTTTATTTCAATTAATGATATAATTTCTGGAATTATTTGTATGATAGATTTGTTAATCACCAAAGTGATCAAATCTTTAAGTTTTATTTAATTCCAGATTACTGATAAATTTTATTTCAATTACCTATAGAATGGATGCTAAATTATTTATATATATGGGTAAATGGAAATTCATTATTATAAGACATTTTTTGATCACCCAAAGGTTGATTAGTTGTTCTTATAATTAATGGATATGATTGTTGGTAGTGAGTATGTGTTATTAGTTTTGCTTGTATATCCAAAGATAACAAGTGTTTCTAGTTAATGCATATATCTTACCAAATAAAGTTAATACTATTAGCATCATTATGTTTTGTGTATTAATGAATCTCCCAAACGAGAACATTAGTATACATAAAATGTTTTCTGAATCTGTATTGTATGTTTAGTTTATGACTCAAAGTATTAATGTTAAGCATGTGTGATCAAGTATCTGTTCCTATATCTTTATGCGAATGAGCATAAGAAGTAATATTAAGTTTGCTCTTCCCATAACTGATAGTGCAAAAGAATTTATGAAATTTGTGGAAGAGCGCTCCCAAACTACTGATAAGTCTCTTGTTGGGACATTAATGAGTACATTAACCACCATGGAATTTGATGGTTCTCGTACTATGCACGAACATGTCATTGAAATGACTAATATTGCGGCATGACTTAAGTCTATTGGAATGACAGTGGATGAGAACTATAACATGTTAGTTCAGGAAGAGACTAGATTGAATAAATCGAGGAAACCACTCTATACACTATGTGAACAATCAGGGAGCTGGAAAGAAGGTCTTCAAGAAACATGGAAAGGGTAAAGGACCACTGAAGATAAATGAGTCCTCTACTAAGCTCTAGAAGAAGAATGGAAAATGTCATTTATGCAAGAAATCTGGACATTTCCAAAAGGATTGTCCGAAACGTAAGGCTTGGTTCGAAAAGAAGGGTAAGCATAATGCTTATTATGTATGTTTTGAATCAAACTTAACTGAAGTTTGACATAATTCTTGGTGGATCTGGTACTCTTTATGATGGATTATATAGATTGAACCTTGATAATCTATATGTTGAAACTCTTATGACCTCGCATCATAATGTTGGCACTAAACGTAGTTTAGTGAATGAATGTTCTGCTTTCTTGTGGCACAAACGTTTGGGACATATTTCCAAAGAAATGATGGAGAGATTGGTAAAGAATGAAATACTTCCAAGTTTGGAATTTACTGATCTGAATGTATGTGTGGATTGTATTAAAGGCAAACAAACAAAACACACAAAGAAGGGAGCCACAAGAAGTACTCAGCTTCTTGAAATTATACACACTGATATATGTGGACCTTTTGATGCAAGTTCTTTCAATAAAGAAAGGTATTTTATCACCTTTATTGATTATTTTCACATTATGGTTATGTCTATTTACTGCAGTGAATGCCATGGAAGTTTATATAAATGAAGTGGAAAGGCAATTAGACAGAAAGGTGAAAATTTTCAGGTCAGATAGAGGTGGTGAATATTATGGAAAGTATGATAAAAGTGGACAACACCCTGGTCCGTTTGCTGAGTTCCTTGAGAGACGTGGTATTTGTGCTCAATACACAATGCCAGGTACACCACAACAAAATGGTGTTTCAGAAAGGCGTAATCGAACCTTAATGGATATGGATAAGAGCATGTTAAGTAAGTCAACTGTACCTGTTTCATTGTGGATGTATGCTTTAAAAACTGCCATGTATCTGTTGAACAGGGTTCCTAGTAAGGCAGTTCAAAAGACACCTTTTTTGAATTGTAGACAGAAAGGAAACCCAGTTTGAGACACCTGCATGTTTAGGGATGTCAGGCAGAAGTCAAAATATACAATCTGCAAGAAAAAAAATTGGATGCAAGAACAATCAGTGGATATTTCATTGGTTATCCAGCAAAGTCAAAAGGGTATATGTTTTACTGTCCTACCCATAGCACAAGAATTGTTGAATCTGGAAATGCACGGTTCATTGAAAATGGTGAAACCAGTGGGAGTGATACTTCACAAAATGTGGAGATTAAGGAAGTTAGAGTACAAGTTCCTTTAACTAGTACCTCTACTTCAAGTATTGTTGTTCCTAATGTAGTTGAATCACTCAACGATGAAGAAGAACAACAAATTAATGATCATGAAGTTAACAATGAACCTGTAGTAGAACAACCACAAGAAATAGTATTAAGAAGATCTCAAAGAGAAAGAAAGTCTGCTATTTCGAATGATTATGTGGTTTATCTACAAGAGTCAGAAAATGACTTAGGTATTGATAATGATCCAGTTTCATTTTCAGACGCCATCAATGATGATAATTCTGATAAGTGGTTAGATGCTATGAAAGATGAGCTTAAATCAATGGCATAGAATGATGTATGGGGCCTTATAGAATTGCTAGAAGGATGCAAGAGAGTCGGGTGTAAATGGGTCTTTAAGACTATATGTGACTCTCATGGCAACTAATGATCTTGGTCTATGAAGTGAGACTAAGAAGTTTCTCTCTAATAACTTTGAGATGAAAGATATGGGTGAGGCATACTATGTGATAGGAATTGAAATATTCCGTGACAAATCACAAGGACTGTTAGGTTTGTCTCAGAAAGCATATATTAATAAAGTTTTAGAGAGATTCAGAATAGATAAATGTTCGACATCTCTTGTTCCAATACAGAAAGGAGACAAATTTAGTCTCATGCAATGTCCAAAGAATGACTTGGAACGGAAACAGATGGAGAATATACCTTATGCATCTATTGTTGGGAGTTTAATGTATGCTCAAACTTGTACACGACCAGATATTAGTTTTGCAGTTGGTATGCTTGGTAGATACTAGAGTAATCCAGGATTGGATCATTGGAAAGCTGCAAAGAAAGTTTTAAGATACTTGCAAGGAACGAAGGATCACATGCTTACTTATAAAAGATCTGATCATCTTGAGGTGATTGGATATACAGATTCAGATTTTGCTGGCTGTGTGGATACACGAAACTCTACATTTGGTTATGTGTATCTTTTAGCCAGAGGAGCGATTTCATGGAAAAGTGCGAAGCAGTCAGTCATTGCTGCATCCACTATGGAAGCTGAATTTGTGGCATGCTTTGAGGCCACAGTTTAGGCTAATTGGTTGCGTAATTTTGTTTCAGGACTTGGAATTGTTGACAGTATTGCCAAGCCGCTGAGAATTTATTGTGATAACTCCGCAACAGTCTTCTTTTCTAAAAACGACAAGTATTCCAAAGGTGCTAAACATATGGAATTGAAATACTTTGCCGTTAAAGAAGAAGTTCAGAAACATAGAGTGTCAATAGAACATATTACCACTGATCTTATGATTGATGACCCTTTAACAAAAGGGTTACCGCCCAAAACATTTACTGGTAAATATGGACATTATGTCTACTAGTGAATGATGAATGTTGTTATTAATGCTTATTTGACACTCTGAGCTCATTGATAAATAAAGTTTCTGAAATTTATGTTGTTTTCTACTTTATGTATATGCATGCAAATTATGTTATTATGGTGTGGAAAACAAATTATGTTGTTATTGATGACAATGACATTATGTTTGAACCTATTGAGAATTTCTCACTATAAAAGTCATATTAAGGAGAAAGAATGATATAGTAGTACATGGAAGGAAATGTGTTGATTGAAATGACATGTAACCGCCATGACTCTTATTATTTTTGTATCCTTGATCTTGATTAATGATAGAACCAATTTATGTAAGGCCTTTTAAATGCGCATTTATGTCATTATTAAATCATGAAAGTATTATAACTCATATGAGTCAAGTGGGAGAATGTAAGAAATTATGTAAATTAATTTCTATAAAGTGACTCACATGACTTAGAGTTTGGGCTTTGGGCCCGAATATGATTTAATAATAATAATAGAATTAAAGGCCCATTGGTTAATGCGAGAAATATATATCTGATGATATACCTAATGGAAAACCTACATCTGATGGAGATTGGGTACTAAAGGTTATAGGATTCTGTCTCTGCAAATAATAGTTGTCTCACTGTTAACCATCACGAAAGTATGTGACAAGTACGGAATTGCTAAGAGATAGATTGGGACAAAGGAGATAAAGTAACTGCTCAATTAGGATCACTCATGGATCAAGGTAAGTGCCTATTCCTTCTTGATTGTATGATTGTGTGAGAATCATGATATGATAAGATCTATATGTGAACATAATTGTATGTGTTCAATTTACGTTTATTCATGTTTGAAAACTTACAGGAAATGCATGTGCTGATAAGTTGGCTAATTTAGGGTTCATTCATAGAGAATCATTTCATTGGTATAATAGACTTCCATTTAGTATGTTCTTAGAATTCTTTATGAATAGGTATAGTCTACTGTATCGTTTTTGTTAAAATGTGGGTTTTGGTCTAGTCACCCCATATTTTTGAGTTTTCTTTCTTTTTCCATTTTTTTAATAATACTTTTTTCATGTGATGGCAGATGATTGTTGTTACTTGAGGTATAAGCCTAGCTGAGATGTCAAGTTGCATAGTGATGCCTAACATGAAAAGTTTTTAAAAAAATGGTTTTTTAAGAATTTAATTTCGTATTCTATTTTAAATTTTATTTTTGAAACAAAATAATATGCTTTTCCAAAATTAATTCCAATTCAAAAAATTTATTTTTGGAAATTTCAAAGTATTAATTGGTTGGATGTACAAGGAATTTGCAGAATTGAAGGGTCACTTCAGAGAGAGAAAGCGCAAAACAAATGGAATCCAATTTATTATGTATTAATTGTTTTTTGGCACCTTCTTTTGACATTCCCACCAGATATTTCATGAGTGAATATTTGCAAGAATTAAAGGCAATACTTCGTGCACAATATCAATTTTTATGAAACAACGAAAATGTCCTTTAATAAAATGAGCCATGATCCATTTTTAAGAATATATTTTTGAATCATTTTTTTAAAACGAATTTATTTTATTGCAAAAAGGTTTTTTGAGAATTTAATTTCGTATTCTATTTTAAATTTTATTTTAAAAAAAAAATATGTTTTTCCAGAATTAATTCTAATTCAAAAGATTTATTTTTGGAAATTTCAAAGTATTAATTGGTTAGGTGTACAAGAAATTTGCAAAATTGGAACTTTCACTTAAGAGAGAGAAGAGCAAAACAAATGAGATCCACTTTATTATGTATTAATTTTTTTTTGGGACCTTCTTCTGACATTCCTAACAGATATTCCATGAGTGAATATTTGCAAGAATTGAAATCAATCTGTATGAAACAATGAAAATGTCCTTAAGTAAAATGAGGCCTGGTCCCTTTTTAAGAATATATTTTTGAATTATTTTTTTAAAACAAACTTATTTTATTGTAAAATAGTTTTTCAGAATTTAAATTTTTGAATTCTATTTCAAATTTTATTTTTGGAAAAAAATAATATGCTTTTCCACAATAAATTCCAATTCAAAAAAATTATTTTTGGAAAATTTAAAGTATTAATTGGTTGGGTGTACAAGGAATTTGCAGAATTGAAGGGTCACTTAAGAGTGAGAAAGCGCAAAACAAATGAGATCCAATTTATTATGTATTAAATGTTTTTTGGCACCTTCTTTTGACATTCCCACCAGATATTTCATGAGTGAATATTTGCAAGAATTGAAGGCAATGCTTCCTGCACCATATCAATCTGGATGAAACAACGAAAATGTCCTTTAATAAAATGAGCCCTGATCCCTTTTTAAGAATATATTTTTGAATCATTTTTTTAAAACGAATTTATTTTATTGCAAAATGGTTTTTTTAGAATTTAATTTCGTATTCTATTTTTAATTTTATTTTTGAAACAAAATAATATGCTTTTCCAGAATTAATTCCAATTCAAAAATATTATTTTTGGAAATTTCAAAGTATTAATTGGTTGCGTGTACAAAGAATTTGCAGAATTGAAGGGTCACTTAAGAGAGAGAAAGCACAAAACAAATGGGATCCAATTTATTATGTATTAATTGTTTTTTGGCACCTTGTTTTGACATGCCCACCAGATATTTATGGAGTGAACATTTGCAAGAATGGAAGGCAATACTTCCTGCACCATATCAATTTGTATGAAACAACGAAAATGTCCTTTAATAAAATGAACCCTGATCCCTTTTTACGAATATATTTTTGAATCATTTTTTTAAAACAAATTTATTTTATTGCAAAATGGTTTTTTGAGAATTTAATTTCGTATTCTATTTTAAATTTTATTTTTGAAACAAAATAATATGCTTTTCCAGAATTAATTCCAATTCAAAAAATTTATTTTTGGAAATTTCAAAGTATTAATTGGTTGGGTGTATAATGAATTTGCAGAATTGACGGGTTATTTAAGAGAGAGAAAGCGCAAAACAAATGGGATCCAATTTATTATGTATTAATTGATTTTTGGCAACTTCTTTTGACATTCCCACTAGAAATTTCATGAGTGAATATTTGCAAGAATTGAAGGCAATACTTCCTGTACCATATCAATTTGTATGAAACAACGAAAATGTCCTTTAATATATTGAGTCCGGATCCCTTTTTAGGAATATATTTTTGAATCAATTTTTTAAAACAAATTTATTTTATATCAAAATGGTTTTTAGAGAATTTAATTTCGTATTCTATTTAAAATTTTATTTTTGAAACAAAATAATATGCTTTTCCAGAATTAATTCCAATTCAAAAAGTTTATTTTTTAAAATTTCAAAGTATTAATTGGGTGGATGTACAAGAAATTTTCAAAATTGAAGGTTCACTTAAGGGAGAGACAGAGCAAAACAAATGGGATCAACTTTATTATGTATTAATTGTTTTTTGGGACCTTTTTTGACATTCATAACAGATATTTCATGAGTGAATATTTGCAAGAATTGAAATCAATCTGTATTAAACAATGAAAATGTCCTTAAGTAAAATGAGGCATGATCCCCTTTTAAGAATATATTATGAATTATTTTTTTAAAACGAACTTATTTTATTGTAAAATGGTTTTTTCATAATTTAATTTTTTGAATTCTATTTCAAATTTTATTTTTGGAAAAATAATATTCTTTTCCATAATAAATTCCAATTTAAAAAAATTATTTTTGGAAATTTTAAAGTATTAATTGGTTGAGTGTACAAGGAATTTGAAGAATTGAAGGGTCACTTAAGGGAGAGAACGCAAAACAAATGGGATCCAATTTATTATGTATTAATTGTTTTTTGGCACCTTCTTTTGACATTCCCACCTGATATTTCATTTGTGAATATTTGCAAAAATTGAAGACAATACTTCTTGCACCGTATCAATTTGTATGAAACAACGAAAATGTCCTTTAATAAAATGAGCCCTGATACCTTTTTAAGAATATATTTTTGAATTATTTTTTTTAAAACGAATTAATTTTATTGCAAAATGGTTTTTTGAGAATTTAATTTCGTATTCTATTTTAAATTTTATTTTTGAAACAAAATAATATGCTTTTCCAGAATTAATTCCAATTCAAAAAATTTATTTTTGGAAATTTCAAAGTATTAATTGGTTGGGTGTACAAGAAATTTGCAAAATTGAAGAGTCACTTAAGTGAGAGAAAGAGCAAAAAAATGGGATCCTCCTAACAAATATTTCATAAGTGAATATTTGCAAGAATTTAAATCAATCTCTATGAAACAATGAAAATGTCCTTAAGTAAAATGAGGCATGATCCCTTTTTAAGAATATATTTTTGAATTATGTTTTTAAAACGAACTTATTTTATTGTAAAATGGTTTGTTGTAAATTTAATTTTTTGAATTCTATTTCAAATATTATTTTTGGAATTAAATAATATGCTTTTCCATATAAATTCCAATTCAAAAAATTTACTTTTGGAAATTTTAAAGTATTAATTTGTTGGGTGTACATGGAATTTGCAGAATTGAAGGGTCAGAAAGCGCAAAACAAATGGGATCCAATTTATTATGTATTAATTGATTTTTGACACCTTCTTTTGGCATTCTCACCAGATATTTCATGAGTGAATATTTGCAAGAATTGAAGGCAATACTTCCTGCACCATATCAATTTGTATGAAACAACGAAAATGTCCTTTTATAAAATGATCCCTGATCCTTTTTAAGAATATATTTTTGCATCATTTTTTTAAACACGAATTAATTTTATTGCCAAATGGTGTTTTGAGAATTTAATTTCGTATTTTATTTAAAATTTTATTTTTGAAACAAAATAATATGCTCTTCCAGAATTAATTCCAATTCAAAAAATTTATTTTTGGAAACTTCAAAGTATTAATAGGTTGAGTGTACAAGGAATTTGCAGAATTGAAGGGTCACTTAAGAGAGAGAAAACACAAAACATATGGGATTCTCCTAACAGATATTTCATGAGTGAATATTTGCAAGAATTGAAATCAATCTGTATGAAACAATGAAAATATCCTTAAGTAAAATTAGGCCAGATCCCTTTTTAAGAATATATTTTTGAATTATGTTTTTAAAACGAACTTATTTTACTGTTAAATGGTTTTTTGAGAATTTAAGTTTTTGAATTCTATTTCAAATTTTATTTTTGGAAAAAAATAATATGCTTTTCCATATCAAATTCCAATTCAAAAAATTTATTTTTGGAAATTTTAAAGTATTAAATGGTTGGGTGTACAAGGAATTTGCATAATTGAAGGGTCACTTAAGAGAGAGAAAGCGCAAAACAAATTAGATTCAATTTATTATGTATTAATTGTTTTTTGGCACCTTCTTTCGGCATTCCCACCAGATATTTCATGAGTGAATATTTGCAAGAATTGAAGGCACTACTTCCAGCACCATATCAATTTGTATGAAACAACGAAAATGTCCTTTAATAAAATGAGCTCTGATCCCTTTTTAAGAATATATTTTTGAATCATTTTTTTTTAAAACGAATTAATTTTATTGCAAAATGGTTTTTTGAGAATTTAATTTTGTATTCAATTTTAAATTTTATTTTTGAAACAAAATAATATGTTTTTCCAGAATTAATTCTAATTCAAAAAATTTATTTTGGAAATTTCAAAGTATTAATAGGTTGAGTGTACTATGAATTTGCAGAATTGAAGGGTCACTTAAGAGAGAGAAAACGCAAAACAAATAGGATCCAATTTATTATGTATTAATTGTTTTTTGGCACCTTCTTTTGGCATTCCTACCAGATATTTCATGAGTCAATATTTGCAAGAATTGAAGGCAATACTTCTTGTACCATATCAATTTGTATGAAACAACGAAAATGTCCTTTAATAAAATGAGCCCTGATCCCTTCTTAACAATATATTTTTGAATCATTTTTTTGAATCGAATTTATTTTATTTCAAAATGGTTTTTTGAGAATTTAATTTCGTATTCTATTTTAAATTTTATTTTTGAAACAAAAGAATATGCTTTTCCAGAATTAATTCCAATTCAAAAAATTTATTTTTTGAAATTTCAAAGTATTAATTGTTTGGGTGTATAAGGAATTTGCATAATTGAAGGGTCACTCAAGAGAGAGAAAGCGCAAACCAAATGGGATCCAATTTATGATGTATTAATTGTTTTTTGGCACCTTCTTTTGGCATTCCCACCAGATATTTCATGAGTGAATATTTGCAAGAATTGAAGGCAATGCTTCCTGCACCATATCAATTTGTATGAAACAACGAAAATGTCCTTTATTAAAATGAGTCGTGATCCCTTTTTAAGAATATATTTTTGAATCATTTTTTTAAAATGAATTTATTTTATTGCAAAATGGTTTTTTAGAATTTAATTTCGTATTCTATTTTAAATTTTATTTTTGAAACAAAATAATATGCTTTACCAGAATTAATTCCAATTCAAAAAATTTATTTTTGGATATTTCAAAGTATTAATTGGTTGGGTATACAAGAAATTTGCAAAATTGAAGGGTCACTTAAGTGAGAGAAAGAGCAAAACAAATGGGATCCTCCTAACAGATATTTCATGCAAGAATTGAAATCAATCTGTATGAATCAATGAAAATGTCCTTAAGTAAAATGAGGTCTGATCCATTTTTAAAAATATATTTTTCATTTATGTTTTTAAAACGAACTTATTTTATTGTAAAATGGTTTTTTGAGAATTTAATTTTTTGAATTCTATTTCAAATTTTATTTTTGGAAAAAAATAATATGCTTTTCCATAGTAAATTCCAATTCAAAAAATTTATTTTGGAAATTTTAAAGTATTAATTGGTTGGGTGTACAAGGAATTTGCAAAATTGAAGGGTCACTTAACAGAGAGAAAGCGCAAAACAAATGGGATCCAATTTATTATGTACTAATTTTTTTTGACTCCTTCTATTGACATTCCCACCAGATATTTCATGAGTGAATATTTGCAAGAATTTAAGGCAATACTTCCTGCACCATATCAATTTGTATGAAACAACGAAATTTCCTTGCTTTGATCCCTTTTAAGAATATATTTTTGAATCATTTTTTTAAAACGAATTTATTTTATTGCTAAATGGTTTTTTTGAGAATTTAATTTCGTATTCTATTTTAAATTTTATTTTTGAAACAAAATAATATGCTTTTCCATAATTAATTCCAATTCAAAAAATTTATTTTTGGAAATTTCAAAGTATTAATTGGTTGGGTGTACAAGAAATTTGCAGAATTGAGGGGTCACTTAAGAGAGAGAAAGAGCAAAACATAATGGGATCCAATTTATTATGTAGTAATTGTTTTGTGGTACCTTCTTTTGACATTCCCACCAGATATTTCATGAGTGAATATTTGCAAGAAGTGAAGGAAATACTTTCTGCACCATATCAATATGTATGAAACAACGAAAATGTCCTTAAAGAAAATGAGGCATGATCCCTTTTTAAGAATATATTTTTGAATTATTTTTTAAAACGAACTTATTTTATTGGAAAATTGTTTTTTCAGAATTTAATTTCTTATTCTATTTCAAATTTTATATTTGAAACTAAATAATATGCTTTTCCAGAATTAATTCCAATTCAAAAAATTTATTTTTGGAAATTTCAAAGTATTAATTGGTTGGGTGTACAAGGAATTTGCAAAATTGAAGGGTCACTTAAGAGAGAGAAAGAGCATGGGATCCACTTTATTATCAATTAATTGTTTTTTGGGACCTTCTTTTGACATTCCCACCAGATATTTCATGAGTGAATAAAGTAGGTGTTCGCATCAGTAGAGCACCCCAGACGAATGGGCAGCTCGAGTCTGCCAACAAAGTCCTGCTCAGAGGTCTAAAGAGAAGGCTAAAAAAGGCCAAAGGAACCTAGGCAGAGGAGGTTCCTAGAATTGTGTGGGCATACCACACCACTCCCCAGTCCACCCGCGGAGAGACACCCTTCAACTTGGTGTATGGGTCGGACGCGATGATTCTAGTGGAGATCCTGGAGAGCTCGCCACACTTCCTGAACTTCGTGGCTGAAGAAAGAAAGGTGAACCTGCACCTACTGGATGAAGTCAAGGAGGAAGCAAGAATCAAAGTTGAAGCATTGAAGAGAAGGGTGGAGTACAAGCACAACTCGAAACTGAAGCCTCGCTAGTTCCAGGTTATCGACCTGGTGACGCGTAAGGCCCACTCGTATCAGCTAGAGAACAAGTTGTCCCCCAAGTGGACTGGTCCTTTCAGAGTGAGAGAGGCCCTTGGGAATGGAGCATACAGGCTTGAGACACTGGAGGGAGGTGCGATTCCTCGTACATGGAATGTGACCAACCTCAGGTTTTATTTCAGTTGAACAATAGCATTGTACATAGTTTTTAGGGGACGCTCTTTTTCCCTTACTAGGGTTTATAGGGTTTAGGGTTTAGCATTATATTCTCGAATTTTTGTACAATGTAGATACGAATTGTTTCCCTTGTGTTAAAGGTCTCGAGAGTGGGAAAGGTAGGTTCGCAGAGAACACCTCCCCTTCGAGTGAGAGAACTAAGGTTGAACGAAGTGGTTCACCAGTGAAATCCTCCTTCGCTGTTTATACTGCTTCACTCCAAACCAGAGCTACATCCAGTCTTCTCAGAAACCCTGAGGATATCCACTAAGCAATCACCACTTGATTACTTACACAACAACCAAGAGAATGAATGACCTTGAATACCTCAAGAAACACACTTGGCCAACACTAAGATTGCTGATCTTGAACACCTCAAGAACACACAACCAATCTCAGCAAACACAGAAATGAAATTGTTCAACAGAGTACAAGGATTACACTTGTTACAGAAGATAATCTGAAATCAATACAAGCAGAATCCTATTCCAGCACTTTGATCAATCACAAACAACTTAACAATCTCAACACTTTGAAAAACTCTCAGAAAAACTTTGTCAAAGATTCTTAATTTTTAAATCTGTTTTTCTGAATATATTCAAAGATGTAGTTTGTTATCAAATCTTAACAAACTCTTAAATTGCATTAAAAGATTGGTCAAAACATTTAATGACTGGAGCGTAAACAGTTAAATCATTTAAAGCTCAGTCAAAGAAAACAGTTTTTCTGTTATGGTCCCAAAACAAACAATCGGTTGTTTCCTCGAATCAATCGGTTGTTTTGGTACTTAACAATTCAGCCATTCAAAACAGTTTTCACACTTTTTCTCAAAACACCTAAGTACAAACAATCGGTTGTTTCGACAAAACAATCGGTTGTTTTTACTTAGTTTGAAATCATTTGTTTTCACAAAGATTGAGAATGCTAATGCTTTAGATTTAATCACAGGGTGGATTAGAACATATAAACTACCCCAGAACAAAGCTTAAACCAGCACAGCAACATCAAGCACAGCAGAGGCTTCAACATCCTTCAAAGGATTTGGATTCTTCAAAGCTTGAACACCACTTGGTTCAATAATCTCCCCCTATTTGATGAAGACAAATCCCTGGTGCTTGTGTTTGATCTGATTAAATCTGAAGCAGTTCCTGCAGAAGAAGCATTTATACTATCCAAAGCTTCTTACAATAGCAAGTTAGTTTATTACTCTTTTAAAGCATGAAATATAATAAACAATCAGTTGTTTACACGAAACAATCGGTTGTTTCTATCAGCAACAGTAGAAAATACTTTCATATCAAAGATTTTAACATTTTATGCAGTATCAGACAAAGATATACAAAAACCAATAAATTCTCCCCTTATTTGTCTTCACAAAAAGACTTTAGCATGTATCAAAAACAGATTTAAGAGAGATTATTAAGATCAAGAATACCTAACTCATTTCTTAAGAAGAAAAACCTCTCTTTTGGTAAAGGCTTTGTGAAAATGTCAGCTAGCTGCAGTTTGGTTTCCACAAACTTCACTTCACAGTTCCCATTTTGTACATGATCCCTGATGAAATGATGTCTTATCTCAATATGTTTGGTCCTTGAGTGTTGAATCTGATTTTTGGTAAGATTGATGGCACTTGTGTTATCACACATCAAGGGAACCTTGCTGATTTGTAAACCAAAATCTGCAAGTTGTTGCTTGAGCCATAGAATCTGTGCACAACAGCTACCAGCAACTATATATTCAGCCTCAGCAGTAGAGAGAGCAACACATGCTTGCTTCTTGCTATGCCATGATATTAGGCTTGAGCCAAGAAGGTGACAAGTGCCACTTGTGCTCTTTCTATCTAGCTTGCAACCTGCAAAGTCAGAATCTGTATAACCAATTAAATGTATTGGAGAGTGAGAAAGATACCATAATCCTACAGATGATGTTCCTTTGAGATATTTCAGAATTCTTTTTGCAGCTTTGAAGTGTGACTCCCTCCACTCTACCTAGTTAGACTTCTCGGGAGACGACCCTTTCCTCTAGCTTGGTCATTTTGGCTTTGGTTGCCTCGGCCTCTTCCTCGAGCTCCACCACCCTGGTACGCAGAGGCAGAACCTTCGAATCCAACTGGGTGTACTCTTGACCCTTGTCGAAGATTCGCTTCTTAAGGTCCTTCTCCGCTTGACGAAGACAGCTCAGCTCCTGGGTTAGCGCAGTCTCTCGATGGGCAAAGGCTTGGGTTTTGCGAGCAAGTTCTTCCTTTGCCTTGGCCTCCATTTCCCGCACCTTGGCCTCTAGCTCCTCATGTGCCCCCAGCCTCGCCTGGCTCTCTAAGGTGAAGGAGTCAGCGAGGAAGTCCCTAAGACTTAGCCCCATGCGCTCTTCCAGAGGACCCTCACCCAAGACATTCGTGGCCCTCCTCTCTTGAAATCTTTTGAGGGCATGTTGGAGAGCGGGAGGAAGCTTGGGAGCAGGCGGCACCAGAACACCCTCAGGGACTCTCTCCCCACAACCTTCAATAACAAGTGGTTTGTGGGGAGAGGAAGCACTAGGAGGGTGCTCTCGGTAAGAGGAAGGAGTGGCTTCGTTGGAAGAGTGCGAGGTCGCCACCGCGACCACCCTTCGTCTTTTGAAGGTTATGCCATCCCCAGTGACCTCGTCGTCAGAATCGATGGCCACCACAGCAGCAGGTGGGTTAGGAGAATCTTGTTCCTTGTGATCACACCATCCTCATCTAGCTTGTTCCTGAAAACCCATTTCGAACCAATAATATTTATTTCATTAGTTTTAGGGACAAGAAACCATACCTCATTCCTTTCAAACTGATTTAGCTCTTCATGCATAGCTTCAACCCACTTCTCATCCTTGAGAGCTTCCTCAATTGACTTTGGTTCAATTTGAGAGACAAAAGTTGTGTGCCTTTAGAAGTTTGAGATGGAGCTACGTGTGGAGACACATTCCTCTATCTGTCCTATGATGTTATCCACTGACAGATCTCTAGGAATCCTTCAGTCTTTGGGCAGCTCACTCTGTTGCAGAATTTCAATCGGTTGTTTCTGCTAATCAACCGGTTGTTTTTCTGCACAGATTTCCAGCTTTTCCAAACTGATGCTCTGTTCATCTTCTTCAGCACTGGTCTTTGGGATCTGACTGATTCTGCGATCTACCTCATCAAAGACAACGTGAACTGATTCTTCTACAGTCATTAACCTATTGTTGTAGACTCTATAAGCATGACTTGTAAGTGAATAACCAATGAATATACCAAGGTCCACTTTCTCATCAAACTTTCCCAAGCTTTCCTTTCCATTGTTAAGAACGAAAAAGCTGCAGCCAAAGACTTTTAGGTGACTGATGTTAGGCTTCCTTTCATTGAAAAGTTCATATGGTGTTTTCTTCAAAATGGGCCTTATAAGCACCCTATTCATCACATAACAAGAGGTGCTCACTGCATCTGCCCAGAAATACTTAGGAAGTGATGATTCACTAAGCATTGTTCTTGCAAGCTCTTCAAGAGACCTGTTATCCCTCTCTACAACTCCATTTTGCTGAGGTGTTCTTGGTGCAGAGAAATCATCAACAATAACAAGAGCATAATAATTTCCACCAAGACTCATAGTTCTAGAGGGTCCAAAGAGATCCATGTGAAGAAGTTCAAGAGGTCTCAAAGAAGAGACAACATTTTTGGTTTTAAAAGAAATTTTCACTTGTTTCCCTTTTTGGCATGCTTCACAAATGTGATCCCTCTCAAACTTGAGTTTTGGCAGCCCAATCACAAGATCCTTTGATATAAGCTTGTTCAAATGATTCATGTGAAGATGAGCAATTCTTTTATGCCAAAGCCAAGATTCATCTTGCTTGGATAGAAGGCATCCAATTGAACATGGTGAAGATATATCTAGAAGATACACATTGTTAACTCTCTTACCTACCAACATTACCTCTTTGGTGCTAGGTAGACATATTTCACAGGTGTTTGTCTTGAACATCACTTGATATCCCTTGTCACAAAGTTGGCTAATGCTTAGCAGATTATGCTTTAGGCCTTCAACAAAGAGCACATCATGAATCGCCAAGATGCTCTCATCTCCTATGGATCCTCTCCCAAGGATTCTTCCTTTGTTGCTGTCTCCATAGGTGACATGACCCTCTTGCTTAAAGGATATTCTCAGGAACTTTGATTTGTCCCCTGCCATATGCTTGGAGCATCCACTGTCCAAGTAGCACAATTGCTTGCTCTCCTCCAAGATTTCCTACAAAAGAGATTTTTAAGTACAATGATTTGGTCCCCTTATGAATATGGGTCCATCTGGTTTATACTTATCAAATAAAGCTTTATTTCCCTTAGGAATCCACTTCATAAGCCCTTTAGGAACAACATGTTTCTGATTTTACAAAACCTCACAGAATGGCCTCTTTTCATGCAATAGAAGCATGTAACAATCGGTTGTTTCGATGGTCCAATCGATTGTTTTTCTGGCATTTTCGAAAATGATTTTGAAAATCTATCTTGTTTGTTTTGTGGATTAAAACCCAATCCAGATTTTCCAAAAACACAATTTTGAGATGCTAGCACATTCTCAAAGTTGGATTGGCCTTTAGAAAGCTTATCCACTGTTTTAACAAGATAGTGGACCTTCTTTTCAAGATTTTCGCAATTTTCACAAACTAGAGCATCACACTTGCAAGAGGAGTTTTTTTAAATGATTTCCAGATTTTTAAAATCCATTTTTGAATGTTCTAAATCCTCTTCCAGTGTTTTTACTCTGTTTTCTAGGCAGCTGTTTTTTTCTTTTAACCGATTGTTCAAGAGAGTCAATCGGTTGGCTTCTTCATGCGTTTCATGAAAGGCTTGAAGCAATTGACCATAATTTTCAGAGTTTGAAGAGTTTGATGAACTTACACTACTTGAGTCATCCTCCTTTCTGGCCATGAAGCAAGGATTTAGGCTTTTCTTATTTTGCCTTCTTTTCCTTCTTGCTTGACTCTTTTTCATTGCTTCCTTTGGTTCATGAGCAGCCTTGAGTGTCTCCCACATTTCCTTAGCAGTTTTGCACTTTGATATCCTGAAAAAATCATTAGTATCTAGTGCAGAAGCTATAATGTTTTGAGCAGACCGATCAAGCTGGGCCATCTTACATTCATCATTTGTCCATTTGGACAAAGGTTTTGCAATGAAAGAATTATCCTTTTTGAACTTTGGAATGTAAGGGCCATTCTCAATTGAATCCCAAATTCTTTGATCAATAGATTCAATAAAGATTTTCATTCTTGCTTCCCAAAACTTATAATTCAATCCACAGAATAAAGGTGGTTTGTAGATTGAAGCACCTTCCTCAAAAGATAGTTTTCCGACCATAAATTTTTTTGATCAACTTGAATAACTTTCAAGAACCAAGCTCTGATACCAATTGTTAGAATATATGGCCTTAAACGAGAGGGGGGTGAATTGTTTAAGAAAGATTTTAGTAAACTTTTAAGCTTAGAATGAAAAATACTTCAAGAAAACCTTGATTAAGAATTCAGTTTTTCAAAACATAAAGCAAGAGCACAATACTGGAAAAACAATCGGTTGTTTTACCGAAACAATCGGTTGTTTATACCAGTTATTAATTGACAAAACTGAATTTAAAGAGATAGGGATAGAGAAATTGTACACAGTTATACTGGTTCACTCTAAATCCAGAGCTACATCCAGTCTTCTCAGAAACCCTGAGGATATCCACTAAGCAATCACCACTTGATCACTTACACAACAACCAAGAGAATGACCTTGAACACCTCAAGAAACACACTCTCTTTGGCCAACACTAAGATTGCTGATCTTGAACACCTCAAGAACACACAGCCAATCTCAGTAAACACAGAAACGAAATTGTTCAACAGAGTACAAGGATTACACTTGTTACAAAAGATAATCTGAAATCAATACAAGCAGAATCCTATTCCAGCACTTTGATCAATCACAAACTCTTAGCAATCTCAGCACTTTGAAAAACTCTCTTAGAAAAACTTTTCAAAGATTCTTAATTCTTAAATCTGTTTTTTTGAATATATTCAAAGATGTAGTTTGTTATCAAATCTTAACAAACTCTTAAATTGCATTAAAAGATTGGTCAAAACATTTAATGATTGGAGCGTAAGCAGTTAAATCATTTAAAACTCAGTCAAAGAAAACAGTTTTTCTGTTATGGTCCCAAAACAAACAATCGGTTGTTTCCTCGAATCAATCGGTTGTTTTGGTACTTAACAGTTCAACCATTCAAAACAGTTTTCACACTTTTTCTCAAAACACCTAAGTACAAACAATCGGTTGTTTCGACAAAACAATCGGTTGTTTTTACTTAGATTGAAATCATTTGTTTTCACAAAGATTGAGAATGCTAATGCTTTAGATTTAATCACAGGGTGGATTAGAACATATAAACTACCCCAGAACAAAGCTTAAACCAGCACAACAACATCAAGCACAGCAAAGGCTTCAACATCCTTCAAAGGATTTGGATTCTTCAAAGCTTGAACACCACTTGGTTCAACAACATATATATTAAGCATATCAAAACACAATTTTAATACATTAAATTGTTTTTCAAAGATATCACAAGTGTTTTCAATGAATTAATAGCAAAAAGAACAATTGAAAACATTTAGTTAAGTAGTTCACTTGTTTTCAATAGTTAAGATACTTTTAAACTATTATTATTAACAATATTTAATTTCTTATGGTTTTTAGGTTCTAAAACCTTAGATTGTAACTGAAATCTCGATTAAACATATCAAAACACAATTTTAACATATAAAATTATTTTTCAAAGATATCATAAGTGTTTTCAATCAATTCATATCGAAAAGAACTAGTTTAAAACAATTACTTAAGTACTATACTTGTTTTTAATAATTAAGATACTTTTAAACTATTATTATACAGAACATTCAATTCCTTATACTTTTAAACCTAAGTACAATAGATTGTACACGAAATCTCTATTAAGCATATCAAAACACAATTTTAACACATGAAAATGTTTTTCAAAGATATCATAATTATTTTGAATCAATTAATAGCGAAAAAAAACAAGTTAAAAACATTTAGTTAAGCAGTACACTTTTTTTCAATATTTAACATACTTTTAAACTACTATTATACACAACATTCACTTTATTATACTTTTCTAGGGTCTAAAATCTAAGATTGTATGTCACATCCATATTAAGCATATCAAAACACAATTTTAATACATTAAAGTGTTTTTTAAAGATATCATAAGTATTTTCAATTAATTAATAGCGAAAATAACAAGTTGAAAACAATTATTTAAGAAGTACACTTGTTTTAAATGTTTCCAATCAATTAATAGCGAAAATAACAAGTTGAAAACATTTAGTTAAGCAGTACACTTGTTTTCAATAATGAATATACTTTTAAACTATTATTATACACCACATGCACTTTCTTATAGTTTTCTAGGTTCTAAAACCTTAGATTGTATAAGACATCTCTATTAAGCATATCAAAAAACAATTTTAACACATTAAATTGCTTTTCAAGGTTATCATAAGTGTTTTCAATCAATTAATAGTGAAAAGAACAAGTTGAAAATACTTAGTTAAGTATTACACTTCTTTTCATTAGTTAAGATACTTTTAAACTATTATTATACACAACATTCACTTTCTTATGGTTTTTAGGTTCTAAAACCTTAGATTGTAAATGAAATATCTATTAAACATATCAAAACACAATTTTAACATATAAAATTGCTTTTAAAAGATATCATAAGTGTTTTAAATCAATTAATTTCGAAAAGAACAAGTTGAAAATAATTAATTAAGTACTACAATTGTTTTTAATAATTAAGATACTTTTAAATTTTTATTATACAGAACATTCAATTTCTTATAGTTTTTTGGGTTCTAAAACCATAAATTGTACACGAAATCTCTATTAAGCATATCAAAACACAATTTTAACACATGAAATTGATTTTCAAAAATATCATAAGTGTTTTGAATCAATAAATGGGAAGAAGAACAAGTTTAAAACATTAAGTTAAGAAGTACACTTGTTTTCAATAGTTAAGATACTTTTAAACTATTTTTATACACAACATTCACTTACTTATAGTTTTCTAGGGTATAAACCTTAGATTGTATGTGACATCTATATTAAGCTTATCAAAACAAAATTTCAACACATTATTTTTTTTTAAAGATATCATAAGTGTTTTCAATCAATTAATAGTGAAAAGAACAAATTGAAAACATTTAGTTAAGCAATACACTTGTTTTCCATAACTAAGATACGTTTAAACTATTGTTATACAAAACATTCACTTTCTTATAGTTTTTTAGGATGTAAAAGTTTATATTGTATATGACATCTATGTTAAGCATATCAAAACACAATTTTAACACATTAAATTGTTCTTCAAAGAAATTATAAGTGTTTTCAATCAATTAATAGCGAAAATAACAAGTTGAAAACATTTAGTTAAGTTGTACACTTGTTTTCAATAGTGAATATATTTTTAAACTATTATTATACACAACAAGCCTTTTCTTATTGTTGTCTAGGTTCTATAACCATAGATTGTATGTGACATCTCTATTAAGCATATCAAAACACAATTTCAACACATTAAATTGTTTTTCAAGGTTATCATAAGTGTTTTCAATCAATTAATAGCGAAAAGAACAAGTTGAAAACATTTTGTTAAGTAGTACACTTGTTTTCAATATTTAAGATACTTTTAAACTATTATTATACACAACATTCACCTTCTCATAGTTTTCTAGGTTTTAAAACCTTAGATTGTAAATGAAATCTATATTAAACATATTAAAATAAAATTTTAGCACATGAAATTGTTTTTCAATGATATCATAAGTGTTTTCAATCAATTAATAGTGAAAAGAACAAGTTGAAAACATTTAGTTAAGTAATACACTTGTTTTCAATAGTGAATATACTTTTAAACTATTATTATACATAAAATGCACTTTCCTATAATTTTTTAGGTTCTAAAACCTAAGATTGTAGGTGACATCTCTGTTAAGCATATCAAAACACAATTTTAACACATTAAATTGTTTTTCAAAGTTATCATAAGTGTTTTTAATCACTTAATAGCTAAAAAAATAAATGAAAACATCTATTTAACTAGTAGAATTGTTTTCAATTGTTAATATACTCTTAAAGTATTACTATACACAACATTCACTTTCTTAAGATTTCTAGGTTCTAAAATCATAGATTGTAAATGAAATCTTTATAAAACATATCAAAACACATTTTTACACGATGAAATTATTTTTCAAAGATATCATAAGTGTTTTCAATGAATTAATAGCAAAAAGAACAATTGAAAACATTTAGTTAAGTAATACACTTGTTTTCAATAGTTAAGATAATTTTAAACAATTATTATACACAACAGTCACTTTCCTATGGTTTTTAGGTTCTAAAACCTTAAATTGTAAATGAAATCTTGATTAAACATATCAAAACAATATTTTAACATAAAGAATTGTTTTTCAAAGATATCATAAGTGTTTTCAATCAATTCATATAGAAAAAAACTAGTTTAAAACAATAAGTTAAGTACTACACTTGTTTTCATTAGTTAAAATACTTTTAAAATATTATTATACACAACATTCACTTTCTTATGGTGTTTAGGTTCTAAAACCTTAGATTGCAAATAAAATATTTATTAAACATATCAAAACACAATTTTAACATATAAAATTATTTTTAAAAGATATCATAAGTGTTTGAAATCAATTAATATCGAAAAGAACAAGTTGAAAACAATTAGTTCAGTACTACAGTTGTTTTTAATAATTAAGATACTTTTAAACTATTATTATACAGAACATTCAATTTCTTATAGTTTTTTGGGTTCAAAAACCATAAATTGTACATGAAATCTCTATTAAGCATATCAAAACACAATTTTAACACATGAAATTGATTTTCAAACATATCATAAGTGTTTTCAATCAATAAATAGGGAGAAGAACAAGTTTAAAACATTTAGTTAAGCAGTACACTTTTTTTCAATAGTTAAGATACTTTCAAACTATTATTATACACAACATTCACTTACTTACAGTTTTCTAGAGTATAAAACTTAGATTGTATGTGACATTTATATTAAGCTTATCAAAACAAAATTTCAACACATTAAATTGTTTTTTAAAGATATCATAAGTGTTTTCCATCAATTAATAGTGAAAAGAACAAGTTGAAAACATTTAGTTAAGCAATACACTTGTTTTCCATAACTAAGATACGTTTAAAGTATTGTTATACAGAACATTCACTTTCTTATAGTTTTCTATGATGTAAAAGTTTATACTGTATATGACATCTATGTTAAGCATATGATAATACAATTTTAAAACATTAAATTATTTTTCAAAGATATCATAAGTGTTTTCAATCAATTAATAGCGAAAATAACAAGTTGAAAACATTTAGTTAAGTCGTACACTTGTTTTCAATAGTGAATATATTTTTAAACTATTATTATACACAACAAGCCTTTTCTTATAGTTATCTAGGGTCTAAAACCATAGATTGTATGTGACATCTCTATTAAGCATATTAAAACACAATTTTAACACATTAAATTGTTGTTGAAGGTTATTATAAGTGTTTTCAATCAATTAATAGCGAAAAGAACAAGTTGAAAACATTTAGTTAAGTAATACACTTGTTTTCAATATTTAAGATACTTTTAAACTATTATTATACACAACATTCACCTTCTCATAGTTTTCTAGGTTCTAAAACCTTAGATTGTAAATGAAATCTTTATTAAACATATGAAAACACAGATTTAGCACATGAAATTGTTTTTCAATGATATCATAAGTGTTTTCAATCTATTAATAGTGAAAAGAACAAGTTGAAAACATTTAGTTAAGTAATACACTTGTTTTCAATAGTGAATATACTTTTAAACTATTATTATACATAACATGCATATTCTTATAGTTTTCTAGGTTCTAAAACCTAAGATTGTAGGTGACATCTCTATCAAGCATATCAAAACACAATTTTAACACATTAAATTGTTTTTCAAAGTTATCATAAGTGTTTTCAATCACTTAATAGCTAAAAAATAAATTGAAAACATTTAGTTAACTAGTAGACTTGTTTTCAATTGTTAATATACTCTTAAAGTATTACTATACACAACATTCAATTTCTTAAGGTTTCTAGGTTCTGAAACCATAGATTGTAAATGAAATCTTTATTAAACATATCAAAACACATTTTTACACATGAAATTGTTTTTCAAAGATATCATAAGTGTTTTCAATGAATTAATAGCAAAAAGAACAATTGAAAACATTTAGTTAAGTAGTGCACTTGTTTTCAATAGTTAAGATACTTTTACACAATTATTATACACAACAGTCACTTTCTTATGGTTTTTAGGTTCTAAAACCATAGATTGTAAATGAAATCTCGATTAAACATATCAAAACAATATTTTGACATAAAAAATTGTTTTTCAAAGATATCATAAGTGTTTTCAATCAATTCATATCGAAAAAAACTAGTTGAAAACAATTAGTTAAGTACTATACTTGTTTTCAATAATTAAGATACTTTTAAACTATTATTATACAAAACATTAAATAACTTATAGTTTTCTGCATTCTAAGACCATAGATTGTACACGAAATCTCCATTAAGCATATCAAAACACAACTTTAACACATGAAAATGTTTTTCAAAGATATCATAATTATTTTGAATCAGTAAATAGCGTAAAAAAACAAGTTAAAAATATTTAGTTAAGCAGTACACTTTTTTTAAATAGTTAACATACTTTTAAATTATTATTATACAAAACATTCACTTTTAATTATTATTTAAGCAGTACTATTGTTATACACAATATTCAATTTCCTATAGTTTTCTAGGATCTAAAACCTTATATTGTATGTGACATCTATATTAAGCAAATCAAAACACAATATTCAATATCATAAATGTTTTCAATAAATTAATAGCGAAAATAACAAGTTGAAAACATTTAATTAAGCAGTACACTTGTTTTCAATAGTGAATATACTTTTAAACTATTATTATACAACATGCACTTTCTTATAGTTTTCTAGGTTCTAAAACCTTAAATTGTATGTGACATGTCTTTTAAGCATATCAAAACAATATTTTAACACATTAAATTGTTTTTCAAGGTTATCATAAGTGTTTTCAATCAATTAATAGCGAAACGAAAAGGTTGAAAATATTTAGTTAATTACTACACTTTTTTTCATTAGTTAAGATACTTTTAAACTATTATTATACACAACATTCACTTTCTTATGGTTTTTAGGTTCTAAAACCTTAGATTGTAAATGAAATCTTTATTAAATATATCAAAACACAATTTTAACATATAAAATTGTTTTTAAAAGATACCATAAGTGTTTTAAATCAATTAATATCAAAAAGAACAAGTTGAAAACAATTAGTTAAGTAATACAATTGTTTTTAATAATTAAGATACTTTTAAACTATTATTATACAGAACATTCACTTACTTATAGTTTTCTAAGGTATAAACCTTAAATTGTATGTGACATCTATATTAAGCTTATCAAAACACAATTTTAACACATTAAATTATTTTTCAAAGATATCATAAGTGTTTTCAATAAATTAATAGCGAAAGTAACATGTTGAAAGCATTTAGTTAAGCCGTACACTTGTTTTCAATAGTGAATATATTTTTAAACTATTATTATACACAACAAGCCTTTTCTTATAGTTTTCTAGGTTCTAAAACCATAGATTGTATGTGACATCTCTATTAAGCATATAAAATCTCAATTTTAACACATTAAATTGTTTTTCAAAGTTATCATAACTGTATTCAATCAATTAGTAGCGAAAAGAACAAGTAGAAAACATTTAGTTAAGCAATTAATACACTTGTTTTCAATACTAAAGATACTTTTAAACTATTATTATACACAACATTCACATTCTTATAGTTTTCTAGGGTCTAAAACCTTAGATTCTATGTGACATCTATATTAAGCGTATCAAATCACAATTTTAACACATTAAATTTTTTTCATAGATATAATAAGTGTTTTCAATCAATTAAAAACATTGAGTTAAGTAGTACATTTTTTTAAATAGTTAAGATACTTTTAAACTAATATTATACATAACATTCACTTTCTTATACTTTTCTAGGTTCTAAAACCTAATGAAATCTCTATTAAACATATAAAAACACAATTTTAACACATGAAACTGTTTTTCAAAGACATCATAACTGTTTTCAATCAATTAATAACGAAAAGAACAAGTTGAAAACATTTAGTTAGTAGTACACTTGTTTTCAATAGTGAATATACTTTTAAAATATTATTATACACAACATGCACTTTCTTATAATTTTTTAGGTTCTAAAACCTTAGATTGTAAGTCACATCTCTAATAAGCATATCAAAACACAATATTAACACATTAAATTGTTTTTCAAAGTTATCATAAGTGTTTTCAATCAATTAATAGCGAAAAGAACAATTTGAAAACATTTACTTAAGTAATACACTTGTTTTCAATAGTTAAGATACTTTTAAACTATTATTATACACAACATTCATTTTCTTATAGTTTTCTAGGTTCTAAAACCTTACATTGTATGTGGCATCTCTAATAAGCATATCAAAACACAATTTTCACACATTAAATTGTTTTTCAAAGTTATCATAAGTGTTTTCAATCAATTAATAGCGAAAAGAACAATTTGAAAACCTTTAGTTAAGTAATACACTTGTTTTCCGTAGTTAAGATACTTTTAAACTATTATTGTACACAACATTCATTTTCTTATAGTTTTCTAGGTTATAAAATCTTAGATTGTATGTGGCATCTCTAATAAGCATATCGAAACACAATTTTAACACATTAAATTATTTTTCAAAGTTATCATAAGTGTTTTCAATCAATTAATAGCGAAAATAACAAGTTGAAAACATTTAGTTAAGCAGTACACTTGTTTTCAATAGTTAAGATACTTTTAAACTATTATTATACACAAAATTCCTTTTTTATAGTTTTCTATGGTTTAAAACCTTAGATTGTATGTGACATCTATATTAAGCATATCAAAACACAATTTTAACACATTAAATTTGCTTTTCAAAGATATCATAAGTGTTTTCAATCAATTAATAGCGAAAAGAACAAGTTGAAAACATTTAGTTAAGTAGTACACTTGTTTTCAATAGTTAAGATACTTTTAAACTATTATTATACAGAAGATTCACTTGTTATAGTTTTCTTGGATGTAAAACCTTATACTGTATGTGCCATCTATATTAAGCATATCCAAACTCAATTTTAACACATTAAATTGATTTTCAAAGATACCATAAGTGTTTTGAATCAGTTCATAGTGAAAATAACAAGTTGAAAACATTTAGTTAAGCAATACACTTGTGTTCAATTATGAATATACTTTTAAACTATTATTATACACAACCTGCCATTTCTTATAGTTATCTAGGTTATGAAACCATAGATTGTATGTGACATCTCTATTAAGCATATCAAATCACAATTTTAACACATTAAATTGTTTTTCAAAGTTATCTTAAGTGTTTTCGATCAATTAATAGCGAAAAGAAAAAGTAGAAAACATTTAGTTAAGCAGTAAACTTGTTTTCAATAGTAAAGGTACTTCTAAACTACTATTATACACAACATTCACTTTTTTTATAGTTTTCTATGGTCTAAAACCTTAGATTTTATGTGACATCTATATTAAGCATATCAAAACACAATTTTAACACATTAAATTGTTTTTCAAAGATATCATAAGTGTTTTCAATCAATTAAAAACATTTAGTGAAGCAGTACACTTGTTTTCCATAACTAAGATATGTTTAAACTATTGTGATACAGAACATTCACTTTCTTATAGTTTTTTAGGATGTACAAGTTTATACTGTATATGACATCTATATTAAGCATATCAAAACACAATTTTAACATATTAAATTATTTTTCAAAGATATCATAAGTGTTTTCAATAAATTAATTGCGAAAGTAACATGTTGAAAGCATTTAGTTAAGCCGTACACTTGTTTTCAATAGTGAATATATTTTTAAACTATTATTATACACAACAAGCCTTTTCTTATAGTTTTCTAGGTTCTAAAACCATAGATTGTATGTGACATCTCTATTAAGCATATAAAATCTCAATTTTAACACATTAAATTGTTTTTCAAAGTTATCATAACTGTATTCAATCAATTAGTAGCGAAAAGAACAAGTAGAAAACATTTAGTTAAGCAATACACTTGTTTTCAATACTAAAGATACTTTTAAACTATTATTATACACAACATTCACATTCTTATAGTTTTCTAGGGTCTAAAACCTTAGATTCTGTACCGCCCTGGTGGTCGGGTGTGATGACGTGGCATCCTGCTACAGTGTAGGCGTGTTGACAAGGCGCCAGGTTGGCAAGAAGGGAAGGAAGTCGGGGGGCACGCGTAGTCGCCAGTTGTTAAGTTGGCGTGTTCCGACTTCCAGCTTACCAGAATAGGCGATCGCCAGGTTGAAGATGAAGTCGCCAGATGCAGACCCAGGCGACCAAGCAGTCGGAGATCGCCAGAACAAGCACATCGCCGAAGATGAAGGAGAAGCAGATTATGAAGGCGGCCGACGAGACCACAGGGAAGGTGTATGAAGGCCCTAACTCGCCAGTTCCAGTAGAGATCGCACTCCTAAGTTAGCTATGCACTGGGCAGTACCATGCATAAGTAACTTAGCCAAAATGAGAGTAGAAGCAGCGCCAAGTCAGGAAGCCTCCAGATGATGGCACGTGTACAGTTGGATGCAAGCCACGTGTCCAAATCTGTTACTGCCAGGAGAGAGAAAGCCACCAGGTATATAAGAGTTCCTAACAGACTTTCTGAGGTACGCACGTTCAGTTCATACACTTTACGCTTGCAAGTGATAGAGCTGATTGTGAGAGAGGATTTGCACGGTTCTCGTTCTTAGTATTTGGTGATACCGTCACTGACTTGAGCGTCGGAGTGCGATCGGCCGCAGCGGCGCCGTATCGTTTCTTTGCAGGTTCTTGAAGTAGATCCTGGAAGGAACGGAGGTGAGAAGCGGTGCGCACGTCGATCCGTTGACGAGGCATTCTCCAGCGTTCCGATCAACAGGCAGGATCATCAGGCGCCCACCGTGGGGTCGTGTAAAACTTGCTCCCATCCACAGCGTGAGTTCGTGGAAGTTTTCGAGGTTTTCTGCGTGGTTGTGTGCTGGTGCAACCGTCGTTCGCATTTTCTTTGAGTTTCGTTCGGTGAGTTTGCGTTTTGTACCGTTTGTTTGATTTTCGATCGGTGGAGTGAGGTCTTTTGTTGCTTGTGCGCAATCTGTTTGGTGGAAGTTCGAGTTCTTTCGCTTGTTTGGCTGTCCGCGGGGAAACGGTGGTTTTTGGTGAAGTTGTGGTTTTCTTCGAAGGTTTGCGGTGTTCTTGAGTTCTTGCGCAGTTTCTTGAGTTTTCTCCGATTGATCGCCGATTCGATCGTGGTTGAAGTGTTGTTTGCTGTATTCTTGTGGTTCGCTGAAGTTAATGAGAAAAATGAGAAGCAATCGTTCCAGTCCCGTGGCGCCCGTCGCTGCTGAAGGCGACGCCACCATGACCATGGCGCAGATGGCAGAAATGATGCGTTCGCTGCAGGCAACTGTGGAAGCCTCGCGCGTAGAGCAGGCGAGGATACATGAGGACCTGGTCGCCTCTCGCGCCAGGAACGAGGAGCTCAGCAAGGTCACTGAGGAGCTGCGTCGAGCTCTTCAGGAGCAGCAAGGACGTACTTATGTTGAAGAGGTGGCACCGTCGACGCCACCTCGTGTTTTCCCAATGCCTTTTGCTCAGGCGATTACCGACACGCCTATTCCCACGAGTGTGGTTCCGATTAAGGCTGTCTTTACCGGCGTGGAGGATCCAGAGGCTCATCTGACCACGTTCCACACGCAGATGATGTTGTCAGGAGGGTCAGACGCCGTCTACTGCAAGATGTTCGTGAGTACGCTCTAGGGAACGGCGATGGAGTGGTTTGTGAGCCTGCCTAACGGCCACATAACCAATTTTCAACAGTTCTCGAAGATCTTCGTTGAACAGTACATTGTGAATAAGGCACCGCCCAGGGTGTCCTATGATCTGTTTGATATAAGGCAGTACCATGGGGAGTCCCTTAGAGACTACCTCAATCGCTTCGGAGCGCAGATGGTCAGATCGCCAGCCAAGGATGAAGAAATGCTGGTCTATGCCTTCAAGAAGGGCGTGCAGCCAGGGCCATTCTGCGAGGCCTTGATTAGGGCTCATCCAGCGACGTTTGCTGAAGTCAGGCGACTTGCGGTGGCCCACATTGCCGACGAGAGTGAAGTCGCCGAGAAGAGAGGCAGCGTGGCTCCCGCCAGGCCACGCGCCCAGACCAGGATCCAGCCGCAGAGGGTGCTGGAAACGGCGGCGGCGGCCAGAAAAGACCAAAGGACTCGCCATCCTTACGACAGGAGAAACAAGGGAAGAAGCCAAGCGCGCCAACAACCAGCACGCCAACAACCAGCACGCCGGGAATACAATCGCCCGCCTAAGCACAAATTTGTCATGGGACTAGCGGACCTGATCGCTATCCCTAACATATCTGCTAGGTTGAAGGCGCCTGAGAAGGTGGGCGACAAGGTGCTGGGGTCAAAGCCGGACGCCTGGTGCGAGTTCCACCAGTGTTTTGGCCACAACCTGGACTCGTGTTTGTCTTTAGGATACCAGCTCGACGATCTGGTTAAGAGCGGGTTCCTAAATGACTATCTGCTGGATAGAAGGACGGGGGGAGCGTTGAGTTCCCAGCCAGCAGGTGGAGAAGCCCAGCAACACGAGATGCCTATCCATGGGGAGATCCACACCATTGCAGGGGGTTTCTCAGGTGGTGGATGCACCGCATCGCAGAGGAAAAAGTATGCGCGATCGGTGATGACAGTGGACATGTTTGAAGATCACTCGCCGGAAGTGGACATCACGTTCACAAAGCAGGATCTTGGGGACGTTGTGCCTCATGACAACGATCCCATAGTTATTTTGTTGGTTACGACGGGAAGGAAGGTCCACCGAGTTCTGGTGGACCAAGGAAGCTCGGCAGACGTGATGTTCTGGCCGACTTTCACGCAGCTGGAATTGCCCCTTGACCAGCTAAGACCCTATGGAGGGTGCTTATATGGGTTCGCTGGCGACCAGGTGGAGGTCAGGGGGTACATTGAGCTGAGAACCACGTTTACAGATGAGGCTGGGTCGAGGACAGAGAAAATCAAGTACCTCATCGTAAACGCCCCCTCAGCGTATAACATCCTGTTGGGAAGGCCCACTCTTAACAGGATAGGTGTCATTCCGTCGACTCGGCACATGAAGGTGAAGTTGCCGTCCATGGAAGGGGTGGTGATCACGATAAAGTCTGATCAGAAAGAAGCGAAAAGGTGCTATGAGAATAGCCTGAAAAACAAAAGATCAGTAAGTTATGTAACAACCACCCCGCCTCCCGGTGTGAAGCCCAGACCGCCGGTAACAGAGGAGGCCGCCGGAAGAGACGTGGAAATGGTGGATGCTGAGCTGGGGGAGAGAGATGCTGGCCTGGAGGAGGAAGAGGCGCGGAATCGCCCCGAGGAAGCAAGGGAACAGGGAATCGCCAGGGCGGTGATCGCCAGAGAATCCAGGCCCAAACCTGTTGAGCAGTGGCTCGAGAAGGAGATCGGAGGGAAAATCTTCAAGCTCGGAAGATCTCTGGAGGTCGATCTCCAGGACCAGATCGCCAAGGTGATTGAGCGGCATCTGGACGCATTTGCTTGGTCCGCTTCGGACATGCCCGGGATCGATCCCGACTTCTTGTGCCATCATCTGGCGATGGACAACATGGTGAGACCGGTGCGACAAAGGAGAAGAAAATTCAACGAGGAGAGGAGGCAGGCGATCAGGGACGAAACACAGAAACTCCTCGCTGCAGGCCACATCAGGGAAGTCCAGTACCCTGAATGGTTGGCAAATGTCGTACTGGTGAAGAAGAGTAACGGGAAATGGCGCATGTGCGTCGATTTCACCGATCTGAATAAAGCTTGCCCAAAGGATTCGTATCCTTTACCGAGCATTGACGCCCTGGTTGATAGTGCTGCAGGGTGCAAGCTGCTGAGTTTCCTGGATGCCTTCTCGGGCTATAATCAGATCAAGATGCATCCCCTGGACGAAGAAAAAACAGCCTTCATGACGGAGAGGTCGTGCTACTGCTATAAGGTGATGCCGTTTGGGCTGAAGAACGCGGGGGCCACGTACCAGAGGTTGATGGATCGAGTACTTGCACCGATGCTGGGAAGGAACGTGCAAGCCTACGTCGATGACATGGTCGTGACCTCGCAGGAGAAGAGCAAGCACGTTGCGGACTTGGAAGAATTGTTCACGACGATCGCCAAGTTCAAGTTAAAGCTCAACCCGGAGAAATGCATTTTCGGCGTGGAGGCTAGAAAATTTTTGGGTTTTCTCTTGACTGAAAGAGGAATAGAAGCTAACCCAGACAAGTGTGCCGCCATCTTGGCGATGAGAAGCCCGGCTACGGTGAAAGAAGTCCAGCAGCTAACAGGTCGGATGGCAGCCCTATCTCGCTTCGTGTCAGCTAGCGGAGAAAAGGGGCATCCCTATTTTCAGTGTCTGCGGCGCAATAACAAGTTCGTTTGGATGAAAGAGTGCGAGGAGGCCTTCGTCAAACTAAAAGAGTATCTGGCGAGCCCGCCGGTTCTGTGCAAACCGCTGGCGGGAATCCCTCTCAGGTTGTACTTCGCTGTGACTGAGAGGGTGGTGAGTGCGGTGCTCGCCCAGGATCAAGATCAGGCTCAGAAGCCTATTTATTTTGTGAGCAAGGTGTTGCAGGGCCCAGAAACGAGATATCAGGCCCTGGAGAAGGCTGCGCTGGCTGTGGTGTTTTCGGCGAGGACGTTGCGCCACTACTTCCACAGTTTCACAATACTGGTGATGACTGACCTGCCCATCCAGAAGGTCTTGAAGAAACCTGACGTTGCGGGAAGAATGGTGAAGTGGGCAGTGGAGTTGTCAGAGTTTGACATTAAATATGAGCCCCGAGGCCCGATCAAGGGGCAAATCTTTGCAGATTTTGTGGTTGAGCTCTCATCGGAGGCGACGCGGGTTGAAGGAGACAATTTTCGTTGGGTGCTTTCGGTGGATGGATCGTCGAACCAGCAGGGCAGCGGTGCTGGAGTCATATTGGAAGGACCCAACGACGTGCTGATTGAACAGTCTTTGAGGTTTGCCTTTAAAGCCAGCAACAATCAAGCAGAGTATGAGGCGCTGATCGCCGGGATTTTGCTGGCCAAGGAGATGGGAGCTAGGGTGCTGATGGCTAAAAGTGACTCGCTGCTAGTCACAGGGCAAGTAACAGGCGAGTTCCAGGCTAAAGATCCACAAATGGCGGCTTACTTGGCGTATGTGCAGGAATTGAAGAGTTCCTTTGCCTCTTTTGAAGTAGTACATGTGCCCCGAGAGCAGAATGCCTGAGCTGACTTGCTTGCTAAGCTCGCCAGCTCAGGCAAGGGGGGTAGGCAGAGGACGGTGATTCAAGAAACTCTGAAGACGCCAAGAGCATTCGTAGCAGATCACCTGGTCCTTCAAATAAGTAAGTCGACGGAGAGAGCAGCGAGAAGCCATAAGTCCCTGACGCAAGAAACTCTGAGATCGCCGAGAATCAGAGCATGTCGAGGAGAGAAGGTGAATGTGATGCAGGTCTGCGCCACCCATGAGCCAGACACTTGGATAACACAGTACAAGCGGTGCTTGGCAGATGGCCTCCTCCCGCTGGATCCAACAGAAGCTAGGAAGGTAAAGAAAAATTCCAGCAAGTACACATTGATTGATGGCGATCTGTACAGATTTGGGTTCACTCACCCACTCTTGGAATGCATACACGGCGAGAAGTGCACGAGAATTATGGCAGAGCTCCACGAAGGAATATGTGGAAGCCACGTCGGGGGTCGAGCTCTGGCCGCGAGGACTCTCCGTGCAGGCTACTATTGGCCATCCATGAGAGAAGATTGTAAGAAGTATGCCCAGTGCTGCAAACAATGCCAGCAGCACGCCAATTGGCACAAGGCACCTCCCGAGGAGTTGAAGTCGATCTATAGCCCTTGGCCGTTTCATACTTGGGGAATCGACATCCTGGGACCTTTCCCGCTGGCGATCAGGCAGATGAAGTACTTGGTGGTAGCGATTGAGTATTTCACCAAGTGGATTGAAGCAGAACCAGTGGCCCAGATCACCGCACACAAGATCGAAGGTTTCGTATGGAAGAACATCGTGTGCCGGTTTGGAGTGCCTAAGCGCCTGGTATCAGATAATGGGACGCAGTTTGCAAGCCACCTGTTGAAGAAGCTTTGCGATGGGGTGGGAATTCAACAAGTGTTTGCATCCGTCGAGCACCCTCAAACAAATGGCCAGGTGGAATCAGCTAATCGGGTGTTGTTGAGAGGTTTGAAGAGAAGGCTTGAGAAAGCCAAGGGAAGTTGGGCTGAGGAGGTGCCCCGTATAGTCTGGGCGTACCACACCACCGAGCAGTTAAGAACCCATGAGACCCCGTTTAGCTTGGTCTATGGGTGTGACGCCATGATTCCAGTGGAGATCCAGGAGAGCTCGCCGAGATTCCAGAACTTCGTAGAGGAAGATTCGAATGAAGAGAGAAGGCTGAACCTGGATCTGCTGGATGAGGTCAGGGAAGAGGCGAGGTTGAAAGCTGAAGCTGTGAAGAGAAGGGTCGAACGAAGATACAACTCTAAGGTGATGCCAAGGCAGTTTAGGGAAGGCGATCTGGTGATGAGGAAGGCCCACCAGTACGAGATGGAGAATAAATTGTCACCCAAGTGGACTGGACCGTTCAGAATAACCGAGGCGCTCGGGAACGGGGCCTACCGCTTAGAAACGCTGGAAGGAGGGGCGATCCCTCGCACCTGGAACGCCACACACCTGAAGTTGTACTATAGTTAAGAGCTTTGTAAGTAAAGACAAACACAAATGTTATATTACAATGTCTCTGTTAAAACAGTTTCAAGGGGGCACTCTTTTTTCCCTAAGGAGGGTTTTTAATGAGGCCACCCAATAAAAGAAGAGTTTTCGAAGTATAAGGTGTTTTCAGATTGCATGTGTGCTATTTTCAAAAGTTTGGAAGAAAGACCTTGTCATTTGTACATGATTTAAGGCAAGAAAAGATATATCGCGTGCTTTCTAAAAAGTTTTAAGTCCTCATCGTTTTTCGGCGATTAGAGGCACCAGTTAAGTTTTAAGTCCTCATCGTTTTTCGGCGATTAGAGGCACCAGTTAAGTTTTAAGTCCTCATCGTTTTTCGGCGATTGGAGGCACCAGTTAAGTTTTAAAGTCCTCATCGTCTTTCGGCGATCGGAGGCACCAGATGAAAGACCTCAACGCCCTCGCGCGTCCTGAGGCAAGTAAAAGACCTCCTCGCCGTCGAGCGAGTGCAGGCGAGAAAGAGTAAAAGTCCTCCGTGTTTCTGGGAGCGAGAAGATGTAACTCCTGGGGCAATGTAGAGGCAAGTTGAAGACCTCCTCGCCATCGAGCGAGTGCAGGCGAGAAAAAAGAAAAAGGTCCTCAGTGCATCCAGGGGGGAGGAGATGTACACCCTGGGCAAGTTGAGGCACCAGATAAAGTCCTTATCGCCGTTGTGCGAGCTAAGGCCAGTTAAAGACCTCCTCGCCGCCGAGCGAGTGCAGGCGAGAGAAAGAAAAGGTCTTCAGTGCATCCAGGGGGGAGGAGATGTACACCCTGGGCAAGTTGAGGCACCAGATAAAGTCCTTCTCGCCGTTGAGCGAGTTCAGGCGAGTTAAAAGACCTTCTCGCTTACGTGCGAGCATAGGCAAGATAAAATCCTTCTCGTCTCGAACGAGTTCAGGTATGGCGCAGAGGGTGGAAGAAGCTTGAAAGGTGGCTAAGGTAGGTTCGAAGAGAACGCCTAGTCAACCGGTCTTTTGCTCTGAAGTTCAGGGGGGCAAAGGAAGATCCCAAAGGGCGCTTCTACCCCAGATAAAGAAACGATTGCCAAAGCATGAGGCTAGGAAAAGCTGATGTTACCAAGGGGTCTTGGCGATCGGGAAGAATTTAAACGACGGCGAGAAGGTTGAAAGACTTGTTTGATAAAGCAGGTCGAGTGGGACGTTGTTTGAGCCAATGATCGAGTTACAGTTCGTTGCTTGAAGGGTATTCTTGCAATAAGGTTAGTTGCCTTAAGAATACAAGTTGTTTAAAGTGATTATTGCTTAAGTTTGAATTGGTTCGAGGCAGTTGCGTCAAAAGTCGCGTTTGCAAAATCACTAAGTTAAATCCGACAAAGTTAAACATGCAAAGAAGGCTAAAGCACTTAAAAGGAGTCAGGGGAGAGAATATCCAAGCTTTGTGATTGAAATAAGTATCTGTTCAAAACACATATGCACGAGTTTTTATTACAAGGTATATACAAGGGAAATTATAAAGTAGCAGATGAGGTGGAGTGGATTAGTCTTCAGCAGGAACGACCTTCCAATCTACTACTTCGTTGTTCAACGACACCATGCTGAGGTCGAGATCGGGGAATAGGCATGCGAATTGTTCCCGAGCGGCTTCGAATCCAGCAGCCAGAATCTGAGCAGAGTTTAGCTTAAGTACTTCAATTTGCCCTTGAAGTTCTTCAACCTGTTTCTTGAGCTCTTTGTTCTGCTGCTCCTGCTCTTCAACCTGTTTTCGGAGTTGTTCGTTGGTCTCTTGAGCATGGAGAAGGTCGTCAGTAACCTTCTTGGATTCCGTTTGAGCTTGGGCCAACTCAGCAGCCATCTTTCCTTTCTCCTTGTTTGCCTCGGCGAGATCAGCCATGGCGTCGTCCCTCGCTTTTTCTACTTGCCCAAGTAGCTTCTCGCGGTCGATCGACCTCTGCTCCAGTTTTTGCACCCTGGCGGCGTCAGCTTGAATGTGAGCCTCCAGGTCGCTCGCCTTGGTGCGCAGAGGCATGATTTTGCTTTCTAGCTCAACTTTCTCTTGGGCAAGATCATGAACTTTGCGGCGAAGGTCAGCAGCTTCCTTGCGCGCCAGCCTGAGCTCGGTATTCAGGGCATCCTCCACTCGGGAGTGATCAAGTTCTGCGAGCGTCAGGCTGAATGACATTTTCTCCACCTCGACCTTCATAGTGCTATTTTCAGTCTTGAGGTTGAAGAGATCGTCTTGAAGCCTCCTGGTGGAGCTCTCCACAGCCCTCGTTATGATCGCGGGGATATCCTCTGCTATGGTTTTCAGTTTGGCGGTCAGAGGTTCCCACATCCTTGTAACTTCGAGGGAAAGGTTCGCTGCTTGGAGAGGCGCCAGGGGGGCTTGTTGAGGGTTCTCGCCGCTACCTTCCTTAGCAATATCTTCAGTGGTTGCTTCATGGTGTGGCGACGCAATCGGGGATTCGGTAATCAGGATTGGAGAGGTGTGAGCAACCTCATCCCCGATTGGAACGTTTTCTGCAGCTGAAGTGTTTGAAGGGGGGCCCCCCTCCTGCTGACACGTACGGCGTAGAGGCGCTTGGGGGGTCCTCCAAGAAATTTGGCTCTTGAGCCTCAGCTGCAGGTGGCGCAGTGGCCAGTGGAGTCGCCTGGACTGGTGATGAAGGAGCTTGTTGTGTTGGCGATGAGGGAGGAGGAGCAGGCGTTGATGGTGGTGTTGAAGTTGGAAGAGGGGGTGGAGCTGGTGGAGAAGAAGGTGCCACCCTCTTCCTTTTTGTAACGAGGCCATCCTCTGTGACCTCGTCATCCTCTTCTTCCTCCTCGTGAACGACTTGAGGGGCTTTTCGCTTAGGTCTCTTAAGGACCAGTTTCTTGCGCTGGGTGGGTTCCTTGGGCGGTGATCGCCCATGAACGATGGCCTTCTCGACCGCCGAGTTGGGCACCGTTTGGGAACCGGTCGCCAACCCGTGGTTTCTGGCGAGCGCCTTCAATTCGGCGAGCATGTTTCCGCCCAACATGTTGTCTGCATGAAACGAAAATGCATGGGTTAGCTCAAAGAAGAAAAAGATAAGTGTATAAGGTAATAAGCAGCAGAGCAGTTATGTGCAGGAAAGGTAAAACCAAAGTCTTGTGCGCATCGCACAAGACGCCCAGAAGCAGTATCAGAAGTAGTATCAAAGCAACAGTTTGGATGTCCTAACCTATTTGGAATTCTAGCTGATCCTCAAAGAATTCGAAGGAGATCAAGGTGGGGGTCAGGAATGTTATATTGGCGTCCGCCACCCTCTTCCAGAAAAGACAGAGGTCTCTGTCCAAAGCTCCCATGCTATCAGGACTTCTGGGCCTCCTGAAGCAGCTCTTGGACTCCTTTTTCCCCTTGTCCACCCAGTACAAGGGGAAGCCATCAAGAAGGAAGGTGTCTTTATCGTTTGCACGTACTTGGATGAACTTCCCCTTCCAGTCTTTGTACGATTGCTGGAAGATGGTAAAAATGGATCTCCCAGCAATTGCATTCAGGCTGACCCACAGGCGGTCTCCTGGGTGCTTGGCCTCAAAAAGGAACAAAAACACGTCCACCGACGCGGGCAACCCCAGGTGGTCGCACGTTATTTCAAAGGCTCGAACAAACGCCCAGCTGTTGGGGTGAAGCTGGGCGGCAGCAATGTTGAGCTCGGTCAAAAGTTCCCTCTCGAATCGGGTGAGAGGGAACCTGAGCTTGACCTTCTTGAAGAAAGTTGTATAGACAAAGCAGAAGGGCCCGTCGGCGCTTACTTTGTCATCAGCACACACTGGCAGAGCGGCGGGGCAAGGCAGCACCATCATCCTCTCGTCGTGCTCCTTGTGAAACGATTGATAGGCCTCATCCCCCTTAGTCAACCGCAAAACTGCTCCCGCAGTGTTCACCGACGAGGTCTCCTTCAAAAGGGTTGGGTTAGCCCAGGGGTATAGAGTTTTGAAGTCTGGCAGAGGGACGGGGGCTCCTCCAGCGTTAGATGGAGTCGCCTGAGCCGGGACAGTTTGGGAAGACGCAGGCCTCACAGCCTGCGAAGAGGAAGCGCCACGAACTTGTGTTGAGTCGTGTGCTTGTGAAGGAAGGTTTCGTGCTGATGGAGGGGGGTTCGGGGTAATCTTTGTGCGAGTCATGATAGCAACTGCAAAGGAAGAAGAAAGAAAAAACGATCAGGGGATTACAGAGGCTGACTCGATCATAGAAGGAAGGTGAAAAAACGAACGAATGTATGTTCGTTGCGACGATCGACAAAGCCCTAAGTTACGCAGAAGGAGAAATGGAAAAACAACCCACAGCGTATGCACCAGGCAGTTACAGGATGATGCAAATCGGTGAAAATGCAAGGAAACCCAGCAGATGAAGGAAAATAGTTACCTTTCGATGATCAGGAAGACGATGGAGGAAGATGGTGATCTGGAGCGTTGAAGAGCGTTGAGAGTTTTCGCAGAGGGAACTTAGAGCGTTTGCAAGCACGAAGAAAGTGATGGAACAGTGGAACGAAATGGGTTTAAGGGTTTTCGAAATGGGTTTAGGAAGCGCAAACGGCAAATGAAGAGAGCCGTTGATGAAGCCACGTGTCGAGCGATGAGTGAGGGGTTTGGTGGAGCGTCAGAGCAGCAGAAAGTACAATCGCTTAGAATTCTGCGTCAGTGCCACGTAGATCGGTGTTAACGAAGGCTTTTTCAGTCTTTTCGCTAGACAAGTCTTCGCTTAAGACTGGGGGGCTTGTGTACCGCCCTGGTGGTCGGGTGTGATGACGTGGCATCCTGCTACAGTGTAGGCGTGCTGACAAGGCGCCAGGTTGGCAAGAAGGGAAGGAAGTCGGGGGGCACGCGTAGTCGCCAGTTGTTAAGTTGGCGTGTTCCGACTTCCAGCTTACCAGAATAGGCGATCGCCAGGTTGAAGATGAAGTCGCCAGATGCAGACCCAGGCGACCAAGCAGTCGGAGATCGCCAGAACAAGCACATCGCCGAAGATGAAGGAGAAGCAGATTATGAAGGCGGCCAGCGAGACCACAGGGAAGGTGTATGAAGGCTCTAACTCGCCAGTTCCAGTAGAGATCGCACTCCTAAGTTAGCTATGCACTGGGCAGTACCATGCATAAGTAACTTAGCCAAAATGAGAGTAGAAGCAGCGCCAAGTCAGGAAGCCTCCAGATGATGGCACGTGTACAGTTGGATGCAAGCCACGTGTCCAAATCTGTAACTGCCAGGAGAGAGAAAGCCACCAGGTATATAAGAGTTCCTAACAGACTTTCTGAGGTACGCACGTTCAGTTCATACACTTTACGCTTGCAAGTGATAGAGCTGATTGTGAGAGAGGATTTGCACGGTTCTCGTTCTTAGTATTTGGTGATACCGTCACTGACTTGAGCGTCGGAGTGCGATCGGCCGCAGCGGCGCCGTATCGTTTCTTTGCAGGTTCTTGAAGTAGATCCCGGAAGGAACGGAGGTGAGAAGCGGTGCGCACGTCGATCCGTTGACGAGGTATTCTCCAGCGTTTCGGTCAACAGGCAGGATCAGATTCTATGTGACATCTATATTAAGCGTATCAAATCACAATTTTAACACATTAAATGTTTTTCATAGATATAATAAGTGTTTTCAATCAATTAAAAACATTGAGTTAAGTAGTACATTTTTTTAAATAGTTAAGATACTTTTAAACTATTATTATACATAACATTCACTTTCTTATACTTTTCTAGGTTCTAAAACCTAATGAAATCTCTATTAAACATATAAAAACACAATTTTAACACATGAAACTGTTTTTCAAAGATATCATAACTGTTTTCAATCAATTAATAACGAAAAGAACAAGTTGAAAACATTTAGTTAGTAGTACACTTGTTTTCAATAGTGAATATACTTTTAAAATATTATTATACACAACATGCACTTTCTTATAATTTTTTAGGTTCTAAAACCTTAGATTGTAAGTGACATCTCTAATAAGCATATCAAAACACAATATTAACACATTAAATTGTTTTCCAAAGTTATCATAAGTGTTTTCAATCAATTAATAGTGAAAAGAACAATTTGAAAACATTTACTTAAGTAATACACTTGTTTTCAATAGTTAAGATACTTTTAAACTATTATTATACACAACATTCATTTTCTTATAGTTTTCTAGGTTCTAAAACCTTACATTGTATGTGGCATCTCTAATAAGCATATCAAAACACAATTTTCACACATTAAATTGTTTTTCAAAGTTATCATAAGTGTTTTCAATCAATTAATAGCGAAAAGAACAATTTGAAAACCTTTAGTTAAGTAATACACTTGTTTTCCGTAGTTAAGATACTTTTAAACTATTATTGTACACAACATTCATTTTCTTATAGTTTTCTAGGTTATAAAACCTTAGATTGTATGTGGCATCTCTAATAAGCATATCGAAACACAATTTTAACACATTAAATTATTTTTCAAAGTTATCATAAGTGTTTTCAATCAATTAATAGCGAAAATAACAAGTTGAAAACATTTAGTTAAGCAGTACACTTGTTTTCAATAGTTAAGATACTTTTAAACAATTATTATACATAAAATTCCTTTTTTATAGTTTTCTATGGTTTAAAACCTTAGATTGTATGTGACATCTATATTAAGCATATCAAAACACAATTTTAACACATTAAATTTGCTTTTCAAAGATATCATAAGTGTTTTCAATCAATTAATAGCGAAAAGGACAAGTTGAAAACATTTAGTTAAGTAGTACACTTGTTTTCAATAGTTAAGATACTTTTAAACTATTATTATACAGAAGATTCACTTGTTATAGTTTTCTTGGATGTAAAACCTTATACTGTATGTGCCATCTATATTAAGCATATCCAAACTCAATTTTAACACATTAAATTGATTTTCAAAGATATCATAAGTGTTTTGAATCAGTTTATAGTGAAAATAACAAGTTGAAAACATTTAGTTAAGCAATACACTTGTGTTCAATTATGAATATACTTTTAAACTATTATTATACACAACCTGCCATTTCTTATAGTTATCTAGGTTATAAAACCATAGATTGTATGTGACATCTCTATTAAGCATATCAAATCACAATTTTAACACATTAAATTGTTTTTCAAAGTTATCTTAAGTGTTTTCGATCAATTAATAGCGAAAAGAAAAAGTAGAAAACATTTAGTTAAGCAGTAAACTTGTTTTCAATAGTAAAGGTACTTCTAAACTACTATTATACACAACATTCACTTTTTTTATAGTTTTCTATGGTCTAAAACCTTAGATTTTATGTGACATCTATATTAAGCATATCAAAACACAATTTTAACACATTAAATTGTTTTTCAAAGATATCATAAGTGTTTTCAATCAATTAAAAACATTTAGTGAAGCAGTACACTTGTTTTCCATAACTAAGATATGTTTAAACTATTGTGATACAGAACATTCACTTTCTTATAGTTTTTTAGGATGTACAAGTTTATACTGTATATGACATCTATATTAAGCATATCAAAACACAATTTTAACATATTAAATTATTTTTCAAAGATATCATAAGTGTTTTCAATAAATTAATTGCGAAAGTAACATGTTGAAAGCATTTAGTTAAGCCGTACACTTGTTTTCAATAGTGAATATATTTTTAAACTATTATTATACACAACAAGCCTTTTCTTATAGTTTTCTAGGTTCTAAAACCATAGATTGTATGTGACATCTCTATTAAGCATATAAAATCTCAATTTTAACACATTAAATTGTTTTTCAATGTTATCATAACTGTATTCAATCAATTAGTAGCGAAAAGAACAAGTAGAAAACATTTACTTAAGCAATACACTTGTTTTCAATACTAAAGATACTTTTAAACTATTATTATACACAACATTCACATTCTTATAGTTTTCTAGGGTCTAAAACCTTAGATTCTATGTGACATCTATATTAAGCGTATCAAATCACAATTTTAACACATTAAATTTTTTTCATAGATATAATAAGTGTTTTCAATCAATTAAAAACATTGAGTTAAGTAGTACATTTTTTTAAATAGTTAAGATACTTTTAAACTATTATTATACATAACATTCACTTTCTTATACTTTTCTAGGTTCTAAAACCTAATGAAATATCTATTAAACATATAAAAACCCAATTTTAACACATGAAATTGTTTTTCAAAAACATCATAACTGTTTTCAATCAATTAATAACGAAAAGAACAAGTTGAAAACATTTAGTTAGTAGTACACTTGTTTTCAATAGTGAATATACTTTTAAAATATTATTATACACAACATGCACTTTCTTATAATTTTTTAGGTTCTAAAACCTTAGATTGTAAGTGACATCTCTAATAAGAATATCAAAACACAATATTAACACATTAAATTGTTTTTCAAAGTTATCATAAGTGTTTTCAATCAATTAATAGCGAAAAGAACAATTTGAAAACATTTACTTAAGTAATACACTTGTTTTCAATAGTTAAGATACTTTTAAACTATTATTATACACAACATTCATTTTCTTATAGTTTTCTAGGTTCTAAAACCTTACATTGTATGTGGCATCTCTAATAAGCATATCAAAACACAATTTTCACACATTAAATTGTTTTTCAAAGTTATCATAAGTGTTTTCAATCAATTAATAGCGAAAAGAACAATTTGAAAACCTTTAGTTAAGTAATACACTTGTTTTCCGTAGTTAAGATACTTTTAAACTATTATTGTACACAACATTCATTTTCTTATAGTTTTCTAGGTTATAAAACCTTAGATTGTATGTGGCATCTCTAATAAGCATATCGAAACACAATTTTAACACATTAAATTATTTTTCAAAGTTATCATAAGTGTTTTCAATCAATTAATAGCGAAAATAACAAGTTGAAAACATTTAGTTAAGCAGTACACTTGTTTTCAATAGTTAAGATACTTTTAAACAATTATTATACATAAAATTCCTTTTTTATAGTTTTCTATGGTTTAAAACCTTAGATTGTATGTGACATCTATATTAAGCATATCAAAACACAATTTTAACACATTAAATTTGCTTTTCAAAGATATCATAAGTGTTTTCAATCAATTAATAGCGAAAAGGACAAGTTGAAAACATTTAGTTAAGTAGTACACTTGTTTTCAATAGTTAAGATACTTTTAAACTATTATTATACAGAAGATTCACTTGTTATAGTTTTCTTGGATGTAAAACCTTATACTGTATGTGCCATCTATATTAAGCATATCCAAACTCAATTTTAACACATTAAATTGATTTTCAAAGATATCATAAGTGTTTTGAATCAGTTCATAGTGAAAATAACAAGTTGAAAACATTTAGTTAAGCAATACACTTGTCTTCAATTATGAATATACTTTTAAACTATTATTATACACAACCTGCCATTTCTTATAGTTATCTAGGTTATAAAACCATAGATTGTATGTGACATCTCTATTAAGCATATCAAATCACAATTTTAACACATTAAATTGTTTTTCAAAGTTATCTTAAGTGTTTTCGATCAATTAATAGCGAAAAGAACAAGTAGAAAACATTTAGTTAAGCAGTACACTTGTTTTCAATAGTTAAGGTACTTTTAAACTACTATTATACACAACATTCACTTTTTTTTATAGTTTTCTATGGTCTAAAACCTTAGATTTTATGTGACATCTATATTAAGCATATCAAAACACAATTTTAACACATTAAATTGTTTTTCAAAGAGATCAAAAGTGTTTTCAATCAATTAAAAACATTTAGTAAAGCAGTACACTTTTTTTCAATAGTTAAGATACTTTTAAACTATTATTATACACAACATTCACTTTTTTATAGTTTTCTAGGGTCTAAAATCTTAGATTGTAAATGAAATATCTATTAAACATATAAAAACACTATTTTAACATATGAAATTGTTTTTCAAATATATTATAACTATTTTCAATCAATTAATAGCGAAAAGAAGAAGTTGAAAACATTTAGTTAATGTTCCTACCGGTTGACTAGATTGCCTTCGTACGTCTATGACGATCACATGCCCAATTCTCTATGCTTTCGTTTGTGCCTTTCTTTGATCAAACACCTAAAACTGCAAAGACAAAGGGCGCCCTAAAGGCCGTTTGCACTCCGACGCTGAAGTCAGTACTGCGGCTAGGAAACACGAAAACACTTAGCCGTAAAAGCCCTGTGTAATCTGTGTCTATTCGCATAAATGTTGCGTACCTTATTAGATTTGTTATTGCCCTTTATACACTCTAGGGTTTCCGCTAATTGCAATTAGGGTTACTGAAGGTGTGTCTTAGCGCCGCTATCACCCACTCTTAGGGCAATCTAGCGCGTAAGGCTCCCTTACTAGAGTGCAACCTCTGACGGGATGACCACCTAGGTACCAACTTGTGCACCTCATCTCTGGGGCTATCCGTCCGGGGAGTCGCCTACGTGGTCACGTGTCATGCATGCAGTTTACCCCTGGAACGTAACCCTCATGGGCATTATCTCTTCCAGTGGCTCTTTACTTGTGCTACGCATGAACGCGTCATTCACACCACACGCATGGACCTCTCGTGATCTAAGCTTCTCCCTACTGATAATTGGTGTGTGGTATGGGATCCACCTCACGTAGCCCAGCTCTGCTGTTTGAGTCACTGATGCCCGATGTCACATCGCCCTCACTCTGTTGTCGAGGACACATCAACACATCCTGGTGATCGATGCCTGACCACTCTTCAGCACCGCTCGTGGGACCCAACTTACGTGGCGCACCATTACTAGCGGTCAACGACGTTCGAGAACTGGTCGGTACATAAGCCTCCCAATCTCGAGCTGTTAACTTGTTCAGCGAAGAGATCAAGTCCTCGCCCTAGCGACCTACGTGGCTCTATGTGACGGGACGTGAACAGTACACCGAAGTGACACTTCTTTGTGCTCGTTTTAATCTGCGCACACGTGTCTTGATCGAAGACCTGGACTTAACGTCGCTTGCGCTCCTTTGTTTACATTAAGCATTCAAAAACGCCTGCTTCGATCACTATTCCATCACTCTTAGAAATTCCTTTGCATGTTTCATCTTCTTCTTCGAACGCCCACTAGTGCAAAATGAAGAAAATACTGCTATTTATTTAGTGCGGTTTTGCGCTTACACGCATTCGTAAAAAACACGGTGGCATTTTTGAAATTATGTTGATTTACAAATGCGACTATTGGTAAAGCCGCATTTGTAAATCAAGCATTTTGATTTACAAATGCGGCTTTACCTAATAGCCGCAGTTGTAAATCTTTTTTACCCTAACATTTGCAACGCGCCACATTTTTTCATACTTTCTTTCTGCTCTCTGCATTTCCTTTCACTGTTCCTACTCCATTCCAACTCGCGTTTGTGCCATTTCTGCTCCATTCAATCTGTTCTTCTCAGCGTTTGTGCCATTTCTACTCCATGTAAGTTCTTTGTCCTCATCGTTTTGTGCTGCACCGAATGTATACAGAAATTTTTCGTTTTTCCTTGGTTTGGTAGTTACTGTTACATTGCCTTCGTGTTTGATGGGTTTTTCTCTTTGCTCCATCGCAACTTCATTGTCTGCCACTGCCTTCGCTGCCACTGCCCCCGCTTCCGCTCCTTGTGCACTCTTCACCAACGAAGCCTTCTCACACAAGGTTGGTGGGTTTTTTAAATTTTTTTTTTTTTTAATGTTATGAATTTGTTTTTTTTTATGTATTAATTATAATTTTTATTTGTTAAAATTTATATTATTCAGTAATTATTATAATTTGTACTTATGTTATGTTAGTTGTTAGTTTTGATTAGAATTATCATTGTTGTATTGAGTCTGAGGGTGTTCGACCTCGGTAATAATACGTACTGGGATTGAGTCCGTGGGTGTTTGACCCTCGGCAAACATGTGAGATATATAGAACCCTGATTCTGAATGACTATTACAGAATATATAATGGATTGAAATTGGATGAATTGTGTTCGTATAAGTGAGGAGTACGAAAGAGGAGTAGAAGAATTTATACAATTTGCACAACGTAACGCGATTAATAGTGGTCATGATGGAGCAAAGATCAGGTGTCCGTGCGTTAATTGTTTGAATGGAAGGATACTAGATGTTAATATAATGAGGGAGCACCTGCTATGTGATGGGTTTCTTCGATCTTATGCAACTTGGACATGGCATGGTGAATTATTAAATTTACCACGTGTTTTCGTAACTGAAGAATACGTGGGGTCCACCATGGATGAAGCAGTACACAATGATGTAGATGATGATCGATTGGAGGACATGATTTGTGATGTAGGAGCTGAGTCTTTTGCAAAAGCACATGGATATGGAAGTATGTCAAGCGATGCAGAGACTCCATTGTATCCTGGATCAACTAACTTCACATGGTTGTCGGCGGTGTTAAGATTGATGAATTTGAAGGCAATAAATGGATGGACTGATAAAAGTTTCACGAAATTGCTGCAGTTGTTGAAGGATATGCTTCCAGAGGGAAATACTCTACCTAATCGTAATTATGAGGCCAAAAAGATTCTTTGTCCAATGGGTATGGAGTATAAAAAGATACATGCATGTCCTAATGATTGTATATTATACCGGAAAGATTTTGAATTGTTGAAAAGTTGTCCGAGGTGTGGGTTATCACGTTATAAGTTGAAACAAAAAGATGATGATATTATTGAAGATATAGAAAAGCATGGACCCCCAATGAAGGTTATGTGGTATCTTCCCATCATTCCAAGGATGAAGCGTTTGTTTGCAAACCCAAACGATGCTAAGAAGCGTTTGTTTGCAAACCCAAACAATGCTAAGAATCTTAGATGGCATGTAGATGAGAGGAAATGTGATGGCATGTACCGACATCCAGCTGATTCTATTCAGTGGAAGAAATTTGATGATGAGTTTCCAGAGTTTGGTAAAGAATCAAGAAATATCCGACTTGGTTTAGCTACAAACGGAATGAATCTGTTTGGTAATATGAGTACAAATCACAGTTCATGGCCTGTTTTACTAGTTATTTACAACTTACCTCCTGGGTTGTGCATGAAGCGAAAATACATGATGTTGTCTATGATGATATTCGGTCCGAAACAGCAAGGTTATGATATTGATGTATATCTAAGTCCTCTAATTGAAGATTTAAAGTTAATGTGGGACCACGGTGTTGAAGTATTTGACGAATTTGCTAATGAAACTTTAAAGCTTCATCCCATGTTATTTTGCACCATCAATGACTTTCCGGCATATGGTAACTTATCAGGTTATAGTGTTAAGGGTCATAAAGCATGTCCAATATGCGAAGAAGACACTGCTTCTCAACAATTGAAACATGGAAGGAAAACAATATATCTTCGGCATCGGAGGTTTCTTAGAAGTCATCATCCTTACCGGAGGTTGAAAAAAGCCTTTAATGGACACCAAGAGGGTAGTGGTCCACCAACTCTATTAACCGGTGTTGAGGTTTACGAAAAGGTAAATAACATAGACCACACCTTCGGTAAGTCAACAAAAAAAGTCATATGTGACAAACATTTGGAAGAAGAAATCAATCTTCTTTGATCTTCTATACTGGTCGAGGTTAGAAGTCAGACATTGTATAGATGTAATGCATGTTGAGAAGAATGTGTGTGATAGTTTAATTGGTACACTTCTTAACATTAACGGGAAGACGAAGGATGGTCTAAATGCTCGTTTAGATTTAATTGAGATGAACATACGCGGTGAGTTGGCACCCATAGAAATGGGTAAGCGTACATATTTGCCCCCAACCTGTTTCACAATGTCAAAAGATGAAAAAAATTAGTTTTTGTCAATGTCTAAAGTGATGGAAGAGGCCCAAGCACAAGCCCACATGCAAGCCCACCAAAGGGTAGATTTGGGCCAACCATAGAGTTATGGCCAAGAGGATCCAAGAAGACGTTCTTTTACATGTTCAAATGCCATAAACTCTAGTGTAGAGTAGACTTTAATTTCTTGTCAAAATTAGCATAGGAACTTTATTTGTAATTTTCTTAGAATTAATTTTGGCACCTAAAACACCAACCTAGGTAAACTTAGAGTTTCTAAAAAAACCTCTAAATTTACCAAGGCCGGTCTAGAAAGCCCATGGAGGGGGGTGAGCATAAAAACTAGACACACCCCTCCCCATGTGCTCATTTATGCACCCATGTGCTTCACATTTACATTTCATTTGGCTAGCATTAGGGTTGCATTATGGTCCTCCTTAGCCTATAAAAGGAGGAGCCTACACCTTGTATTTTCAAGTTTATTGTGAGTAAAGTTATGCTGCCATTTTGTGCCAAGCTTTGCTTCTCCTAGAATTCTAGGCTCTAAACTTCACATCCTTCACCTTTCCTTGGGCTGGCCGAACCTCCCTATAATCATACCTATCATGCACTTTCAAGATCAACACCACTCTTAGGAGGATCTTGCACACACACCTCCATAGCTTCCGCACCATTTTCTTACATGATTCAAGAAGACCTTCATGAAAATGCCATCATTTGGTATCATGAGCTATGGTTCTTCAAGATGAGTTGCTTTTGGTCTTTCATTTTTAGTTCTTCTTTACTTTCATGTTGTTCATCTTATTTTCCATAATTGTCTTGCTGTTTTTTACATTTTAATTTGTTTGGTGTGCTTTGTGGAAGATCCAACCGAAGCACTCTTGTTCAATTGATCTTGAACAAGTTCTTGTGCAATTTGTGATAGGATTCCATACACCTTTGAGTTGCTATTTTCTTTTAGGCTTTTGAGTCTTTATTGCTTTCATCATTTGGTATCATGAGCTTGGGTTCTTCAAGATGAGTTGCTTTTGGTCTTTTCATTTCTAGTTCTTCTTTTATTTCATGTTGTTTATCTTTTCCATAATTGTCTTGCTGTTTTTTGCATTTTAATTTGTTTTGGTGTGCTATTTGGAAGATCCAACCGAAGCACTTTTGTTCAATTGATCTTGAACAAGTTCTTGTGCAATTTGTGATAGGATTCCATACACCTTTGAGTTGCTGTTTTCTTTTAGGCTTTTGAGTCTTTATTGCACTTTTAATTTGGTTCATATTATGCTTTTGAGTCTTTAATTTCTGAATCTTATATGTTTTGTCAAGTCATGTTCATCCACAATGTCAACAATTCTTAGTAGTCCTTTATTTGGCTTGATTGTTTCTTGATTTTGGGTATCTTTAATTGCTTTGAATCTGCTGTTCTTTGATCTTTTGGTGCCTTTTTAATTTTAGTTTGAGTTCATATTGTGTTTAGATCCTACACAATTCTATTTCACAAATTCCATTGTGTTTAAATTTTGGTATCTTGTTGTTTTTTGTTTCCAGTTTCCAGAATCCCCTGTTTCAAATTTTCTGTGCTGGCTGTTTTGTTCCAGAAAAATAATTTTACTCATAGGAAAATTTTGATTCTCTGGAATATGCAAGTTTGAAGTGTTATAGAAAGGACAAAAAAAGAATTAGTCCAAAAGAATCAACAGAAAAAAAATGATAAATCTTTTAAAATCAGTGTGCAAATCTGAGGCGCTACAGCTGGCGTAACTGAACACCAAAATTGAAAAATTTATTAAAAAAAATTGGTGCATGCGTTTTGAGTGATTCCAAAGCCAGAGTTTAGCTAAGATCTTGAATATCTTGCATATCAAATTTCAGAATCATATCTTAAAAACACAGCTCAGCATAAATTGGGGAAAAACATGTTTCTGGCCCACAACATTTTCCAGTGGTGCTGCTTTTTTATTTGGTCATCTAATTCTAGTGCCATTCTTAGGATTCTTTTGTGTGCCTACCTTTATTTTGGTACCTTTTATTTGCTTGCTTAATATTTCTTGGACCTCTTTCTAGTTGTCATAATCTAACTCCTTTTGGTGGTACTGTTTTATTCAATTAAATTGTTTCTTGCTTTTGTTCTTTGACCTCTAATTTGGTGCTGGAATTTATTTCTCCTTTGGTGCTTAATTGAATGGAAACTTGACTTGGGTAAGGTCTAGTCTTTTGATAGGTGGTGGAATTGGAGAATTAAAACCTTCATTCTAAGGGGAAACAAAGCCAAGGCCGAAACAAGCTTTCTTGAAAAACACTACAAACACTTGGAGGGCCAACAAATATAGACAACAAGGAAGTGCATTTAGCAAAAAGAGGATCAACAAAGGGAGTTTTTCTTAATTTCCTTGCAACTTAATTTGTGTTAATTACCTCTTAATTACGTTTTAGACGGTGAGTGTGTCTTCAAGGGCTCAAAGTGTCCAAGAAGCCTCACCTAGGGCCGACTAGTATAGAATTCTTAATTAGCAATTGTTAATTGTTTGTAATTTGCCTTTTCTTTTGCTTAGTTAGTGACGCTTTGCATGATTATTTTGTTAAGTTTGTGTTAAACCGTCTAGCTTTGTTAATTAGTTAGCATACATTGTTTTCTTGCATTGAAAAAAAAAAGTTTTGATTTCTCAACTTAATTGTGTTCTAAGTAGTTTACTAAGAGGAAGTTTTGTGTGAAGACATTGAGGGATAGTTTTTGGCTAAGGCAAAGGCTTGGTATTTAAGTAGTCCTTTGTGACTCACCTCCCTTACCTGGAAAACTACCTTCTTTGACTTTCCTAAGTTTTCTCAAGGTAAAATACTTGTATACACAAAGCTTTAGCCATGTCTTCTTCTTCTCATTCTACAAAGTCTATTGGAAGTGAATTAAAATCGTTAAAAACTCTTTTGAAAGAAGTTTCACAAACTGTGCAATCAATTGCATATAGACAATTGGAGAGTGAGATTAAACTTAATGTTTTGACTAAAGCAAAGGATGAGAAGTCTCACATTCTAAAAAAATTACCTTCTCATGCATATATCTCTAAAGATCATGATTCTTTTGGGGAGGGAAGCATTAGAGTAAATGATTATTATCAAGCACCCCCTAGAAGACATAGAAGAGATAGAAAAGAACAAGAAAACCCAAGAGAGGTTAGGGTAGAACAACCCCATTTCCATGGAAAAGAAAATATAGAAGCTTGCCTAGATTGGGAAATGAGGGTAGAAAAATTGTTTGCTTCCCATAAAGAAAGAAAGGAAAGAAAAATACAAAAGAAGAGAGGGGAAGTCGAAAGGGAAGCTAAAGAAAAAGAAGAAAAAGAAAAGCATGAGAAGACCCTTGAAGAACAAAAGGCGTGGGAGAAGAGTGTTCGTTCCCACAAGGTCATTCAACAAGACCAAAGATTTAAAAATACCTTTGAAAATATCTGTCTTGTTGAACAACCTCAAAGCCTTACCTTTTATAAAGGAACACTTGCAAGCCTAAGTGAAAAAGAAGAGTCTTTAAAAGAAGCTTGCATAGATAAAAATGAAATAGATTATTTCTCATATGTGCTAGGATATCACCAAGTGAATGTCAAGTTTTTTATAAGCATCTACAAAAACAAATTTTTATGTGAAGTAGGGCCTAAAGAAACTTGTCATGTCTTATTGAGACAACCATTGCAAAGTGTACAAATCCTTAGAAACAATGGTTGTCACAACGAGACTATCCTTACACATAAGAGAAAAAGTCTTCATGAAGGAGAAATCATGGGACAAATTAGAGTTGATAAAACTCTAGAGCTTTTAAAAGGAAAACTTTTGTCCCCCATGAGAAAAGAAGTTCAAAGACATTACCTTAGGTACAATTCTTGTTTTCAAACTACACCAAAGGCAATGTCTCATGAACTCTATACTCCTTCACCTTTTGCAAATGATCCTTGGGAAGATACAAATTTCATATTAAAACTCCCTAGGACAACAAAAGGTTTTGATTCAATTTTCATGGTTATGGATAAACTCTTCTTTAGAGAAGTGATACATCTTCATGGTTTATCCTCAAGCATAGTGTTGAATAGAGCTTCAAATTTTGCAAACCATGATTTGAGGATTTCCTTTAGAAAACTTGCAACTAAGTTGCACACTTTAAATTCTTATCATCCTCAAACGCATGGTCAAAATACAATTGAAAATCTAGCTCTTTCTATTATGCCTAGAATAATCATAAAGGACAAACACAAGTCTAGAGATGAGCATACATACCATAAAGTAGTTCACAAAACTACTTGTTTTTCTACTTTTGAGGTTATATGTGGGCTAAATCATCTTTCTCCTTTTAAGTTGTTACCATCTCCTATAGGATTTATGCCTAAAGAGAAAGTAACCACAAATGCACATTTCAAAATGCATAAGATGATTAGAGAACACATACAACAATCAAAAGAGAAACATTGTCAAAAGTTGCCAAAAACAAAAGAAAAACAAAAATGGCAACTTCATAAAATTGATTTGTATATCACTGCTTCAACTAACTCATTTGATAATTCCCCTAGGTGGACGTTTGATCCGGGAGGGCAAGCAAAGTTGAAGAAGAAAGAGGCTGCTATCCGATATCAAATCTCTAGATCTGAGGATAGATCTTCTCAAGGAGAAGGAGATGATGGACACCATCCAGCCACATCCATTCCCCTAGCCATGAAGAAGAAGAAGCAATGGATTTGAGGACAAATCCTTTTCAAGAGGGAGGGGATGATGGAAGAGGCCCAAGCACAAGCCCACATGCAAGCCCACCAAAGGGTAGATTTGGGCCAACCATAGAGTTATGGCCAAGAGGATCCAAGAAGACGTTCTTTTACATGTTCAAATGCCATAAACTCTAGTGTAGAGTAGACTTTAATTTCTTGTCAAAATTAGCATAGGAACTTTATTTGTAATTTTCTTAGAATTAATTTTGGCACCTAAAACACCAACCTAGGTAAACTTAGAGTTTCTAAAAAAACCTCTAAATTTACCAAGGCCGGTCTAGAAAGCCCATGGAGGGGGTGAGCATAAAAACTAGACACACCCCTCCCCATGTGCTCATTTGTGCACCCATGTGCTTCACATTTACATTTCATTTGGCTAGCATTAGGGTTGCATTATGGTCCTCCTTAGCCTATAAAAGGAGGAGCCTACACCTTGTATTTTCAAGTTTATTGTGAGTAAAGTTATGCTGCCATTTTGTGCCAAGCTTTGCTTCTCCTAGAATTCTAGGCTCTAAACTTCACATCCTTCACCTTTCCTTGGGCTGGCCGAACCTCCCTATAATCATACCTATCATGCACTTTCAAGATCAACACCACTCTTAGGAGGATCTTGCACACACACCTCCATAGTTTTTGTCAATGTCTAAAGGGTGTGAAAGTGCCACAAGGACATTCCTCAAATGTGAAGAGCCTAGTGTCAATGCAAGATTTGAAGTTAATTGGGTTGAAGTCTCATGATTGTCACATCTTGATGCAACAGTTGTTGCCGGTAGCTATCCGTGGGATCTTACCAAAAAATGTTAGACATACCATAACCCGTTTGTGCTCATTCTTCTCTTTCATCTGTTGTAAAGTCATTGACCCCTCAAAACTAGATGAACTTCAAAATGAAATTGTCGTTATCTTGTGTGAATTTGAGATGTTTTTTCCTCCGTCTTTTTTTGACATCATGGTTCATCTAGTGGTGCATCTAGTAAGAGAGGTTAGATTGTGTGGACCAGTGTACTTAAGATGGATGTATCCTGTTGAGCGGTATATGAAAATTTTGAAAGGTTATGTGAAAAATTATTATCGTCCAGAGGCTTCAATGATTGAAAGGTACATAGCTGAAGAAAGTATTGAATTTTGTTCAGAGTACATGACAAAAGAAAATCCAATAGGTGTTCCAGCTAATTCATGGCACCACAGGCGTTCTACAAGTAAATGTTTACGTGGTGTGAATATTGTAAGCAAATCTCGATCAGAAGTCTTGCAAGAACATTTGTACATATTGAATAACACAGATGAAGTTATACCTTACATAGAAGCTCATAAAGCCATTGTGAAGGCAAATAACCCAAGACAAGCAGAGAAATGGGTCTTGATGGAACATAATAGAACTTTCATGCCTTAGTTTAAAGACGAGGTGTTCAAGGATTCAACGGCATAAGAGACCTTGACCTGGTTGGTTGCTGGATTGAAGTTTGATGTCATCTCATGTACAGCGTACAAAGTGAATAATTGTATATTTTACACGAAATCCATGGATGAAAAGAGTACAGTTCAAAATTCTGGTGTTACTCGTGAAGCCGAGTCAATGCAGTTTTCGACTTCGAAAGATACAAATCCAGTACTTGGATCAATGGAATACTATGGGTTTATAGAAGAGATATGGGAGGTTGACTACACTAAGTTTTCCGTTCCAGTTTTCAAGTGTAAATGGGTTGACAATAAAAGTGGGGTTAAAATTGATGATTCAGGATTCACACTAGTGGACTTTTGAAAGATAGGGTATCTAGATGAGCCATTTATAATAGTTCAACAAGCATCTCAAGTTTTCTACGTGAAAGATCCTACGTCAAAAACAAGGGGAGGCCATAGATGATATTGAAAATGGTGACTCCCGTTCATTCACACCAATGATAATTAATAAAGATGACGATGTACTTGATGATGTACATGCAACCCGTAAAGACCACAGTGAAGGAATTTACATATGAACTTTCAACCCACATGCAACCTGTAAATAAGCATTTAGATTTAGAATTTTATGTATTATTTCTATAAGATTTTAATTCGATGCAGATTAACTAATGTTTGTTACCTAATTTTTTTAACAGAGACATGGATGACGATCAGACTCCACTCAGACCTCGATCCGGACGAGGCAGCAGATGACCTACTAGATTGAAGTGTCTCGCATTGAGACGTGTTGCTGGTGAGAAGACACGTGTTGACATTGACGTCAACACTGGAGTGGCTTTTGGTCCTAAAACAGATGAGTTTATGAGCTATCTTGGAGTTGTTTCTCATGAGAGACTCTCCATTCTGATTAATTCATGGGATGAGGTGTCAGAGGTCGACCGGAACATGATCTGGGAGGATGTTCTGGTAAGCTTTACATTTTGATAGAATGTTTTTTAATATTCATTGATTAATTTTAATTTGGTGATGTTATTTTGCAGGCAAACTTTGAAATTCCTGATGTGGAACCGCTTCGATCAAAGATTATATCCAATATCGGACTTAAATTTCGTACCTTTAAGTCAAAACTGACTTTGAGATACGTTTTTGGCGACCTTAAAGACGAAAATATATGTTTAAAGTACAAACATATTGATGAAGAGACATGGCGTCTTTTTAAAGAAAGCCGTCAAAATGAGGCTTGGATGGTAAGTGAAGTAACTTAACTTTTTTTGTTTATATAACATTAATAAGTTTATCTTATTTACTTCACTTTGTTTATTTCAATTATGACAGGATCGTCGGAAGAAAGCTCAAGAGATAGCTTTGAAGAATGTTACCCCGCACGTTATGTCTCGTTCGGGGTATCGAAAACTTGAGCAAGCACTGATGGTGGAAAACGAGCAATCTAAACAGGGGACGTTGTCTGAGAATGTGGAAACTGGGGTCACTTCTCTTCCATCACCACCTTTTCGCCATGTAAAATGGAAGAGGGCCCGAATTAAAAAGTCGGGTGCTCACCGGGGTTATCATCGAAAAAATTGTAAGCTATTTTTGTTATTTTCATTTATTTTAAAGCATTACTTATATTAATGCTTTAAAATATGATTTTTGTGTACTCTTGCAGGATTCCTTGGAATCCGACGGTAAATTTGTTGCTGAAGGTCGTCACAATATCGTGGTTGAAGCATTTGGACGACCTGAGCACTGTGGTCGTGTTCATGCAGCTGAACAAGGGGTTGGAATTAAACTATATTTTGGAGTTTCAGAACGACAGTCATCCTCCTCCTCCAAAGAGAACGAAACTCAATTGAAGACTAAGATACGTGAAGAATTAATGGAGGAGATGAGAAAGGAGACTGATTTGATGTGGCTAGAGATGAAAAAGGAGAATGATCGAATGCGACAAGAGTTTCTATCGCAACAACTTTGTGCTGAGCCGATTGAACCCCTTGTTAGTCCCACTCCCAAGAGCACAAAGGGGAGTTGTGCGGCTCCTCCAACATCAGGGGATGATATCAATGGGCAGACGAAGGATTGTGAGCTACTGGTAGTGGGCGGCAAACTTCCTTGGGTGGCGGCCCTTGGAAAAGTCTATCAAGACGCCACCACCTTACATAACGTTCCTCTCTCCCCTTGGTGAAGGTAACAGTTGAAAAAGTACGATTTCCTGATGCTCGTGTTCCACTACCTTCAGATGAGGTAACCACTATGGCCGATGCATTTCAGACATTCGTTGCTTGGCCCAGAGACCTCCTTCGATTTATGCCCGAACCTCATGTAATAATTTCATTTCATTATATTATTTTTTATTTATATTTATATATTACATATAATTTAATACAAATGTTCTTTATCTTGTAGAAACCTTTTCGGGCACCAAGTCCGGAGAAGAAGCGTGAGGTTCCAATTGACAATCCTATAGCTTCATTAGGTCTCATTGCTAGTTAGATTGGTAATAAACCTTTTCCAGTTCCGTGGGATGATACATTTTTTCAAATAAACACTGAACTGCCACTATGTACAACACAGATTTATTAGAATTTATATCTGGGAATCAGGAGCTCAATATAAGTATAATTCAATTTTTTATGATGTAAGTATCTTTACCTATTATTCAATTTACTTTATGTTAAATTATTATTGATTATGCTTTAACTAAAAACTTGTAGGTTTTTGCATAGAGTCTGTATCACTGAGGGGAAGGAAAATATGTATGGATTCTTAGATCCTGCATATACTAATCCCGTTGGACCAAGGTCATCTGAGACTCAAGCATACATCACGAACACCCTGGAAAAAGAGGGAAAACAAATTTATTTATGCCCTTATATTAATGAGTAAGTTTAATTATATGTCATCAATTATTACTATTTCATGTTTTAAATATTGACTAACTCTTTTCATGGATGATATAGGCATCATTGACAGTTACTTGTCTTATCAATGGTTGATAAGACTGTTGTATGGTTCTATTCCCTACACAAGAAGAATCCCACAAAATTTAAGGATATCATTGATACGTAAGTACATTATAAGCTTAACTTTGTATATGTTACTAATTAACCATCTACTAACGAGGTTTTTTGTATTAACCAGTTCATGGCGTGGATATAACATCCTAAAAGGTCGATCCAGTTCAAATAATTTGAACTACATAAGAATAAAGGTTTGTAATTTTTTTTCTTTCTCTATTATCATTGTTTATCAATATACTAACATATTACTTTTTATTGAATTATAGTGTAATAAACAACCAGGAAGCTATGAGTGTGGCTATTACATTATGCAATGGATGATTACTATTATAAGACTAGGTGTTAAAACTAGTTGGAAAGAGGTAATAACATAATATGTTAAATCATTTTTATAATTCTTGAACATATATATATATATAATTCTTGAATATATATATATATCTAAACACTAATTTATGTCAACTATATTTTGCAATGCAGTTATTCATGGAAGAAACACCAATGAATTCGGAAGGCATTTCATATGTCAGAGATTCTTGGTCCACATATTTCATAAATTTTTATAACTCTAGCATAGTTAACCAATAGTGTAGGTTTTATTATGTAATTTGATTACTTGTAAATGTACATTTTGATTCTCTCAATTTATCTCTATATTTCTGTATTTGTCTGGCTGGGTTTGATCATTATACAGGTTAATTTATATGGTTTAGGGACAATACAAATTGCACTTTAAAAAAAACACTATTTACAAATGCGGTTATTTACCAAAGCCACATTTGTAAATCAAAAAACAAGATTTACAAATGCGGCTTTGATAAAAGCCGCATTTGTAAATTTGATTTACGAATGCGGCTATTACCAGAGCTGCATTCGTAAATCTTAAACCCCTAAAACCCTCTGCTCATTCAGAAGAATATACAAATGCGGCTATTTGAAATAACCGCATTCGTAAATCGCATTTACAAATGCGGCTCTATAGCCGCATTTATATCTCTCTGATTTACGAATGCGTGCTGATCAAATGCGGCTCTATAGCCACATTTGTAAATGTAAAATAGCCGCATTTGATTAGCATTTCTGCGCTAGTGGCCCTTTCTTCCTTTCTGCAAAAACCAGAACTTTCACTCCTCTTCAATCAAAAGGTAAGACCTTTATGCATCATCGCCCTTGTCTTTTGATTTCGCTGCTTGATAACTGTCTGAGACTGTTTAAATTTCTGCATTTTAGGTTTTCTCTGGTTTTACTAAGTTACGTCATCGCCTTCTTCTAAACCTTCATTTTCTTCTTTTCTTTTCTTGCTTTTTTAGCTTTCTTCGAGATGGCTCGAACAAAAACCACTTCCAACCCTCCACCCAACGTAGATTACAGAGCCTTGTACCCTTGGGCCTCTGCTGGGTGAGCTTTAGCGACATGGCGGGGAAAGTCCTTCTCACCCTCTTTCAGCAATCCTATAAGGGCTTCAAAGGGAAGTTCTTTAGGGTGTGCTGCACCGCCCACGACCCCACCCTTCTGGACCGGTTCCCCCTTTACTGGGTGAGGGAACTGAAGCTTAAGAAGCCCAAAAACTCTCGAGGAACGGGCCCCTCCTGATCGTGAAGTGTGCCATGTTCTTGCAAGTCTAGGGGCAGTGTTCAACACTGCCCAACTGATCAAACATGAGTTCAGCCCTTCAAGCCTCAAGAGCTACATCGGTTCGTCTCTACTTCCTTCTTCACTTCACTGTGTGTGCATGTTATCATTCTATTATGCTTGTGTGTTCTGCTTCTTCATACTTTTGCATTTACTGACCTCTTGTACTCTGATGACCATACTACTATCTTCTCATGTCTTCTTATCTTGGTGTAGGCATGGTACTTAACGAAAAGAAGAGGGCTAGGCTAGTTGATGCCCTTGCCCGCCGCCAAGGGGCGACTGGTGTCGCGGGTGCCTCAGCTCCTTCCGCTCCCATCGACTCTGCCTACGTCGGGCCTACCCCAGCCCCTTCTGCTCCCGTTGCTGCAGTCCCCCTCGCCGTTGTCCGGGCCTCGCCTGCTCCAGCCCCCCTTGAGAAGGACAAAGGGGTCGTGGAGATTGACTCTGGGGACGACGACTCTGCGGAAGGGCCTGTCTTCAAGAAACGAAGGGTGGTTGTGGTGACGACCTCCCACTCCACCACCATCGGCCGCCCTGCATCATTTAGGGATCATCCACCAAGCGCTTCTTCCCCCCACGGCCTCCTTGCGCTCGAAGGCGATGGTGAGAGTGCCCCTAGAAATGAGCAAATTCCACCCACCCCCAAGCTGCAAGTTGTCCTTCAGCGTACCCTGAAAAGTTTCGAAGAAAGAAAAGCAGCGAAGGACTTGGACGAGGAGATGAACAGGGTGCACATGGGTCGCGGTCTAGGTGAATTCCTTGTCCACTCCAGCGCCCTCACGAGCAAGGTTGAGGCGAGAACTAAGGAGCAACTGGCTCGGGTGGAGGCGAAGGCAAAGGAAGACTTGGCCTTGGCGGAGGAGAAGAAGAAGGACGAGCTGGCCCTACAGGCTAGGGTCTTCGCCGCTCGTGAAACTGCGTTATTGCAAGAGTTGAGCAGTCTCCGCCAGTCTGAAAAGGACATCAAGAAACGGCTCTTCGACAAGGGTCAAAAGTATACCGATCTTGAGTCAAGAGTCTTGCCTTTGCGCACCAGGGTGGTGGAACTGGAAGAGGAGGTAGAAGCGACCAAGGCCAAGATGGCCAAACTTGAGGAGAGGGCCACCAATCAAGAGGTGCAGCTTGGCCGGGTGTAGGGTGAACTTACCCAGCAAGCTGAAGCCTTCAAGAAAACCAAGGCAGAACTTATCGAAGACATTGCCGACGCCTATGCGGCAGGGTTCGAGGACGCCCTTATTAGAATATATGGTCTTAAACGAGAGGGGGGTGAATTGTTTAAGTGAGGTTTTTGAAATCTTTTTAAAGTTTAACAAAAAATTTTGTATGAATCCAGAACAGAAAGCAGGTTAGCCAAGAACAAGAGCAATAAAACAGCAAAATAGCATAAAAATAATAGGTTGTTTCTGTGAAACAATCAGTTGTTTCTACCAGTAAAAGTAAAAACAGAATTTAAATGAATTTAAGGGTAAGAGAAAGATTGATGTGATTCCAAGAACATGATATGGATATAATATGGACATGTTATGGATTCAACAAATTAGGCAGAATTGGATCAATGTTCTTAACATTCAAGAACTCAACAAAACACAAGTAACCAAGCCAAACTCACATAGAAACCCATATATAATATGGCATATGAACCGATTAAACAAGATAGAATGCAAATGAACCGATTAAAACACAAGGAAACTCAACCAAAACCACAAGAACAATAAGCTAGAAGAAACTACTGAACAAAAACACAAAATAAGGAAGTTCTACCGATTGAAATGACTAGAAACATCAAAGACTTGTTTTAGAGTTTGTTTTGGAATGGAAATGGATGAAGAAGATGGAAAGAACTAGGAAATTTATGTGGTTGTAGCTCTTGGAGATGTGCACGCCACTTGAAGGATGAAAGGCTTCAAAATGAGTGTAGTTGCCGCCACTTGAGAGTCCAAGAATGCACTCAAGATAAGACTAGAAGAGAAGAAGACACAAGTCTCTCTCAATTCACTCACCAATTTGGGAGAGGTTCTTTACTCTAAATATCAATTCTATTATTTCAAAGACTCAAGCCCTCCTTTTATAGGGGGAAGGTCCAATCACCAAATACGAAAGAAGCTTACAAGAGAAGCTTTCCAAGGTAGCCTATAACTCTTCCACTTCTAGCGCCTAAAATGGAAAGTGAAGGGGCACCTTCTAGACTTTTCCTAAAGTTAACGCCTATAGATGCTTTACACAAGAGGTGTCTTAGGTTTCCCTCTTTAGCACCTTCCTAAACACTACTCTATGTATTTTAAATTTTATACAAAAGAAACTACAAAAAGAGAAAACATTTGAAGTCTACTTCCTAACTCTTTAGTTTTGCTCCTTGTAATCCTTTGAGGTAAAAAGGATGATGATCTAATATGTCTTTGAGCATCTTCAACTTCAACCTCATTCTCTTCTTCTTCTTGATCTCCATCATACTCCCCGAGTTGGAGAGAATTCGACCACGAATTCTGAAGACCTACAGAAAAAGGAGTTAGATCACTGATATTAAAGGTATGACTACCAAGAAACGTATCAAGCATATCTAACTCATAAGCATTATCATTAATCCTCTTTGGGACTTGAAATGGTCCATCTCCACGAGGCATAAGTTTGGACTTCCTTTGATTAGGAAAGCGATCCTTTCTCAAGTGAAGCCAAACCCAATCACCAACATCAAACAATAATGATTTTCTCCTTTTGTTGGCATGTTCATCATACTTGCCAACTTTCTTCTCAATTCGTAACTTGATGTCATTATGCAAATCTTTTATATAAGAAGCTTTTTCAAAACCATCCTTGCATAATACATCATCAAGTATAGGAATAGGAAGAAGATCAAGAGGTGTGAGGGGGTTGAATCCATACACAACCTCAAAAGGAGAATGGGATGTGGTAGAATTTACTACTCGATTATAAGCAAAATCAACATGTGGTAGTAAATTCTCCCAAACCCTTGGATTCCCGGAAATAAAGCATCGCAACATTTGTCCCAAAGTTCGATTGACCACTTCAGTTTGACCATCGGTTTGGGGGTGGCAAGTAGTAGAAAATAAAAGTTTAGTATCAAGTTTCCCCCACAAGGTCTTCCAAAAGTGACTCAAGAACTTGAAATCCCTATCGGATACTATACTTCTGGGAAGTCCATGTAAACGAACAACTTCCTTGAAGAAGAGATTTGCAATATGACATGCATCATCCACTTTGTGGCAAGGAATAAAATGTGCCATTTTTTAAAAACGATCCACTACCACAAAGATGGAATCCTTACCCTTTGATGTCTTGGGTAATCCTAAGATGAAATCCATAGAAATATCAACCCAAGGCATTGTAGGGATAGAAAGAGGGGTATATAAACCATGGGGTTGCACTCTAGATTTAGCCTTACGACATGCAATACATTTATCACACAAGTTATGAACGGATTTTTGCATATGAGGCCAAAAGAAATGCATATGTAAAACATCTAAAGTCTTGGCTACCGCAAAATGTCCCATCAATCCACCCTCATATGCTTCTCTAACAAGAGATTGTCTAATAGAGCTTTGGGGCACACAAAGTCTTTTACCTTTAAAAAGAAATTCATCTTGTATAAAAAAATCTGTGTGTCCACCCTTAGCACACTCTTGATAGATAAGAGAAAAATCAAGGTCATCATGATAAAGTTCCTTGATGTGATCAAACCCAAGATATTGGGAACCTAAAAGATTTAGCAAGGTATCTAGAAAGTGCATCGGCCACAATATTAATTTTGCCTTGCTTATGCTTGATCACATAAGGAAATGCTCAAGGATTTCCACCCACTTAGCATGCCTCTTATTGAGCTTGTTTTGACTTTTCAAATATTTAAGAGATTCATGATCACTATGAATCACAAATTCTTTAGGAAAAAGATAATGTTGCCAAGTATACAAAGCTCTAACAAGTGCATATAATTCTTTATCATAAGTGGAATAATTGAGATGACTACCTTTCAATTTCTCTCTAAAATAAGCTATGGGGTGGCCCTCTTGAAGGAGAACATCCCCAATGCCTATATTCAAAGAGTCACATTCTATCTCAAATGTTTTAGTAAAATTAGGAAGGGCTAAAATGGGAGCATTAGTTAATTTTTCTTTCAAAATATCAAAAGCCTTTTGTTGCTCTTCTCCCCATTTAAAAACCACATCCTTTTTTACTATATCATTGAGAGGTGCGACAATTGTACCAAATTCTTTCACAAACCTTCTATAAAAAGAAGCAAGGCCATGAAAGCTTCGTACATCATTCACATTGGTGGGTGTTGGCCAATGTTGAATTGCTACAACCTTTGATTGATCTACATGCACCCCTTTAACACTTACAACAAACCCTAGGAATTCTATATGATCAAGTGCAAACATACATTTAGCAAGGTTAGCATACAAATGTTCCTTCCTAAGGGTTTCTAACACTTGTCTAACATGCATTTTATGGTCACCCAAAGACAAGCTATAAATGAGGATATCATCAAAATAAACAACCACAAACTTGCCAATGAAAGGTCTTAAAACATGATGCATGAGACGCATGAATGTACTTTGTGCATTAGTTAAACCAAATGGCATAACTAACCACTCATACAAGCCAAAGTTGGTCTTAAAAGCAGTTTTCCATTCATCTCCCGGTTTAATACGAATTTGATTATACCCACTTTTAAGATCAATTTTGGTAAAAAATTTTGAACCATGTAATTCATCCAACAAATCATCTAGTCTAGGGATAGGATGCCTATATTTGATTGTAATGTTTTTTATGGCCCTACAATCGGAACACATCCTCCATGACCCATCCTTTTTAGGGACAAGTATGATAGGCATGGCACAAGGGCTCATACTATCTTGAACCCACCCTTTGGCAATTAACTCTTCTACTTGTTGGCGAATTTCTCTAGTTTCACTTGGGTTGGTCCTATATGCGACACGATTTGGTAAAAAAGATCCCGAAATTAAATCAATTCGGTGTTCAATCCCTCTTAAAGGTGGAAGTCCTTTAGGAGGATCTTGAAACACATCATGAAATTCCTCTACCAAATTATCCAAACAATGTGGACTATCCTCAAGTTTTTCTAACTCAAGAGGTCTAAGAATAGCTAAAAAGAGAGGATTGTAAGAAACTATTACCTTGTTGACCTCATGGCTAGAGATAAGAAGGGCCTTCTTAGAACTCTTTGTTTTTTCACTCTCCCTTTTCTTCTTCATAAGAATTTGGTCCTCGTGGACTTCTCTTAGAGAGAGAGATTTTAATATGACCTTGTGTCCATGAAAGTCAAAAGAAAGTTTATTGGTAAAGCCATCTAGAAAAACTTTTCTATCAAATTACCATGGCCTCCCCAAAAGAACATGTGTAGCTTCCATTGGCACAACATCACACAAGACCTCATCTTTGTATTTACCAATAGAGAAATTTATGAGGACTTGTTTGTTAACAATGATCTCGCCTACCTCACTTAACCATTGTAACTTGTAGGGCTTTGTATAAGAGATAGTAGACAATACAAGCTTATCTACTACTCTTGTACTAGCCACATTGGCACAACTACCCCCATCCACTATCAAAGAACAAATGTTGTTTTGAATGAGACATCTAGTATGAAAAATATTTGTTGAACCAAGTGGTGTTCAAGCTTTGAAGAATCCAAACCCTTTGAAGGATGTTGAAGCCTTGGTTGTGCTTGGTGTTGTTGTGCTGGTTTAGTATAGTTCTGGGGTAGTTTGAGTATTGTAATCCACCATTTGATCGAATCTAAAGCAAAAGCATCTCAATCTTTGTGAAAGTAAAATGTTTTCAAACTAAGTTAAAACAACCGATTGTTTTGTCGAAACAACCGATTGTTTATACTTAGATGTTTTGAGAAAAAAATTGAAAACTTTTTTTGAAATGGTTGAACTGTTAAGAACCAAAACAACTGATTGATTCGAAGAAACAATCGATTGTTTGTTTTGGGACCATAACAGAAAAACTGTTTTATCTTTGACTGAGCTTTAAATGATTTAACTGCTTACGCTCCAATCAATAAATGTTTTGACCAATCTTTTAATGCAATTTAAGAGTTTGTTAAGATTTGATAACAAACTATATCTTTGAATAAATTCAGAGAAACAATATAGAGTAACAATCTGAATTTGATTTTAAGAAAAGAAGTTTTTGAGTTTTTCAAAGAGCTGAGATTGCTAAAAGTTTGTGATTGATCAAAGTTTGTGGAATAGGATTCTGCTTGTATTGATTTCAGATTATCTTCTGTAACAAGTGTAATCCTTGTACTCTGTGAAACAAGTTTCATTTCTGTGTTTGCTGAGATTGGCTGTGTGTTCTTGAGGGGATCAAGATCAGCAATCTTGGTGTTGGTGTGTTGGCCAAGAAGAGTGTGTTTCTTGAGGTGTTCAAGGTCATTCTCTTGGTTGTTGTGTAAGTGATCAAGTTGTGATTGCTTAGTGGATTTCCTCAGGGTTTCTAAGAAGATTGGATGTAGCTCTGGATTTGGAGTGAACCAATATAAATTTTTGTGTGCAATCTCTCTATCCCTAACTCTTTAAATTCAGTTTTGATATTTGTTAACTGGTATAAACAATCGATTGTTTCGTTAAAACAACCGATTGTTTTTACTAGTATTGTGCCTTTTGCTTTATGTTTTGAAAAACTGATTTCTTAATCAAGGTTTTCTTGAAGTATTTTCATTCTAGGCTTAAAAGTTTACAAAAACCCTCTTTAAACAATTCACCCCCCTCTAGTTTAAAGCCATATATTCTAACAATATTTTCTCTTTGACTTTCATCAAAGGGTTGTAAAACTTGACCGAGAAGACGTCTCACAACCAACAAATCTCCTTCAAGTGGACTTTCACTCTCATGCTCACTTGATGGCCTAGAAGGTGAAGAATGCCTAGATGAATCGGAATCATGCTCACTAACTACAATGTCATTATGCACATACATATTCCTTTTAGAAGGACAATTAGAAGCAATGTGACCATATCCCAAACATTTAAAGCATTTCTTACTAGACAATTTGATTGGTGATTTAGGAGTAGAAGTAGAAGGCTTAGACTCCTTAGGTTTGAAAGAAGAATCTTTAGAAGGAAGTTTTGAAAAAGCTTTTTTATTTTTCCAAGAGTTGTTGTAGTAACCATCATTGGGAGAGTTTTTGAAAGCATTTTTCTTTGCAAGTTAGGATTCAACCTTCATTGCAAGGTGAACCAAAGATCCCAAAGATGAATACTCTTGAAGTTCAACAACATTTTGAATATCCCTTCTTAGACCACTCACAAACCTAGCTATCTTAGCTTCCTCACTCTCTTCCATGTCTACCTTAAGTAAAAGTGTTTCTAACTCCTTAAAGTAAGCATCGACACTTAGCGTGCCTTGTTGAAACCGTTGGAGCTTCAACATTAGGTTTTTCCTAAAGTGTGGTGGCACAAATCTAAGGCGCATACACTCTTTCAAATCGTTCCAAGAAACCACGGGAGGTCTCTTGTTGTATATAATGTCCATTACAAGTCTATGCCACCATTGCATAGCATAATCTATGAATTCTAAGGAGGCTATTTTCACCTTTTGGTCATCATTGACCTCATAGGCTAGGAAAATTTGTTCACATTTAACCTTCCAATCTAAATACACATTAGGATCACTATCACCACTAAAGCTAGGTACTTTTACAAAAGGACATTGAGGCTTTGCTTCTTGGTGATGTCTTTGTTCACGGTGATGGCTTTCTCCATGAGAATGATGGTGATGCCTCCTTCTTCTATGTTCGTCTCCATGGACGTGAGCATTGGAAGAACCTTTGGAAGAATGTCTAGGAGAATGATGTCTTCCATGAATGGAATGTGTAGACTTTTCTTGCTTCAATTCAACTTTTGCCAATCTTTCTTCCAACTTTTGCATAGCATCATCTTTGATTGATAATCTCTCTTCCATCTTTTGCATAGCATCATCTTTGAGAGCAAGGGCTCGTTTTGCCTCTTTTAACTCATTAAGAACATAGGCTTTATGAGTAGAATGTGGCTTGGAAGATTCAGTACTTGAATATGTATCCATTGGACAAAGAAAACAGCAAACACAATAGCAACAATATTAAGAAAAACAAGGTTAGCAAGTGGAACAATTATAGTGATGTACTGAAAATTAAAAGTCATTCAAGTCATTCCAAGAAAGAAAACTTCCCTCAACCAATCTGCTCTTGAGGTCTTGTAACTCTCAAATGAAATATGTCAAAGCAAAAGCACTCTTTCTCAAAGCCGATACACCACAAAACTTAAAGAACAATGAAAGACAAGCAAGAAAAGGTGTAAACAAGAAAGGTTATAGCAAAAGGAAAACAAGATAAATGACAAACTCAAAGAATAGTGAAGAAAAGACAAGCAATAAAAATAAGGTACTCAAATAAAGGATGACACACAAAAGAAACCTAAAGAAAGGCACTAGAATAGATGAAGAAAACAAAAACAGAGCTACTGGAAAATATTTTTTATAAACTGTGCGTGACTTTAAAGATTTATCTGGAATTGTATTATGCAAACTGGATTATGAAATTTAAACCACAGAAAGTTCAAGAACTTATCTCAACAATGGCACTGGAATTACACAAAAAAAGTAAGCCAATTAGTTGTGATAAATTTTGCAAAATCACTGCCAGATTACCGTATTTTTTCGCCAGAATTACACACTGGACGTATTTCATTTATCATTTTTTTTGTACTTGGAATTTTGATGTACTTCTTTTTTCTAATTTTTTATAACACTTTGAAGAACTCAAATCCAGAATTTCAGAAATTTCCAGTAAACAAAGAAATTGCAATAAATTGAAACAGTCAGCATGTTTGCAAGAAAACAGAGGAAACCTAACTGGAATGAAAAACAGAATTAAGAACTTCTAAAGAGATAATAGAAGTAATGTTTAAGAATTTGTATAGGTCTATTACACAAGTATGAACTCAAAACTAAAAAGAAAAGGCACCAAAGGATCAAGAAATCAAATACATAAAACTGTACTCAACACAAAATCAAGAAACCAAAATTATCAACAAAAGGACTACATAAAAGTGATAACATTTTTTGGAGAAACATGACTTTGACAAAACATATAGAGATTCAAAAATCAAAATGACACAAACACAATGTAATAAGAATCAAGAAAACAGCAAGAAGTACTAAAAAATAAACCTAAAACAGAAAAGTAACAACAAGAATTTAAAGTTCTTGAATTAAAAGTGTCAAAACAACTCAAACACACATAAGAACAAACCTAAGACACATGATACCACATGATGTGATTCCAAGAACATGATATGGATATAATATGGACATGTTATGGATTCAACAAGAGTTGGAATAAGATTAGGCACTTTCTAAGAATTGGATCAATGTTCTTAACATTCAAGAACTCAACAAAACACAAGTAACCAAGCCAAACTCACATAGAAACCCATAATATGGCATATGAACTGATTAAAACAAGATAGAATGCAAATGAACCGATTAAAACACAAGGAAACACAAATGAAACCATTAAAACACAAGGAAACTCAACCAAAACCACAAGAACAGCAAGCTAGAAGAAACTACCGAACAAAAACACAAAATAAGCAAGTTCTACCGATTGAAATGACTAGAAACATCAAAGACTTGTTTTAGAGTTTGTTTTGGAATGGAAATGGATGAAGAAGATGAAAAGAACTAGGAAACTTATGTGGTTTTAGCTCTTGGAGATGTGCACGCCACTTGAAGGATGAAAGGCTTCAAGATGAGTGTAGTAGTCGCCACTTGAGAGTCCAAGAATGAACTCAAGATAAGACTAGAAGAGAAGAAGACAGAAGTCTCTCTCAATTCACTCACCAATTTGGGAGAGGTTCTTTACTCAAAATATCAATTCTATTATTTCAAAGACTCAAGCCCTCCTTTTATAGGGGCAAGGACCGGTCATCAAATACAAAGAAGCTTACAAGAGAAGCTTTCCAAGGTAGCCTATAACTCTTCCACTTCTAGCACCTAAAATGAAGAGTGAAGGGGCACCTTCTAGACTTTTCCTAAAGCTAACGCCTATACATGTTTTACACAAGAGGTGTCTTAGGTTTCCCTCTTTAGCACCTTCCTAAACACTACTCTATGTATTTTAAATTTTATACAAAAGAAACTACAAAAAGAGAAAACATTTGAAGTTTACTTCCTAACTCTTTAGTTTTGCTCCTTGTAATCCTTTGAGGTAAAAAGGATGATGAGCTAATATGTCTTTGAGCATCTTCAACTTCAACCTCATTCTCTTCTTCTTCTTGATCTCCATCAAAGATACACCAACAGTTTATACTGGTTCACTCTTAAACCAAGAGCTACATCAGTAACCACTAGGTAATCCACTAAGTAATCAAACCATATTACAACACACAATCCACCAAAGCAGTGACCTTGAACTCTTCAAGAAACACACTCACTTTGGCAATGCACACACCAAGAGTATTGATCTTAACCACCTCAAGAGTACACAACACTCCTTGGCAACACAACACCAGAAATACAGAAGGTTGAGAAGAGATTACACTTGTTTACAGAATAATCTGAAATCAATACAAATGCAATCCTATTCCACTCTCTTAGAAAACCCAAAGCTTTGATGTGAATGTTCAAATCTTGAATCAACTCTTTCACAACTGAAAAACTCAAATCTGTTTTTCTTGTTTTTTTGTAAACATAAACAAACTATTTATATTTTCCAAAGATTGGTCAAAGCATTTACTGAAGGAGCGTATTTAGTTGGAAATCATTTAAAGCACATTCAACCACCAAAACAGAATTCTGTTAGGATTTTCAAAGAAACAATCGGTTGAAACCACGAAAAAACCGATTGTTTGGTTTGGCAGTTAAGTCAATCAAACATAAACAGTTTTCAACCTTTTCAAAAACTCCTAAGAGTAAAACAAACGGTTAATTCGACAAAACAACAGGTTATTTTTCACTTAGTTTGAAAAACACTTTATTTAAAAAAGGATTTAAAACACATTAGCTTTAGATTCAACAAAGGAGTGGATTACAAATAAAACTACCCAGATCCCTCCCAAAACACAGCAGCAACACAACATTGCATCAAGCACATAGGATTTGGATTCTTCAAAGCACAATTTGAATTCTTCAAAGTACTTGATCACTCTTGATCAACAGCCCTTGCTCAGGTTGTCTGCGTGCATCCTGAGATGGACACCTCACCCTTCGCGACGTCGAACCGTGTCGTAGATGGGCAAGTTGTGCCAAGGGTCCTTCCTGCTTAACTTTTGTAGTTGATGAACAATATCTTTGTATTTATAAATTATCCATTTGCCTTTAACTGCTTTGACCCTTTAACTGCTTGAACTTTTTTCTTGATCTTGACCTATTGAATGCTACGTAGAGATCCAGGAGAACTCGCCACACTTCTAGAACTTCGTGGCTGAAGAGTCCAATAAAGAGAGGAAGGTGAACCTGGATCTACTGGATGAAGTAAGGGAGGAAGCAAGAATTAAAGTTGAAGCCTTGAAGAGAAGGGTGGAGTACAAGTACAACTCAAAGCTGAGACCTCGCCAGTTCCAGGTCCCCGACCTGGTGATACGAAAGGCCCACCCGTACCAGCTAGAGAACAAGTTGTCTCCCAAGTGGATTGGTCCTTTCAGAGTGACAGATGCCCTTGGGAATGGGGCATATAGGCTTCAGACGCTGGAGGGAGGCACGATTCCTCGTACATGGAATGTGACCAACATCAAGTTTTACTTCAGTTGAACTTTAGCATTGTACATAGCTTTTTTAGGGGACACTTTTTTTCCCTTCCAAGGGTTTTTTTAACGAGGTCACCCAATAAATTTCGATTGAAGTATATTCTCAAATATTTTGTACAATGCAGTTACGAACTATTCACTTGGGTTAGATGTCTCGAGAGCGAGAAAGGTAGGTTTGCAGAGAACACCTCCCCCTCGAGTGAGAACGCCAAGGCTGAACAATATGGTTCGCCAGCAAAATCCTCCTTCGCCTTTAAGCGAAGATGAAGTCAGTTACGAGTTGTTCGCTTGAGTTAGAAGTCTCGGGATCGGAAAAGGTAGGTTCACAGAGAACACCTCCCCCTCGAGTGAAAACGCCAAGGCTGAACGGTGTAGTTCCCCAGTAAGATCTTCCCTTGACTTTATACAGCAAGGACGAGGTCAGTTCACAACCTTCCCCATGGGTTAGAGGTCTCGAGGGTGGGCAGGATGGTTCGTAGAGAACGCCTCCCCCTTTGAGTGAGAACACTAGAGGAAAGAAGTAAGGTTCGCCAGTTAAAATCCTTATCTGGCCGTTGGGGGTAAGGACGAGGTCATTTATGAACTTTTCCGCCTGGGTTAGAAGTCTCAAGGGAGGGCAGGACGGTTCATAGAGAACGCCAGGGCTGGGAAGCACGGTTCACCAATTAAACCCTCCCTTGACTTCATACAACAAGGACGAGGTCAATTATGAGTTTCTCTTTGGGCTAGAAGTCTTAAGATTGGGTAGGATGGTTCATAGAGAACGCCTCCCTCTCTTGAGTGAGAGCACCGTGATGGAGACAATATGGCCCAATGGTTGAACAATCCTCAACCCCAATGTGGTTAGATCGAGGCTAACGACGAACTTCTCCTTGGGTTAAAAGACTCGAAGCGGGATAACGTAGAAGACACCCTCCCCTTAAGTAAGAACGCCAAGGTGAAGACAGCACGGTTCACCAATGGCGTCAGCAAAGCACCTCCTTACTCAGTGAAATAGGAGCAAAGTCGACCAGTGGGTCTCTCTCTCTCTCCCTTGTCTTATAAGGCAGATTCGAAGGGTGACTATAAAGAATTCCCTCTTCTTTGTGTAATAGAGGTGAGGTCAGTTAAAGGTTTGTGGGCACATCACTGCTACCTTAAGCTGCTAAAAGAAAGGTAAGGTAGAGCAGGTGGTGGACAAGCGCGCTACCTAGAGTATGGATGATCGTCAGATGCGTTGTTAGCAGAGGTTAGTGCGAGGCACGAAAATTAACGATCAAGAAGAAGAAAGCAAATTAAAGCAAGATAAAGACAAAGCAGACTCATAAACGAGACCAAGAAGGCAATTAAGTTCATAAACATAAAGGTGTAAATATATGTTGTTCATCAACAGGCCAAAGTTCTGCGAATTAAGCAAGTTGAATCCTGGGCGCGAGCTACCCATCTATAAACCGTTTTGATGTCATGAAGGGTGAGGTGTCCATCTCAGGGTGCACGCAAGCAACCTGAGCAAGGGCATCCTCGAACTCTGCTCCATAGGCGTCAGCGGTGTCTTCGATGAGCTCTGCCTCGATCTTCTTGAATGTTTCGGCCTGTTGGGCAAGTTCACCCTCTACGCGGCCAAGTTGAACTTCTTGGTTGGTGGCCCTCTCCTCCAGTTTGGCCATCTTGGCCTTAGTCTCCTCTGTTTGCTCCTCCAGCTCAATCACGCTGGTACGCAGAGGCAGGATCTTTGACTCCAGTTGGACAGCCTCCTGACCCTTGTTGAAAAGTTGTTTCTTGGTATCTTTCTCCGATTGGCGAAGGCTGCTCAACTCTTGGGTCAGGGCAGTTTCGCGAATGGCAAAGACCCGGGCCTGTTGGGCAAGCTCCTCTTTCATCCTTGTCTCCACCAAGGCAAGTTTCTCCTCCATCCTCGCCTCTATTTGGCTCACGAAGGCGCTTGAGTGAACAAGGAACTCCCCGAGGCCATTGTCTATGCGTTCCCTTAGCATGCCCGTCTAAAGCCTTCGTTGCCTCTTTCTCTTGGAAGCTCTTGAGAGCGTGTTGGAAGACAGCGGGAAGCTCAGGTGCAAGGGGCACTTGGTCATCCTCAGGAGTGCTCTCCCCACCGTCTTCGAGTGCGAGGAGTGCGCGAGGAGAGGAGGCGCTGGGGGATGGTCCCTGAATGAAGGAGGGCGGCCATCAGTGGCAGAATGTGAAGTCGCCGCCATGACCACCCTTTGCCTTTTAAAAACGATTCCCTCCCCAGTGTTCTCGTCGGAGTCAATCGCCACCACCCCTTTATTCTTCTCGAGGGGGGCGGGAGTTGGCAAGGCTTGGATAGCGGCAAAAGGAGAAGAGGGAGCTGAGCTACCTGCCCCATCAAGTGCCCCTTGACGACGGGCAATCACCTCAGCCAGTCTGTTCCTTTTCTCCTCATTGAGCACCATTCCTGCACCAATACAAACATGAGAAATGATCCTATAAGAGTCACAGTATACAAGGGGTAAAACCAGAGAATGCACAAGCATGAAAGGCTGATAACAGAAATGCACAATGAGATGGAGAAAGAATAGAAACCAATACCAATGTAGCCCTTGAGCCCTGAGGAGCTAAACTCGTGCTTAATTAGTTGGGCAGTGTTGAACACCACTCCAAAGCTCGCAAGGACCTAGCACAATTCGCGATCAAGAGGAGTTAGTTCCTCGAGAGTCCTATGCTTCTTGAGTTTCAGCTTCCCTAGCCAGTAGAGCGAGAATCCATCTAGTAGGGTGGGGTCATGGGCGCTGCAGCACACCCTAAAGAACTTCCCTTTGAAGCCCTTATTGGATTGTTGGAAGAGAGTTAGGAGGACTCTCCCCGCCACTCCACTGAAGCTTACCCGGAGGTTTTTCCCAGGACTCTTGGCTTCGAAGAAATGAAGAAAGACGTCCACCGAAGGAGTATGCCTTGCACAAGATGGCAAACGCCCTCACGAATGCCCAGCTGTTAGCGCCCTTTCGAAACCCGTGAGTGGTAGACAGAGTTTGATCTGTTTGAAAATGGTGGCATAGAGGAAGAAGAAGGGTTCCCCCTCGTTAGCGCGATCATCAGCGCATACGGGTTCGTCCTTTCCGCAGGGACGAACCAAAATGAATGCATTGCTCTCCCTCCCGAATACACGCCCCTTACGTCCTCGCTAGAGGTGAGTGTGGAGATCTCGACGAGGAGTTCAGGAAAGGCCCAGGAGTAGAGAGCTTTGTAATCGATGTTGGGAGGAGGAAGTGGTTTTTGTTCGGGCCATCTCAAGGAGAAAGCTAAAAATAGAAAAAGGAAGGAAGAAACGAAGGTTTATAAGAAGATGGTGGCGCGACTCGAGAAACCCAGAAAAAATAGAGACTCAGAAGAAAAACAAAGAAAACCTAAATGCAGAAATTTTAAACAGCCCCAAAATAGTTTATCACACATTATAAATGGCGGAATCGTAAGATAAGAGCAATCAATGCATAAAGTTCATACCCTTTTATCGAAGTAGGTTGAAGGTTATGGGTTTCGAAGAAGGAAAGGTGAGAGCGCTTGAAGAGAAGAGAAAACGATCGAAAAGAGTTTCAGAGAAGTGATGGAATAGTGACGAAGCACGCGTTTTTAAAAAGGTTAACGTAAACGAAGGAGCGCAAGCGGCGATAAGTCCTAGCTGTTGATCTAGCCACGTGTGCGAAGATTAAAACAGGTACGGAGAAGTGTCACTTCGGTGCATTGTTCACGTCCCGTCACACAGTGCCACGTAGGTCGCCAAGGGCGATGACTTAGTCTCTTTGCTGAAGAAGTTAACAGCTCGAGACTGGGGGGCTTGTGTATTGACCAGTCCTCGAACGTCGTTGACTGCTAGTAATGGTGGGCCACGTAAGCTAGGTCCCACAAGCGGCATGGGCCAGTGTCTCGCAAGCGGCATGCGCCAGGGTGTCGATGAGTGGTCAGATGTCGATCACCAGAATGTGCTGATGTGTCCTCGGCAACAGAGTGAGGGCGACGTGACATCGAGCATCGGTGACTCAAACAGTAGAGCTAGACCACGAGAGGTGGATCTCAGACAACACACCAGTTATTAGTAGAGGGAAGCCTAGATAACAAGGGGTCCATGTGTGTGGTGTGAATAACGCCTTCAAGCGCGACACAAGTAAAGAGCCACTGTAAGCGCTAAGGCCCATTAGGGTTGCGTTCAGGGGGTAGGCTGCATGCATGGCACGTGAACAACTAGGGCACCCCCAAGATGGATGCCCTTAGAGATTAGGTGCACAAGTTGGTACCTAAGTGGCCATTCCGTCAGAGGTTGCACTCCAGTAAGGGAGCCTTACGCGCTAGATTGCCTTAAGATTGGGTGATAGTGGCGCTAAGGAATACCCTCATAAACCCTAAATGCGGGTAGCGGAAACCCTAGACTATATAAAGGGTAGTAATAAACCTCACAAGGTACGCAAGTTTTACGCAGTCTTTTACACAGTTCTTCAGAGATAGCTAAGATACACATTTCTGTTTCTTTGCCCCAGTATTGACTTTCTGACGCAAACGACCTCTAGGGCGCCCCTTTGTCTTTGTAGGTTCAGGGTGTTTGATCGAGAGAAAGCACGAACGAAGGCAGAGAGAATTGGGCGTGTGATCGTCGTTAGAAGTATGAAGGCAATCGAGTCAACCGACAGGAACAAAAGAGAACAACAGACTTAAAATTAAGGGTGAAAGAAACATCTAAATTGGAAATTCTAATTCATTATTATCCAAATTCATATTATTTTAAGTCTGTTTAAATGGATTTATCTCAAATTCAAATCCTTATTTTTGGATTTTAAATCCAACCCCTTTAACTAGATTTAGATTGGATAAATTTTTGGATTTTAAAAATCCAAAATCAATGTGTATCTCAATCGTTTATGAAATGGTAGATTGAGTCAGACTCAAGTAAGGTAGCACCGGGTCGGGCTTAAGTCGATTCGAATAGACTCGAGCACAAATCAAGTCGAGTCGACCCAGGAGAAGGTCAAGTTGATTTAGCTTGGACCTATGTCAAGTTGATTCGACTTGGATACACATCGAGTTAAGTCACCCCAGATCCAAGTCGAGTCGAGTCGGCCTCAGTCGATTTGAGTCTGCCTCGGTCGAGTCTAGTTAGAGTTAGTTTGGGTTCAAGTCCAGCTTAGATCCAGGTTGAGCTGAGTCAATCCAAGCTCCAGATAAGTTGAGTGAACCCAAGTCCAAGTCGAGTCAATTTAATTTGGACCTAAGTCAAATTGAGTCTGCTTGGGCCTAGGATGAGTTGAGTCAGAGTCAGCCCGGGCTCTAGTTGAGCTTAGTCATCTCGAGACTAGGTTGAGTTGAGTCAAAGGCGGCTCAGGATCAAGTGTAGCTCACGCCCAAGTTGAACCGATAAAGCTCGGGCCCAAGTTGAATTGAGTTACAATAAGCTTGAGCTTATCCAACTCAATCCTAAATCAAGTCGAGTCAGCTCGGGCCCAAGTCAAGTTGAGTTTAGTCGAAGTCAACCCAGGCACAAGTCTAGCCTACACCCTCGTTTAGCAAATTCAGCTTGATCCCAAGTCTAGACAAACGAGGTGAGGTATGGCAATTCAAGTTGGATCCCTATTGGCCTGCGACATTGAGCCTACATCAGGTGTGACCATGTTCAACCGAATTGGGCAAGGCTTAGGTAAGACTGAGTGTAGGTCGACCCGAATCGGGTCAGATCTAGGTCTAGGCGGGCTTAGGTGGGACCAAGGTTAATTGCATCAGGTTAGGCTAAATCAAGTTGGACCTATTTTTGGCTGACACATCACGCCCATATAAAGTTGAGCCTATACATGTCAGGTCAAGCTGAGTCGACCTATTCTCAAGTCAAGTTGATCGGTTTGACCTCACAATCAATTGTGTTGTGTTAGGCCCAGGTCGGGTCGAATTCGATCGAGATTAGGTTAGCTTGGGCCAAGATTGAGCTAAGTCCAATTAAGTCTAGGTTGAGTAGGGTTTATGTAGGATCAAGATGGACGAGGCTAGGTCAGACCAAGTCAAGTTGAGTTTGTGTTCAACCAATACACACATCAAATTTAATCTAATTGAAAAAATGAATTTAATCTAGATTTAATTCAATTTAAATTAAATTGAAAATCCAAATCAATTTGATCCACTTAAAACTTATATGGATTTTAGATTCAACCTATTTTATTGGATTTGGATTGGATTTAGATATAATTTTGAAAAATCAAATCCATAAACACCCGTAATTAAAACATAAAAAACAAGAATCAATATGAACATATTTATTTGACACCCAAATAGCAAAAACATATATTTGACAACCATTTATAATAATATAATAATATTTTAAATTAAATATAATCAAAATATTAATTTATTAGGTTGTAAAGTGTGTGTTTGTTACTCTTAGGGATGGCAATGCGGGGCGAGCCATGCGGGAGTTCGCTAGAAAAAAAAAGCGTGGGATGGACTCAGTAATTCAACCCGTTGACCCGCTTAAATCCGCCCTGTACAACCCACAACCCACCAGAGCCAACAACGGGGCAAGGCAGACAGGCTCGCAAAAAAAAGCAAGTTGTGTTATGTGTTGTGCATGTGCTGCTGTCACAAATTAATTTCAAAATCTAATTAATTAGGTTTTTGAATTTGTTGTTTTAAATCAGTAGCAAACATAGATTCAATTTTTAATTCAATTATAATTAATTTATTTTCAACTTTTTTTATAATTATTGAATTTTATATTCAATTTTTCAATAGCAATATAAAAAGTAGTAAATATTTTGATTGAATTTCTTTATATTTAATTTTTATATAATTATTAAATTTGTATATTCAATTTTTCAGTAACAAAATAAATATTTTTATTGAATTTCTAAAAAAAAAAACTAATGTCAGTTGCCCTTATGTGAAACGGAGTTGATAAATCAACCTAAATTCATTACGCGGGCGGATGAATCCACATTGGCCCCTTCCTATTGATGGTGTTAACATATAAGCATGCCAACAATATACATTCAAATCTTTCTTTCCAACATAGTGAAGATTTGCTTATATTTCTTATTTAATCAATTATATGTTAAAAGCATTCTACTTTTTAATATAATAATTATTATTAATAATTATATTGTACTATAATAAAATAAATAGTTACAATAAAAATTCTAAAATAATAAATAAATTAATTTTAAATTTAATATTTTGTAAATTAATTATTTTAATATATTTTATTTTCAAATATAATTTTTTATTTATTAAAAATTTATATATTTTTATTTTTATTTAATTTTTTTTAATTCTAATTTATATTTTCAAATTAATTTTTTACATCAACTTATTTTACATTTTTTAAATATATTAATATAAAAAAATATTTTATCACATCAATCAAATCAAACTATACATTTTTCACTCATTTTTTATACTTTTCTTTCATCCAAACGACTTCATTTCCTTTTTTTTTCTTTTTTTTTCTACGTTCTCTTTTAGTAAAGGATATATTATGGCTTTAGCAAAAAGTTTGCCCTTATTTTAAGTTTGGAAGAAGAAAAATATGGGAAACCCAAATTCCTTACTCTTCTTTAAAGACTCTCTTTTTTAGGTCTCATCCTCCTTTGGAAGAATTTTATTTTAAGTTTGGATGCTTTCTAAGAGTCATTCTCACCTGCTAAAGAAGGCATGACTCTAATTCATAGTTCAGATATTAGGATCAATTATATATATACTTCAAGTTTATAGAACTCGTCCTATAAGCAAAAGGGTTAATTATTGGAAGTCATTTGATATTGGATAAAAGTCATATTGTAATAATTGAAAGAAAATTGGAACATAATATAATTATAAAAGTCTCATACTACATAGATACGGACATATACGTATAATCACTAAAATATAAGACACCGTGACATATATCTATATATTAAATAATTATAAATTATATAAATTGATAATAAAGATTTATCTATACAAGTATGTTTCAGATTTTATTTGAGTAGAAATATGTTTTTCATGACTGGTTCAAAATGATTTGTTTCTTATTTTTATAATCATAATAAAAATTTATACAATAAGTTTAAGTTTTTAGAAAATTAATGTATTTCTTCTTTTTAAAATTCTGTTAAGATCATGCTAGAATTGTCAAAAATCTAACAAATGTTTTTTGAATTGGACACTTCACGGATACATGTCCTACGAGTGTCGGTGTCCTATACGTGTATCTGACACGAACACGTCATTTAAGAGAAGTGTCAAAGTTTCATAGCTTAGAGTTTCTCCAGAATTTGGGGAAAAAATCCAATTGTTCAAATTCTTCTATTTTTGCCTCCATATTTTCATCTAAAAAATAATTTCAAACATGTTTTAAATTGATATTTTTAGTAACACCAACCATCATTACTTGATATTTTCACCAATATCAACTATTAATATCAAAGATATTTTTGTTTAGAATGAATTTTCGTCCACCTTCATTGATTTCTCTTCAAGCTTCAATCTTTCTCACTCAATTGCCTCCTAAATAAATATCCAAAATATATACAATTATTAGTCCAATGACTATAAACATTTTGATATTTACAATATTTCCTATCCTTGTTTATTCTAAAGTAATTTATTATCTTCGCTTAGTTTAATTTTTATCTTTTAGCAAAATATATAAAAATAATAATTGCTTTAGTTACATGAAATTGTACATTCGATTTGTCATTTTGTCTCGTCTCTCACTTCCTATTGTTGTAATAACTTATATACATATGGGGTCCTAATTTTTTACTTTGGCAAACTTTAAGTCATTATGATCTAATTGTCATTTCCACTTCTAAGGGTTATAATGTTTCTCAATAAAGTGTAAATTTGATCACATCTATCCCTTATAACAACTTATATATAAACAATTTGTTTAAGCATTTATCATAAGTAACAATTTTCATTCATAAAACTTATGTTTATTAACCCACTTGTTTATTTTCTCAGAACGACAATACAACTTTGTAATTTATTTCTGTCTTTCACAATACGAACCCATCGATTAATTTTTTAATATCTCCTCTTTCAATACGTTTATGAGTGATAACCTTTTTTAATATCTCCTCTTTCAATAAAATCCACAGAGTTATTTTTTTTTACTGAAAATTTGTATCAATTTCTTCCTGCACCTCCATGCTTTCTTCACACACCTGCATAAAAAGATGTGAAATAACAATTTGTGATTTTTTAATTTTTTTATTGACACTCCTCTTCCTTTTCTTTTTGTAAAATTACGAACTTAATTTTATATTTCAGAAAATATTTTGTAGGTAGTTCTAAAATTTTATGCATCTTTTGTCGAAGGATAATTTTTGGATTAAAAATATTTATGGAAACGCAAGAATAAACTATGGGGTGGAGAAAGAAATTGCCAAATTTGTCCGTTATATTGGACCTTCCTTTTGTCTTGCCCTTTTTCGTGTGTATATTTTAGCCCCTTTTTTAACACCTTTTTCTTTTACATTTTTTATTCTTATCTTGGTTTTGAAAAAAAAAGGGTAATGCAAACAGAAGACTGTTTCTTCCTGCACCTCCATACCTTCTTCTCTCACCTCCATAAGTTTTCAAATTTCCAAAAATGCCCCTTTATAATATTCCAGATTACATAAGCCAGAAGTTATTTTTCAAATTTGTAATTAGCTACCGGATTACATAATTCAGAAGCCATTTTTCAGATGCATGATTATTCTCCGGATTACATTATCCGGAAGTCTTATTTGACTTTTGGATTATGTAATTCGGAAGTCTTTTTTCAAATGATTTTCCGAATTACATAATCCGGAAACTACTCTATGGGGGTGACACAAGAAGGACAAAAATGTATTTTCATGTTGTGTATGGAGGTGGCAGAAGAAGATATGGAGGTGCAGGAAGAAACAGTCCAAACAGAATTCCCCATTTCAGTAGTGAGTTTAGTTTCTCAAAAGGCAGTTTCTTCCTGCACCCCTACATTTTTCTTCCTGCACCCCACAATGTAGTGAAAAGACAAAATATCCCTATTATTTTTTAAAAATTCCAAAATACACATAAGATCCACACTACTCTTTCTTCTTCCGACAATGCAATTCGGTAATTTTATGGAATAGGAAATCCGCATTTATTTTTTTGCATTCCGGATTGGTATATCCGGTAATCTTCCGGATTGGTGAATCCGGTAATCTTCCGGATTGGTGAATCCAGTAATCTTCCGAATTGGTGAATCCAGTAATCTTCCGGATCCATCAATCCGTAACAAAAATTAGACTTCCGGATTCAGCAATCTGGAAATCAACAAGTTGCTTTCGAAACACCCCTTTATTTGAAAAAGAATACGAATCACTTCCAGATTGATGAATCCGTAGCACACTTCCAGATTGATGAATTCGTAGTACACTCCCGGATTGATGAATCCGGTAACCTAAAAAACTCTAGTTTTTTTAACTGGTAAAGGTCAGTTTTGGAATTTACAAAATTGTGGGGGTGTAGGAAGAAAAACGTAGGGGTGCAGGAAGAAGAAGCCTTCTCAAAAACTCAAGCCCAACCCATGCTCTATGTCCATTGTTTTCTGAGGAAGGAAGCAATATGTTTATACTAGGCTTTTGCTAATGCACCCCACAAATTTCAAAATGACCGGTTTATCATTCTTTAAAGTGACTAGGGTTACTCACTTTCAGAAATTTTCTGAAACACGCTTTAAGGAATTTTCAAAACAAGATTTTCGAAATGTGATTCCTAGAATAGAATTTCTAAAACACATAAAATACATTATCGAACAAGTTTTTCAGAATAAGATTCTCAAGATTTTCAGGATAAGCTTTCTAAAATATATATAATATTTTTCAGAATGCATTTTTTAAAATAAGTGTTCTTAGAACAAGTTTTCCAGAACAAACTTTTTTTTTGCAATGAGTTCTCTCTTCTTCTGTAGTGGCGATGGTGCAGTAGCAGCAACAATGATGACGACTACATGGTGTAGTGCAGTGAGGAAAGGCATTTTAATCTTTTTCTATTAGTAGTAGGTATGCAGTTAGTAATGATGGGGTGCAGTAAGCGAAACCCTTTTTATCAAAGGTCGTGTATCTGATTGACGGAAATTTCTTCTTGCACCTCTACCTTTTTCTTCCTGCACCCCTATATTCTTCAAAAATATCGAAATTACCCTTTACAATTTTAGGTATTTCCAGAATAGTGATTCATAAACAAAGGGTATTTCCAAATTCAGAAGAAAAAAAGAATCATTTCAGAACACCTTTTCCAGAACACATTTTTTTTTATTTTCGGATTGATAAATCCAGAATTCATAGAACATGTTCTGGAAAAGATGTTCCAAAAATTATTTCGGAAAAAATAATCCAGAAGTCATTTTTTAAAGGGGCAAAATAGTCTTCTTCAAAATAATGGGGTGCAGAAAGAAATCTTTAGAGCTGCAGGAAGAAGTTGCCCTGATTGATTTGTTATTCTTTGGCCGTAAGAGCTTTATCGATTCAAGTACATAATTTATTTACTATTTTGGTAAAAAAAAAGTTAATCAAACACCTATTCTAGAAGAAACAAGCTAATGACCAAATAAACTGTCAAAGAAGTTAGTAAGTTCGAGAAGCTCTACAAATCTAATTTTACTTGAATTCTTAAATACAATAGATTTTCATTAATAGAAAGAAAAACAATTCATGTTGAATTGCAAATTGCATTAACAAATAGAATCATCAATCTAAAAATGGCTCTAGTAAAATAAGGGCACCCATATATTAATCTCACATGGCTATGCATTAGGTGGAAGCAAAGGTTTACCTAGGTAACCGCACTTCCAAAATAAGTTATAACTAAATAGGTTTAATTAAAGTCTCCAAAATGAGAATTTTGTTGTGAAGACTATTTTTTTTTCAATTAAAAACCTATGAAAGTTATGACATCATACTTCTATAATTTTTTTTATTGAGTCTCACTCTCAAACATAATTTTAGAGAAATTGAAACACCATTTGCAATGTTATGTTTTACATGGTAAAAAAAGTGTAGTAACACACTGAAAATTACTACACATCACATTTATTTAGGAAATAATAAAGAGGATCATTAATTTTATCTTTATGAATATAAAGCAAGTCATAATGGTGATCACAAAGCAAAATTGTTACAATTTTTTTTTTAGGATTTTTTTTTCTAAAATGGATTTATTTATGTTTGGATTACTCAAATAAGTCCAACAAATTATTACTAGTAAAGATTTTAAATAACTCTAATACTATATTAAAAAGTGAATTTTAAGTCTAACTTAACCTTACAAAATTGATTGATAAGACGGTGTTTACACCCACTTATACACTATGAAATGTTCTTATCTCTAGTTAATGTGAGATCTTCAACGGATGTAGTTGAATTGTAACTCCTTCAACATAATATAAGTCATATTAATTTAAATAACCAACTTTTATTATAATATCTAACAACCACTTCACAACAAAGTACTACAAAAATTAGTTAACATTGTGCCAATTCTGTTACAATATTATGGGCTTATCACTTGAACAAGTGCCTACTCAAATTTATCCTTATTCCTATGCCAAAGTCCTTTAGGAAAACCCTAATCATTGTTGAATAGTAAAAGTCTTTCTTAACCAACATGTTTGGGCGAAAGGGGTGAAGCTTTGAAAAGGAACACAAAAGGACCTGACAAGAGTTTGAAAGCTTAACGGGGTGAAAGATGAAGGATTTTTGGTGTCATGATAATATCATCAAAGATATTATATATATGATATACTAACATTCTTAACTCATTTAACTATATTAAACTTTATAAAGAGACCAAGAAGCATCACTACAGGAAAATCATTAAATGAAAACAAATTTTAAAGACTAAATTAGATACTATTTTATATTATCTAAAGTTAGTACTTAAAACCTTGTCGATGAGCGATATGACGATTCTAAAGACGTCATTAACGGTCAGCTTGTGGCAGCCGATGGGGATGATGAAGAGGAAGGAGAGGGGGAAGGAAGAGAAGATGAAGAGGGCGAACGCTCGCTAGAGGAGTTGTTTGCGCCTCTATAATTTGTAATTATATAATTTACAAGTTACTATGCTTTCGCCTTTTAATTAAGTAATGTCTTTTCCCTTTAGTGTTTTTTGCATCGTTCATTCTTCTTTGTTTTTTCGACCGAACGACTTTATTGTGTTTGACATTTTCGGTGCTTGTCTTGAATGTCTATTAATACTTGTATAACTGTAAAGAATGTATATTGAACGATCATTAGGATTAGGATCCATTGTATGTCGCTCGAACTTTTGAATGACTAACAACTTGAATGTTGATCAGATTCTTTAATCAATATAACTTAAATAAGTTGAGTTTTTTAAAAGGATTTGAACGTCGATCTGATGTTGTATTAACGAGCCGACAACACTGATGTTATAACAACTCATAAGTAAATTGCTAAGAGAGATTTATCGTTTTAAGATAATTTCCTTACGTGGAGAAAACTTTATATTAACCATTCATGAGGGATTTGCCTCATGGAGGAAAAACTTCGTTAGCCGAATGGTATATTTAAGATATCGATAGGGATTTTCGTTTTGAGGCAACTTCCTTAACCGTATCAACACATTACGCATTTGTTTAGAAATGACTATTAATTGTTAAGCAAGATGTCTTGACCAAAGGGTATAGATTTAGGATATTGGTAGGGATTATCGTCTTAAGGCAAAGCTTCCATAATCGTATCAGCACATTACACGTTCGTTCGGGAAAGAATGCTAAATTTTAAGCAAGTTGCCTTGAGACTAGCATAGTGTTAGCATGTTTGCAATAATTGAAACAATAACAAGTGTGTATTTTTAAAGTGTCTCGTTAAAGCCTTCTTGATCGAAAACACTCCTTAGGGATAAAACAACCGAACGAGGAAAAATTTCATTGTTTACTTCATTAACTATAATAAAATTTGAGGTGTGTGGCATTCCACGTCCCTGGTACAATTCTTCCAGAAAAATATTTTAAATAATTAGTTCCACCGATCGTTGTGTCTTAACTCAAAAAAAAATCTTTCTCAATTGCTTGAAAATTTTCCTTCGTTCTTTTGAGCTTCACTGTGCATACGTCAAACTAAGTCTCCTTTCTGAAAGCTTCTAGGTGTCACTTTTGAATGATATCGTATGGTCGCTCGAATCTCAATGCTTCTTCACTGATTCTACTTTTTTTCTCTGTATTCATTGATTAGGTCCAGTTTGACCACTAGGCTTTCTTGATTTAAATTGACATCAAACATTTGACGTCGTAGGGAAGGTTCCCCAATTTCTACTAGTATCATGGCTTTAGTACCATATGTTAGGCTATATGGTGTTTCCTAGGTGGTGGTTTGTGGTGTACATCGGTAGGTCCACAAGACTTCGATAAGCTCCTCGGTGCACTTGCCTTTCAATGTCGAGTCTTTTCTTTAATTCATTGAGGATTACCTTGTTCATGCCCTTGGCTTGTCCATTGGTTTGGGGATGTTCCACCGAACTAGTGATGTGTTTGACATTAAGTTTTTTGTAGAACTCTATTATCCCTCAGTCAATAATCAACTCCTACTAAGAGAAATTTGCATTGTCTTCGGTTGAACGACCAAATAATGTTCATTCCCCACTTTGCAAATGGCAAAGGGAGAGGATGAAGTGAAGGTTCTCAGGCTTCTGAAGAGATAGTGTGTCGTACTCTTGGCATTTCAAACATTTGCGTACGAACTCGACATAGTCACTCTGGACGGTTGACCAATAATATCCTGCTTTAAGTACTTTAGCAACTATTTTCCTGACTCTCGAGTGACTACCGCATACTCCTTCATGGATTTCCCGCATGACATAGTCGGTCTGACCTTTAGACATACACTTGAATAACGACTGGGTGTATCCTCGACATTACAGGTCATCACCAATGAAGATGAACTGCGCAGTTTTTTGCCTTATAGTTTTTTCCTCTTGTGCTCCACTCACCACTCTCTAGACAACATCAGATAGGTGTCATCTATGTTTCTTCTTCAGTAATAGCCATGCACTTGTCCATGCTAACACTTTGACTCTTGAGAACTGCATAGATCACTGAGTGATGGAGCCCCTTCCTTTTAGTTGTAGCCAACCTAAACAGCATGTCGGCTCTCACATTATGTTCTCATCGGATGTGTTTAATTTGAATAGATTCAAAATTGGAGATAAAAGTCTGAACGAGGTGGTAATATTTTGATAATAGGGATTCTTTAACCTTGAACACTCCTTTTACTTGACTGACTACTAGTTGCGAGTCGCTTTTGTAGTGTACCTGGCGAGCTGCCATATCATGTGCTAGTGTCAGTCTAGCCAGAATGACCTCAAATTCCGCTTGGTTATTTGAATTTTTAAAATCAAACTTCAAATATTGTCCAGAAAGATCCCGCTCGGACCCTCGAGGACTACTCCTACCCCACACAATTTGTCATTAGATGACCCGTCCACATGTAGTGTCCACTAGAGATCTTCATCTTCAATTAGTTTAAGGTTGAGTTCGACCATAAAGTCAACTATGCTTTGGGACTTTATTGCCCCCTAAGTTGATATTCGATTTCAAATTAAGATAATTCAACTGCCAAGTCAATGATTCATATGGCTAAGTCTGGTTTAGCTAGGATCTCCATGATGGGATAGTCAATTTTGACAATAATGTGATAGTTCTGGAAGTACATTCTCATCCTACGGGCGGTGATAACGAGTGCCACGACCACCTTTTCAATCATTTAATACCTGACGTCGGCACCATGTAGAACTCGGATAATGAAGTTGACTGACCGCTCTTCACTCTCTACCTCTTGCACTAAAGTTGCGCTGATAGTTTCGTTCGAGACCGAAAAATATACTGTTATTGGTCATTGTGTATCCGATTTTTGTATGATCGGAGGTGCTGCTAGAAAGGGTTTGAGATGAAGGAATGTTGTTGAAAAAGGTGCTTTGATGTCTCCAAATCCAAGAGTAATGCTTGAAGACCTTGTTGTTGGTTGTATGTGTGTGTTTAGTAGTCTTTGAATTGTTAATTCACTTTTTAAGATGATCCAAGGTTAATTGAATCTTAATTTTTTTTGAAAAGATGAATTTTCTAAAGAGTGTGAAATTTCAATCTGTTGAAATGTCGATTCAACCGGTTGTTTGACACTTAGTAGCTTTTAAAATGATTTTGAAAAGCTTGCCTTTGTTTTCACTATGTTGTCAAACTGATTCAACCGGTTGTTTCGAGAATTCAACTTGTTGTTTTTCTGAAAAACCTTAACAGAATTTTGTTAGGTGGTTTAGTATGTTTTAAATGATCCTAACAACTTTTGGTTTTTATTTACTTTGACCAATTGATTGGAGTAGAAAAAGTTTGTTTTACGCTCCTAAGCATTAAGTAAGGAAAGAGAGATAAATCAAAAATAGTTTTCAAGATTTGAAAGAGCTTTGGATCATTCTCAAAAGTGGAATAGGATTGTCTTGTAATTCTGAACTTTAATATTTGATTTACCCCGGTGTATTCTATTCCCTTCTTCCTTGAACATTGTATTTCTGTGTGTTCTAGTGTGGTGCAGTTTCAGAAAGTGGTTCTGGAAACTGTGTGGTTTGCCAAAAGTGGTGTGTGTTCTTGAGGGGTTCAAGATCAACACTTTTGGTGTGTGTTTTGTTATCTAGGTTTGATTACATAGTGAATTCTCAATAGTTAGCTGAGGATTGGATGTAGCTCTTGGTTAAGAGTGAATTAGTATAAACACCTTGTGTGAATTTCTCTATCCCTACACTCATTAAACTATTTTAACTTTGCTTTTCAAATCTGTTCATATAAACAACCCATTGTTTCGTGAAAACAATAGGTTGATTTTCTGGAATCAAGTTTAAAAACAATTTTCTATTTGGCTGAAAAGATTTTCCATTGATTAATTCTTCATAGTTTTTCACTCAACATTCAATACTTGCAAAAATCTTCAAAAACAATTCACCCCTTTTTGTTTAAGGCCTCTAATTTTAACAAATATATCTTCATACCCAGGTGTTCAGTTGAACTTCGATGCTTTTCGTAAGAGCTGAACGATATTCTTTGTTTTTTCTGCCAACTTCGGCATAAATCATGATAAGGTTGTTAACCGACCAATCAGTTCTGAATCTCCTTTGTATTTTTAGGGCTTCACATTCGAGTGTTAGCCATGCACTTCTTTTGATTCACTTCGATGTCACGATGAGTGAGCATGAAGCCTAGGCATTTTCCACCTTCTACCTAGAACACACATTTGTCGGGATATAATCGCATACCACGATCTCTAAGGGCTTGAAAACTTCTTTGAGATCTTGAATGTGTTAAACGCACGAATCATACTACATAATTATGTCATCGACATAAAGCTCAAAGTTTCGGCTGAACATTCCCTTGAAGATTTGGTAGGTTGCTCCAGCTTGTTTAGGCCGAATGGCATGACTTCATAGTAGAAGTTATCATAATCAGTCATGAAAGTCATTTTTTCCTTATTTCTTAGCTGCATTTGGATCTGATTGTATCTGAAGTATGCATCTAAGAAACTTAAAAAGTGATTGGTTGCCCCATCAACCAGGTGATCGATGCTCAAAAAAAGGGTAAACATCTTTCGGACAAGCCTTGTTGATGTCGGTATAGTCCGTGCACATTCTCCATTTATCGTTGAGTTTTTTCACCATAACCACGTTTTCCAGCCAGGTGGTATTCATGAAATCAATTTTCATAAGCTTGTGGGTTTCATTTTGTGCGACATTGTGCTTCTCTTCGCCCATCTTTCTTTTCTTTTCTTTTGGGCTCGGTTGTGCCTTTTTGCACACTAAGAGACAATGTGTAATAATATATGGACTTACCCCCGACATGTCGGAGGCGGTCCAAGCAAAAAGGTTAGCATTTTCGATAACTGTTTGACTTACCATTCTACTATCGATCAACGTTAGTGATGTTTCCATATGCGTTGAATGTGCATAATTTGTTAGAGGTATTGGGCAGAGGTCTTCGCTTGGCTCGATACAAACATCATTCAATCAGAGATTTAGATCCACTATAGCAACCATGTGCTCCTTCCTAGGAGCTTTCAGTTATCGAGATCGATCTTTAATCAGTCCTCAAGATCTTTACGATTGTTCCCTTCTACGATTGCAAGACTGTCCCCGTGGTGATTCCTTGTAGTAGGGTCGACTGGTTGGTTCGACCTTTAACCTAGCAACATACCGCTCTCGTGCTACCTTTTGATCCACTTGTACTATGACTATGTCATCCGAAGAAAATGGAAATTTCATGGCGAGATGTGGAGTTGAAATTATTGGTCCAAGACGATTTATGGGAGACCACCCGAGCAAAATATTGTATGAAGTGTTGGCATTGACAAGTAAATACCTTAGTTTAATGTGTGTGCATAGGTACTTACCCTCACCAAAGGTGGTATATAAGTCAATATACACTCGCATATCCACTCGTTCACAAGAAAAACCTATTATCTGGTCGTCATACAGTTGGATTTCAGTTTCTGGGATACTCATTCTTTTGAAGGTTTTCCCGTACAGAATGTCAACTGAACTACCTTGGTGATATGACCCAACTTTACAAGAAGTTGACCACAAGCCCAAAGGACTATTAAAGGCTAGGTCAAACATCTCAAGCGGGTCCCACCATCCATCAGAAGATCCTCAGGAGAAGAACAATTGGGCATGAGCCAGAGTATCGATTATTTTTCCTTCTAGTCTTTTTAAGACAAGTTTAATTTGTAATCAATTGAGCTCACACTTGCCCAAATTAGAAGAATAATAAGTTAGCTTAGGCTTCTAGAAAACCTAGTTTCTAGAAGATCACCCATGTGTTCCCCTTTGACCTAAATTCTAGAAGACTCTCCCATGTGCTCACATTTGACCTAGTTTCTAGAAGCTTGTAGTCATTTACGCCACCCTACCCTTTCTCTCTTCCTCTCTAAGGCACTCATATCATTAAATAGGGTGTCTCCCCTCTTGTAAATCACATTGAAATTGAAGTAAAGAAACTCTATCAGAGTGATTCCTTGTGTGGTTTCCAGATTCTCTTTGATTCTTATCTTGAGCAAAGAATGCTTCAAGTGGCGACTCTCCTTCACTCATCTTGGAGCTTCCTCCCCCAAGTGGCATGATTCACACTCACTTTCCCCATATCCATAAGCTTCATTCATCTTAATGCTTCCTTTATTCTTCCTTCCATTTTCGCATATGTCATTCCATTATTTGGTTTTGTTTCTTTAAATTTCGTCCCAATGTTATCTTGTCGTTAATTCCTTGCTCATCATCATATTATTTTAGTTTTTCCCTTTGCTCTTTTGAAGAAAGTCTTCATACTTACTTAACCACTTGGTTAAGTTCGTGTCCAGCGGCAATCTTCACTGAGTTTCACCTATTATTGTTAATCACAATCTTAATCCAAGTAAAAATCCTAAAATATGCGCAAAGCTAAAATCAACTCACATCACTTGGTCCACCAAAGTCTTTGTGATGGTAAAATTGTCGATTTCGACAGTGATGACCATAGGGTCGTCTTAGGTTGGATCAATAGCTATGAAGTCATCATCAGTGAAGAGTATTGGGGGTATTCTTGGTCGACCTTTGATTGTGGTCGAGTGCATCGATTGAATAGCCCGTAGATATTTCTACTAAGCTCAAACACCCTCCACATGCAAACCCTTCAACGATCGTGTTAATTACCTCACGACTGATTCTTTTTTAAGGCTCGACCCTTCTAAGGGTTTCGCTCCTTCATTGTTTCTTTGTTGGGCGTTTGTCATCATCGTCATGACGCCGAGGGTAAGTCTCCTTTCATTTATCTCTTCAAGGATATTTCTCCCTTTGAGGGGATCTCTAAGAACTAATGTTCATACCTAGGATGAATTTACGTAAACGGCCAACTCTAATGAGCTCTTTAATTTTGTATTTCAACGCCTAACACTCTTCGGCTGTGTGACCAAAGTTTTGGTGGTATTGGCATTGCCTGAACATATCAGCATCCTTTGGGCCTTGTAAATTTTTAAGTGTTAGGATGAGATCGGCATTCAGTGCTTCATCCATGATTTTCACCCTATCAGCATTCAAAGGGGTATAGGTGTGAAATTGAGGGCCTCGATTTTCTTTGTACCTGTTGGATCGTCCGGGCGCATGTCTGCCACCTTGATCCTTCTCTTTTTCATTATCTCCACCATTATATGCTCGAACACTATTGCGATAATCACGTAATTCTTCCAGTTGCATGAACTTAGCCGCCTGTTGCCTTACTTTGTCTAAGTTTTTTGCTGGTTTTTTACATAGATTGTTAGTAAACGAACCTGACTGAAGTGCTATGACCAAGTGACATATAACCATCTTTTGGCTGAGGTTCTTGATATTCAAGGATAACCTTCTAAATCTCTCCATGAATGCTCAGAGTGATTCACCTTTCTGCAAATGGAAGTCTTGTGAACCAACTAAGTGCTCCTTCTTTTAGCAAGGTGGGGAACACTCGACACCATACTGATTTATCTTATGTTTAGAGGCTCATTTGTGTCTTATACACATCAATGTGCTTGTTTGGATCTGTGATACCATCATACTGATCGACATTCAATCCCTTTCCAGTTGGGAGGGAGTTGTGCTTCCATGATTTCATCTGAGAAGGGATGATGTCCCTTCGGATCATCTTCTATGATGTGAGTGCACTCTGTATGCAATCTGGAAGACCGATAAGTCTAAGTTTGGGTTGTAACTGTTCTCTCTTGGTTTTGTGTGTGCTTTCTTCTCAGAGGAAAAGGTTCCCTTTGTTATCTACGCTTGACACCATGTGTAGGACCGGTTAGTTGCCGCTTCATCTCTTCATTTTGCTCCTTAAGGATTCACATCTCCTCTTCATTCTTCTAGCGAAGAGCCACATTCTCTTTGTATTTTTGGCACATTTCTTCCATCTCTTTTTGTAGAGTCTAGAACATAGCGATCTGATCTTCCTCTGGAATCCTTTCATTCACCATCTGTCTTGTTGAAACCATTGTTGCTTGTTGTGATTCTATTTTGGTCCAACGGTGGGCACCAATTGTACTTGTATAGACAAAGTGAGCCTTAGATAGTACCTGAGATTAGCTGTAACAATTGACACTAGTGTCAGTCGCTCTCCCAATAGTCGTGTCTTCGGTCGTGCTCCCTTGTACTTCAGTTCTTCAATTTTCCCACTCCTTCAGGCTTCAACAACTCCTTAGTTCCTTAGCGCTCAATCGAGAGTAAACTTATTAAAGGTTCTTCGACGATCAAGTAAGTACTCTGTATTGAGAGTGTATGATGTAAAACTAATAAAAATGTACCTTAATCCTTTGTAGAAGGCTTGTTTATAGTGTTCGGTAATGGACTATTTGATTGATGGGTCATATCTGGCGCATATCTTCAATAAATCCGTATTAGATGATTTCTGGGAGTGTCACTCGGATTTGTGGGAAGGTATATCTGGAGCATATCTTTAGTAAATCAATGTTTGTTGAATTCTCGATGTGTCACCAGGATTTGATAGAGCGTGGCCTAGATTTGTAGGATGTTTCATCACTTGTCATTTAGTCAATTTATTCTTTAATATGGTTGATCACCCGGTCGATCGGTCAATCGAGGACGAGTGACGTGGTTCACTCAGTCACAACCGCTACAAGATACTTTGTCATGAGACTTTAAATTTATAATATAGATTAATAAAATTATGTTAATTATATAATTTTAACTTTTAAAATATACGTAGTTAATTGACTTAATTAATGACTCAAATCAGTTAACAAAAATTTATGGCAATTATTTCCAATATTGTGAACCTATTTAATGTATGAATCTTATGAAATAATTTTACGCATCTTATTTTACATGAATCTAATTTTTCTAACGTCGTGAAGTTTTTATGTTATATATTTGTAAGTTGTGTTTTAACACTGAGATCTTATACTCATGTTTTTATAAATAAATAAAAAACAATTGAATTTTTATATATAATTTAAAAAAAAGTAATTTAATTATATAATTAAATATTATTTTATTTTAAAATTCAGTCTACCCATTTTTTTACCATTTAAGAATTTCATTGTGTGAAGATACTAACGTATTCCAATAAAAATAATTATGATAATTATTTCTTAAAATGATATGAAAAGCATAATAATAATAACGAAGATGTCTTAGTTCATAAGTTTTCTTTAAGCTGGTGAATTAAAAAAAAAAAGAGTTACTAACACGTAAGTGGTTTCCATTGAATATACATATTTTTTACTCATTAAGCATGTGCCATACAATTTAACATGAAGATCTTGAATACCACTGTCAAATATTTTAAGTTATTCGAAAAGCACCCTAAAAAAATTTAGCAATAAAATATGATAGAGTCATGACTCGTGAATCATGTGGGGGAAAGAAACAAGAAAACGATAATTAAGGAAGAAACAGTGAAAGGAATAAGGGAAACTTTACTTTCTGCCTTCATCGTCCAACTCTCAAAGGAACTAAAATTTCAGCATCTATATGCTCAACAAATTCAGTAGATTAAAACTATTTTAAGAAAATAGACTTAACTATTGCTTGCATTTTTTTCATTTTAAATGCATAAAAAAAGTGATAATGGAAATGTAATAGTGAAGCATATTTAGAGCTTTTTGGTTGTATGGCACCGAGTGTGATAAAACCATTGGAGGAGCTCTTTCCAGGAAGCAAAATAAATAAAAATTAGTTCATAGTTAACCTAAAATTATCTTTTATTACATATATAAACTAATATAAAAGAGTTTCTATTAACTATTTTATACCTAAAATAATTTTAATTATGATTATTTTCTTACCTTTTTAGAAAATATTTATCCAAACAAATCTAAGCAAGGAATTGAGGAATCAACGTGTAATTTTTTAGGACGCGACTATTTTGTAAAACTTCTTCTAGAAACATTCCTTTAAGTCAAGAATAAAACACAGTTTGCACGTATATTAGTTGGTAAAAGTAGGGCGAAATGCCTTTGTTTTGTTTTCTTGATTCCCTATAAATGTGTATTCAATCATTTTTCAAGAGTCAGTATTTATTTATTAAATGTGTTCATCAAGAAAACATGTCAAATAACCTACGCGCATGCATAATAAAGTTGGAGCATATTTTGATTTGAATATTTCTGTTTCATTGCCTTTGCTTGAAGTATTTTACTGCTGAGGTTGTTATATCTGTATTTGAGCACGTTTTGATCATTGGATGAGAATCTTTATAACAATTTAAAAAAAATTAAAATTAGTTTATTAATAAGTTAATTTGTAAAAGTGTTTTCATATATAACTTATCTAAAATTTTAATTTTAACTTAGACATAAATTAATTTTAACTTATAGTAAAAAAATTTAGAAGTTCATCCATAAACATCATTTAGCAACTACATTTATTATATAACTTAAAGCTAAAAGTTACCCACATATATTGTCAGGTTCATTTGAGGAATGACACTAAAAAAATTTAATACTATCAGTTATAAATTGACCATAAAAGAACGGATAACATTATCTTCTAACACAAAATTTTAAATATGATTTTTTTAAAATGTTATACAACTTTCTCATTTATAATTTATATTTAACATGTAACTTTTAACTTATATTTGGATTTTTAATATAAATGATAGAAAATATACCCACTATTTAAAAAAAAATATTCACTAGTTTGAGTTCTCTTCATTAGAAAACATACGATGGGCTCTCGAGATGCGTTCATTGAATTTATCTCCTGGTTTCTTGAGATTGTTTGTCTGGAAAAAAGACTTTGTTCCATCTACTGTGAAGAGTACTAAAACTTAGGCTTGGGTTAGAATTTACCATTTGCCTTTGGAATATTGGAGACCAATGACGATATTTTCCATCACCAGAGGCATTGATACTCTTTTATCTTTGGATGATCATACCATGAGAAAGAATAGGGGCTTGTTTGCTAGAGTGTTGGTGGATATTGATTTGTTGTCCCCTCTTTTCGATTAGCTCTTGGTTGACGTTCAAACTTTGCTTTTGTAACCGACATGCACTACAAGAAAAACTCAAATTACATACAGTCAAAATCCGTATATAACACACAAAATCCGTATATAAAACATCGTTACATACGGATTACATACGGGCAAAAATCTGTATGTAAAACTGTCGTAGGTAATTTTTACATACGGACTTTGGATCCGTATGTAATTACATACGGATAAATCCATATGTAATATCCGTATGTAATTACATAGGGATAAATCCATATGTAATATCCGTATGTAATTACATACGGATAAATCCGTATGTAATTAACGGATAAACTTACATACGGATAAATCCGTATGTAACATTCTACACAGCAGCATCAGTTTTTATATTTGGAAGCACCCTATATTTTTTGTATTTAGAAGCACCCCATATTCTACACCTGCATATATTCATCAACATTTCAGTACATTCCAGTTTTCAGAAGACAAATATTCATCACATTCAATGTTGTCCATACATACAATACTTACTATTTCCAAATATCCAAAATGTATTTCATTAAAACAAAGTTCTAGAGAAGGTAATAATTATTATAATCTTCACCGGGTGAATTTTGTTGTTCATCATGATTACTATGATGTTGCACTTCATTTGACTGCTAATTCGGTTGAGTTGGTGGCGGGGTATTTGGCTGCTGAAAAAACTGTTGTGCTGCAGCTGCTGCCTCAGGTGGTAGATATTGCATCATAAAGTTTTGAAAGTTTTGCAAGTTTTGAAACTTTGCATCCATGTGTTCAATATGCTGCTTAAGTTCAACAATTTCTTCTGAATCAGCCTTCTTATTACTAGAAGATGGTTGTGTTTCTTGTAGGTAACGACTAACACAGTCGTCCTGACAATCAACACGTCCAACCCCATATACTCGTCCCTTGTACCTTCCACCTACACTTTCTAACCAACAACGACTTCTCAATTTTTCCTCCTCAACAGGATCTAATGGAGTAGATATTGAGGTAGATTGTGACTCAGATAATGCTTGAGACAATCTACTTTCAAAATCTTCCTATTAAAATGAAAAATATTTGTTATCATACTAATTAATGTATATGAAAAAAAGTTTAAAATAACTAACATGAGTCCGCCTTGATCTATCATCAAAAAAATCTCCAGTGCTCTTTCGTATATGTGTTTGTTGAAACACTTCATCAACATCGACCGAGCGGCCAAGCTCCTCTGTCTATAAAGAAAACATTTCATAAATTAAGAAGATAATAATTAATCATAAATTAATATAAAAAAATTATATGGAAATCATACCATACGAATAGCGTGTTCATGAACACTAATAGATCCTCCAGTGTGCAGACATCCACCTTTTTCAGACAAAAGATTCTTTTTAGCTGTATCACATTTGGATCGATACACAGGCATGTTCCACTGTTCAAGGAGGTTGTTCCAAACATTATTGTCAATCCATTCTGGTCGTTTACCTTCTTGGCGAGCATCTTTAAACATTTGTGAAAGGGTGTGAGAAGCTTTTGTATGGAAATTTTTCTTAACTTTTTCCTCGTCCTCAACCCTCCATGTGACCTTCCTCTACAAAACAACAAGAATCATCAATCCAAATTGTAAAATATAAATTTTTTAAAGGGAATAAAAAACAAGTACCTTAAAACGTTGAAAAAATATATCCCATTCACCCTTTGGGATTGCCCCCCATGTTGGCCATGGCTCACCAAATTGTTGTTTGATGTTGGCAGTGATGGCCTTTGATGCTATTTTTGATGGATAAAACCTAAATACCAAAACAAAGTTAGTCAAAATTATAAGACAATAATAATAAATTATATAAATTGAATTTTGTTATATTCTTACCCTCCCCCAATAGGCTGAATCAGAGGGCGATCACCAGCTGAGAGGACCTCGTTCTCTAAGTTATTCGCTGCAGAAGCTGAATGTGTCCCTCCAAGATTTGTATATGGGGATGGTGTAATATCTGGTGGGGTTGATGTATTAGACCCAACATGTGGAGATGGTGTTGATGCAATAGCATCTTGTACTGGTGGGGTGGATTGGGTAGCATCTGCTACTGGTGGGATAGATCCATGAACTGAAGAAGAAATAGGTGTATTGGGTTGACTGGATGATGGATTTTGGTTGTTAAATCGTGATAACAATTTTATCACATAATTTTTTTTCCCCTTTTTTTGGTTGTTACTCAGTGATGGTTGATCAGAACCTCCTGATGACATCTATATATATTGCATGAAATGATAATGAAGGTTATATAAGTTTATCAATGAACAAGAATATGTTGAATATAGTTTAATAAAAAAATTGAAATAAACATGTACAAATTTCATCAGCAAACATTAAACTCAAATTAATTGGAGTAATAAACAGTATATTAACAACAACAATACAATAGTAGTTCCTACAATAAATATTATTTGTTAACATTGGCTTCCTAAGTCTATTCAGAGCTAGAGATGTCAAAGTCATCTCCATATTCATCTTCACTTTCTCCCTTTTCATTGTCTTCTTCCCATTCATTTGTTTCTTCATCTATCTGATCTTGAAATGATGATACATTGTTTATGTCAACTTCTGCAAGCTCAGCCTCTAAATCTTGTAATCCTAAAACCCTTTCAACTTCAATGACTTCATTAACATGTGACATTTCATCCACCTGATATGGCACTTCAACTTCTACATCATCAGAATCTATACTACCTATGGGCTTCTTTTGATTGCAACACACCAACCACGTTTGTCTCTGCGTGATGTTGGATATGGTACATAATAAACTTGTCGAACATTATGTGCAATGATAAAAGGATCAAATGGCACATATCTTCTATCCATTCGAATATCCACAATACCATATTTGGAATCTACTCGCGTACCTCTTGTTGATGGATCAAACCAATTACAGTAAAATAATACAACTTTCTTATCTGAGGTCGAAGAATTGTACTCCACCTCATACATGTGTTGAATCACACCGTAGAAATCATCCTCACCTCCTTCTGTAAAACCCTTTACATGGACCCCACTATTTATTGTTTTCTTTCCCTCGCTCCATGCGTGAGTGTGGAATTTGTACCCATTCACAAAGAATGTGTGCCATTCTTTTACACACCTTAAATGACCAAATGATAAATCTCTTAGGTGTTGGTTCTTGACATTTAAAGGGTCTTTATGAACCTATAAATATATCAATGTCATTACTTTTTTATGAAATGGTTAAAGAAGTCAACAAAAAAGTAAATTATAGAATTTCTAGATACATACTTGTGTCCTAAACCACAAAGGGAAATATGCATGTATATGAGCCGAAGCATGGGATTCAGAAATTTCATTAGAATGTAAGAAAGCGCTGTCAATATATAGGTGTCAATGCATTAGGTTAGCGATAACTTAATGGATGAATAACAGTGTTTTAAAATAATATATTGCATGACGCTTACTCAAGGTATGGTTTAACTTCATTACAGTTGATCAAAACATGAACATGAGCTGAGCTCAATTCTTCATCAGTTAACCAACGAGTGATCTCCCTCCCAGAATGACGTCTAGGTTGGTCAAAGACAGATAAGATTGATGGAAGCCTTTCACTTTCAATGTCCACTTCATTTCTACAATGTTGTGGTCTTAACATGAAGTTGTTGAAATAGTGTGAACAAAAATGAGTTGTCTCACGATGCAAATAAGATGCACAAATAGATCCTTCTACCCTAGCCTTATTTTTCATTGAACGTTTAGCATATCCCATGAATCTACAATCAAAGAAATGTGATATGATTGATAATTATAGTTCACATTAAATAAAGAATAATAACTCTTATTATTAACTTTCAAATGGGTACATCCACCTATAATGGACAGGTCCACCAAGTTTTGCTTCATATGCTAGATGGACAGGGAGATGTTCCATAGAATCAAAAAATGTCAGAGGAAATATTCTTTCCAACTTACAAAGAATTATTGGAATGTTTTGTTCCATCCTAGTAAGGTCATCTTCTTTTAGTGTTGTAGAACACAAATCTTTGAAAAAATGACTTACCTCAATAATGGGATTTAGAACATGAGCTGGTAATGAACTAAATGCTATGGGAAGTAGGCATTCCATGAACACATGACAATCATAACTTTTCATCCCAAGCACCCTTCCCTTGTTGACATCAACACATCTAGCCAAGTTCGAAGAATATCTGTCAGGCATCCTAAGATCTTTTAACCATTGACACACATGTTTAATTTCCTCTGTTGCAAGTGTGTAATTTGCTTTTGGCTTCAACATCTTTCCATTAAGATGTGACTTAAGTTCCAAGTCTCTTCGCCTACAATACAAACCTAAGTCCATTCGTGCTTTGTCATTGCCCTTTGTCTTGATGGAATATGAATGGCTCCCTCCATTTTTCTCTCACTGTAAGATGATTGGGCATGAGCTTGCTCAGTGCCGCGTGATTCATGATCAGGATCATGTTCCTGAACCTCAACATAAGTCATCTCAGAAGACAATTCCTGGTGAACGGGAACAGGGGAAGGTCGAGGTTCCTAAACAACATAAAGAGTATCGGAAGAAAGATCCATAACTAAAACTCGTGGAAGGTCTTATTGGTAATTTGACAACTGATGCTCCTAGCGGGGCTAATGCAGGGTAACTCTTGGGTTACCTTGCTTCTGAGAATACAGATGGAAGAGAGGATGATTTTGCATATATCCCTCCTCTCGAGGATGCCTCGGATCATGATAAGTCATAACCCAGGCAGGGGTTGTTCACTCCCCCTTCCGATACAGTTAGGGTTTCAAAACTGAGGATGGTAAGGAATTCACCAGCTATTATGCAAGCCAAAGGTTCAGAGTCACAACTTGTAGGAGATTCAGTTGCGACTTCTATTGATGGTCATCATGTGGAGGTCTCTGATATTATGCTTGTACCATATCTGTCACGTCATACCTCTCCTCGGAAGGCTAAATCACTTGGGGATGTTAAAGCACCAATTACGACTCCTATTGATGGTCATCATGTGGAGGTCTCTGCTACCGTGGTTGTACCTTCTTCGTCGCCTCATACCTCTCCTCGGAATGCTAAATCACTTGGGGATGTTAAAACACTACTCCCAGATAATGATACATTGGTCCTGCAAAATCACTTTTCCTCTCTTGATGGTTTGGAAACTACATATGTGGGGGATGATCCTCATACTGGTACGCCAATTATTTTGACTGCCATTGTTGAATTTAATTATGAACATATCACTATTGAAAATCAGGTCGTCTCTAAATTTTGGGCAGCTCTTATTGAGATGGAGGAGCATGCTAGTTATATTGGGAAGGAAATTGTTCGCACGACTAGAAAACCAAGGAGACCACCTAAGAGGACTAGTAAATCTAAAAAATCTACTAAGGCAGTTCTCTCTAAAAAGTTACAATGAAGGTCTCTTCATTTCTCTGGAATGATAGAGGATGAGAAACCATAAAATTGTGGAGATGTTGATTAGTTTACTTAAACAACATAAACCCCTCATTATTTTTCTTCTTGAACCTATGATGTCATACATTGATGCTTTCAATGTCCTTTTCAAATCTGTTAATATGCATTTGGTTACGTCTCCTATTGCTAATAAAGTTGTTAAGCTTTGGTGTTTGTCGGTTCCAAATCTTGTCCAAAATTTCTTGGTTAATGACCTATTTATTTATGTAACTTGCCTTATACATGATAAATGCTTTAGCTATGCAGGTGTTTATGGTGCTAACACATACTTGGTTAGACGATTTTTGTGGAGGGATCTTAGTTTCTTCAAAAGGCCTTGGTGTATTTTGGGAGATTTTAATGGTGTTCTCTCGGGGGATGATTGCAAAGGGGGTGACTCCTAATCAGGTTTCTTGTAATGAATTCCTTAATTGGATTAATACTAATGATCTTTCTTGTATGCCTTTTATTGGACCTTGTTATACTTGGTGTAATGGAGAAGGTTGCATAGAATTTATAGAAGACTGGATATGACTTTATGTAATGGAGTGTGTCTGGATGAATGAGATTCTTGTACTTATCATATTCTTGTTAAAAATTGTTTTGACCACTCCCCTATTCTTGTTAGTCTTGCTAGTAATTCTTTAAGGAAGGTTAGCAATTTTTGTTTCTTTTCTATGTGGCTTCAGGATACTTCATGTATGAGCTTATTCATGATTATTAGGTTAATAAGGTTGTTGGTTGTCCTATGTTTATTTTGCAACATAAGTTAAAAAGGTTGAAAATTGAGCTTTGAGACTAGAATAAAAATTCTTTTTGGTAATGTTCACAATGCAATTCTTCTTAAGCAGGGTCTCCCCACCTTGGTATTCAACAAACCTTAGAAATTGCTAGTTTGTCTGATATTGATGGGCTTCTCTGTCAAGAAAAGATTGCTAAGAAGGAGCTTGATCATGCTCTTCACTGTCAATATTTGTTTTGGAAAGAAAGGGCAAAGATTCTATGGTTTAAAGATAGGGATCAAAATACTACTTTTGTCCATGCTTTGGTCAAGAGGAGAAATAATTCTAGTGGAATTCATCGTCTATGGATTGAAAATGAGGTTATTGAGGATCCTAAACTCATTGAGGATCATATTTTGGACTTTTATAAAAATCTTTATGTTGAGTCTATTTCTAATGTTCAATATACAAGCAATATAGAAGACTTTATTGGTACTTATATTCCTGAGCTGGTTTCCTTTAAGGAGAATATGATGTTGATTAAATGTCCTGATTTTTTGGAAATCAAAAATGTTGTTTTTAATCTTAATGATAATAGTGCTCCTGGTCCTGATGGTTTTGGTGGTGTTTTCTATCATTCTTGCAGAGAAATTATTGGGATAGATGTTTGCAATGTTGTTCAATAGTTTTTTAAACAAAACTGGATTCTCCCTAGAATGAACAGTAATATGGTATCTCTTATTCCTAAGATTCAGGGTCCTTAACCCATTAAAGATTACAAGCCAATTGTTGTTTCTAATTTCAAATTTAAGATTATTTTCAAGATACTGGCGGATAGGCTTGCACTTGTGGATGCTAAAATCATTTCTCCTAATCAATATGGATTTGTGCAACTAGACAGGTTCAGGATTGTATTGGTATTGCTTTTGAAGCTATTAACATGTTTTCTAAAAAGGTTAGAGGAGGTAATGTGGCTTACAAAGTTGATATTCATAAAGCATTTGACACTCTGAGTTGGAAGTTCTTATTATTAGTTTTGACATGCTTTGGTTTTCACCCCTCATTTGTCAGTTGGATTAGTACAATTCTCCATTCAGCTATGCTTTCTATCATAATAAATGTCAGTTTGGTGGATTTTTTTCCTTATAGTAGAGGTGTCAGACAAGGTGATAATTTGTCACATTTACTTTTCTGTCTTGCAAAGAAAGTTCTTAGTAGAGGTATCTCTAAGCTTGTGAATGATAAGAAGATTCTACATATGGCTAATTCGCAAGGTTATCTCATTCCCTCTCATATTTTATATGTCGATGACATATTTGTTTTTTTTTAGGGCAGATAATAAGTCTCTAGAAATTTGAGTATTTTTCTTACAACATATGTTGATATATCTAGTCAATATATTAATAATTCTAAGAGTAGTTTTTTCACTATGGATAAATTCTGCAAGATTTGTCACCAAAATTCAACGCATTCTTTCTTGCAGTTATGGTTGTTTGTCTTTCACTTATTTAGGAGTGTCTATCTTTGTTGGTGCTCCAAAGTGTCAATTTCCTCAACCTTTGGTTGATAAAGTCAAATTGAAGCTAGCATCTTGGAAAGGTAAATCTCTTAGCATGATGGGCGGATTTAGTTGGTCAATGCATAACTTTAATATGTATAAATGGCATGTTTCACTTTTTAAGCAAGTTGAGTAGTGGTGTCAAAATTTTATTTAGATTGGTGATATTATGAAAAAAAAGGCATAGCTACCGTTAATTGGGCTACGATTTGTTCTCCTATTGAGAATGGAGGTTTGAAGATTATTAACCTTCCTCGTGAAAATAATGTGTATCTTCTTAAGCATGCTTGGAACTTTGTTTATAGCAACAAACCTTGATCTTTTCTCCTGAAATTCAGGGTTCTTAAATCAAAATACGAGTTTAGAATGATTTATATATCCTCATTTCTTTGGCCTGGAATTAAGCAATTTTATTCTACTATACTTGATTATACTTCTTAGATTGTTGGTATAGGTACTTTTATTAACTTCTGGAATGATAAATGGTGTTCTACTACTTCTTTAGGAAATATTGCAGGGTTATCTGATGGTGCTAGCATTCCGGATACAGTCTCTCAGTTTTGGACTGCTTGAGATTGGAATATTCCCTTGTCTTTACAGCAGATGCCTTATTTTTTTAATCATATATGGTTGGAGAGGAATAGGATGTTCCTAACTAGATTCTAGATGAGTCTGGTCGTTTCACTCTTAAATCGGCTAGGACTATTTTCTTTGAACCAGGAGTTCCCTGTGGTTGGGATAAATTCATTTGGTTTTCATATATTTTGCCTTCCAAAACATTCTTGATCTTTTATAAATTATTTTTATTGTTAGTGTAAATTTAATTGGTGTAATTAAATAATTGGATGTAGCTATTGAAAAAGAGCGAATTAGTATAATTTTTTTTTTAGACTTTTTCTCTAATATTTTCAATAAATTAATATGTTAAAATTTCAATTTATTGATTTAGTAAAAGAATTTTTTAAAAGACTAAAATTTCTAAAGAGGAAAAAAAGGTTTTTAAAGTTCAATTTATCGCTTTTGAACTTTTTCGTATTATTAATTACATTTTTTCTTTCTCTTTGTCATACTAATATCTTGCTATCCTTTCCTTTTTAATGCTTATTGTTGATTTTTCTTTAAACACTTTATACATAAAATAGGTTAAATATATATCATCAAACTACCAAGATACATTTTTATATCATATTGTAATCGTTGGTTCGTCTTGATATGGGAGATAAATATTAGGTTTGTGAGTTTCTTATATAGAAAGTCTTTTAGAAAAAGATTTTAGAAAAACATGTCTCGTTGCATTAAATAATAATAAATAAGAGTTAATACTTAGATATTTATGATTTTTACTCAAGGAAAATTATACCATTGTAAAAAAATAACTCGAACTTAAGAAGAAAGATTTGTAAGAAATAAAGTAAGTTTTTTTTTAATTAGCAAGAATTAAATTGAGTTAAAAGTAAGATGAATAATATATGAAAAAAAACACAATTGATTCTCTTAAAATTTTAAATTGAAGATGATATTTTGATATCTTGGATAAGTTTATTAATTATCCATTAATATTAAATTTATTCCATGTTTATCCTAAAAGAAACTACCATATTTAAGATCTAAAAACTCTCACTCATTTTTCTATTTTATTTCATATGTGTTCATCACTATAATAATAGAGTTACAATTTTATGTTTTGATTAATGAATCCAAAATCTTGAATCATTCCATATTAAAATATGTCCCATTCATATATTTAAATTATTTATATTCTAATTTTATTTTATCTTAAATAAGTTATATATATATATATATATAATCATATTTTTTTACTGAAGAATCTTAATGAGTCTAAACTCTTGTAACTTGTGTTTAATTGTCTTGGCTAATATACTTCCCTTGTTTGATATATTATAATCTATGTTGTCTAATCAATAGTTAGATAGCCTTTCAATAAAATCTAAAATTAATATAAAGAAAGTTGAATGCTATATATGAACTCCAAATTAGAAATTGGATAACACAACGCTTCTAGTATCTATAAAGTGTGTTTAGATATACATTAAATAGGCATGTAGTCCTTTAAAATCGCATCAAAAAATAAAAATGATCAGAAAAGTTATAAATAATTGCATATCCTAAGTGAAAAATCAACTGTTTCTCTGTCATGATCTCAATCCGAATCCAAATTAAACCATCTTAAATGGGCCAAAATCCTTCGTACCATAAAATTTAATGCAGACAAAGCAAAACCCTCCGTTTAGACGACACAGCAACAGTTCATATATTCTCCACGCCACCTGACTCACAATCCATAAACATTAAAGACTCTCTTTTTCTCTCTCTCACCTTTATGCTATTGCAAAATTAATATCTTTAAATAAAACACTCTCTTTCTTTGTCTCTATCTCTCTTTCCCAAAAGAAAAAATATTTATTTTTTATATGTCACATCCTTCAACATGTTCCTCACACGGACCCCAAAGTGTTTCTTCCTTTTTCTTCCCCCACTTTCTACCCTCTCACTCAAACAAAATCAAATAAAAATAAACATTAATTAATAATGAATTGTAACCAAACCCATCTCCATGACCATGCCAACGTTATATAATGTCCTCTAACCACTGCTTCGTCTTGCTGTAGAACCAACAAACCAAATTCCCAAAAATCAAAATCAGAGTTAGCCCTTGTCATATTCATCTTCCCTTGCCAGCTTGGAGTTACACACAAATATCTTCGTCCACCAAAATCATGAGGAGCTTCACAAAGAACAAGTTCCTATGTTTTCGCCCTGTCGTTGACATAGATTGCATGTTAAAGTCCGAAGTTGCTCCTCATCGTTCCTCTCCTAGTAATTTCTCAGGCGTCCCAACTTCAGAGAAGCAACAAATGGTGAAGAATTCAAAACCCAAATCTGTATACTTCCACCCCGTTTCACCTAAACGAACGATTTCTCGGGTGATCAAAGCTGTGTTCTACGAAACCATACTGGTTAGTCTTGAATTCACTCCTTCACTTTATCATTTTTTATGAGTTTAATTTCTACCATCAGTCACACAAATCATGATCGTGAATTTTTAGTTGATGTAAAAAGTAATAAATTTATCACTGTGATCGAAAGAGGGTATAATTATTTTCCTATTTTAACTTAGATGTTTTTTGTCTTGCAGAATAGAAGAGATCACCATAAAAACCGTTACATCCACGATTCCTTTGGGTACAAACATAAGTATTCGAAGCACGGGGAAACCAAAACCCTTCAATCGCCTTTGTCAACTTCATCTTGCTCCAGCTCAGACGCGTCATCAGAATCAACGAACGTTTCAAAACACTATTTCACCAAGGAAAAAGGGAAAGAGGGTGGTCATGGAAGCCCACTAGAGAAGCAAAAAAAGTTCGAGTGCTATGGAATATACTTGGTTCTAATAAGCTTAGCGTTTACGGTATTTTGGGGAAAGCTTTTTGGAATTCTTTTGACTTCAACATTGCTCTACTTTTTCGCCGTTTGGGACTCAAGTTCTCCGTGCCAAAAAAGGTTACCTAAAACTCCAAGGCTGAGAGAAAGTCCACAGGACAAAGATAACAGAAATTATCTTGATATAGTTCAAGATTATCGAATGGCTATAGTCCCGTTTAGTTTTCACGTGACTCATGATCGAGACCTACAATTTTTAAGAAAAAATTAATAAAGCTTGATCATGTATCAGATGATAATTAACAGTGACTATACTTATGGGAAGCATGTTCGTAGGGAACTATTAGGAACTACCATAATGGGGCATTAATTTTTGACGTGAGAATTGTCATTTTCGTGCTTGGTGCATGCTTCTACATTCTCTGCTCTGCCACATCCATGCTTGCTGTCAAAGCTTTCTTAGGCAGAACACTAAAGACAGTGATATGAGTGGTGTTCCAGTGGCTATGCTTGGAAAGGATTGTAGGGGTGGGAGAGACAGAAGAAACAGTTCCACATTGATTTCCCTTTGCCATGCTTTTGTTTGGGTTTCTGACATGACATTACATATCTAACCGATGGAAAGTAGGAAAAGTAGTTAATGAAATTTGACAGGGAAGACGTTGGTTGTTGTACTGAAATTAAGTTTGATTTGTTACAGGATTTAGTTCTGAAATAATACCAGTGCATTCATGATTTGTAAATTCAAATATCTTCCACAATCAGATTCTGTAATATGGTTTTGAAATATTAAGTACATATTTTCACCAAATGAAATTATAAATTTAGATTATTGTTTAAATGACGGATAATGTGTGTACTACTACATAGTACATATGTGCTTTTAATGTGGTAAGGTTGAGATATAAAATTTTATTTAAATGATAAGCATAATTTCTTGTATACATTAAAAGAACTATCTAGCTGGTGTGTCTAAATTAAATTATATAACACCTCGTAGTTATTAACAAAAAAAAATACATAATATAATAAAGTATACATTAGTCAACATCAAATTTGAAATAACAAAGTAAATTAAGCTATTATATCACTTTCGTTCCATCTCCTTCACCTGCAACAGTTTACAATCATATCATAAAAGAAAACAATCATACAAAAAATAAGCTATTTAACATTTAAGGCAATTTATCACAAGACTAAATTATTTCTTCTATTTAAACTAAAATTGTTTTCATACAAAATAAATAAGAATAAATAGATATATCTTGAAAAAATCGTATTAAGTAAACATAAAGGTGAATTAGTTGTAGGAGAGTTTCATCGTTCAACATAAATGTGCGATTTGTGTTGACCAAAATCACAATAAGCGGACGCAAACACAAGTGGTGTGAGCTAATCCCACGCTTGGCATACGCTCGGTGAAAATAGAAGGGAAAACAAATATTGTGTTAGTTTTTGTGTCGGCTTAATAAACCCTTTCCCATGTTTATTTTTCCCAAATCAGAAAAACCTAAACACTCTATGCTTAGTTTTTTCCTTCTTCCCTGCGTTGTTCCCTCCACTTCACTTCACACTCCACTCTACATCACATTTTCTCCTTCGTGCTCTATTTCTCCCTTCTTCTCTGTGTCATTCCCTCCACTTCACTTCACGCTCCACTCTGTGTCACGTGTTCTCCCCTCTCTGCGGCGCTCTGCTAGCATTTCTCTCCTCTCCAAGACGCTCCATTGGTGTTTCTCTCTGGTGGGTGACGTCCTCCTTTTTTGTGAGTTTACTTGTTTTTCATTTGTTGCTTTCATTTTTATTTCTTCATTTATGTAGTATTCTAGAGGCATTCCATCTTCATATTTCTGAGTTGGTCTACAACTTTGTCTTTGCGATCTCGGATCAGTCATGCTCTGACTATAAGTTGTGAAAGGTAAGCTTGGTTTAAAATTGAATTTAATTTTCAATTTTGATCTGCATTTGCGATTTTCAATTTGGCCATTCCTTCCACTTCACTTCGCGCTCCACTCTACGTCATGTCTTTTTCCCTCTCCGCGGTGCTCCAGTGGCATTTCTCTCCTCTCCACGACGCTCCATTGGTGTTTCTCTCCGGTGGGTGTCGTCCTCTTTTTTTGTGAGTTTCCTTGTTCTTCATTTGTTGCTTTCATTTTTTATTTCTTCATTTCTACAGTGTTCCAAAGGCATTCCATCTACATATTTTGAGTTGGTTTGCAACTCTCTCTTTGCGATCTTGGTTCAATCATGGTCTAACCATAAGTTGTGAAAGGTAAGCTTGGTTTAAAATTGAATTCTATTTTCAGTTTTGATCTGCATTTGTGATTTTCAATTTGGCAATTCCTTCCACTTCACTTCGTGCTCCACTCTATGTCACGTGTTCTCCCCTCTCCGCGACGCTCCATTCGCGTTTCTCTCTACTGGGTGACATCCTCCTTTTTTATGAGTTTCCTTGTTCTTCATTTGTTGCTCTCATTTTTTATTTCTTCATTTCTACAGTGTTCCAGAGGCATTCCATCTTCATATTTCTGAGCTAGTCTGCAGCTTCATCTGTGCGATCTCAATTCAGTGTTTCTCTGACTATAAATTGTGAAAGGTAAGCTTGGTTTAAAATTGAATTCAATTTTCAATTTTGATCTACATTTGCGATTTTCAATTTGGCCATTCCTTCCACTTCATTTTGCGCTCCACTATATGTCACGTGTTCTCCTCTCTCCATGGTGCTCCAGTGGCCTTCCCTCCTCTCCGTGACGCTCCATTGGAGTTTCTCTTTGGTGGGTGATGTCCTCATTTTTTGTGAGTTTCCTTGTTTTGCATTTGTTGCTTTCTTTTTTTATTTCTTCATTTCTGCAGTGTCCCAAAGGCATTCCATCTTTATATTTTTGAGCTGGTCCGCAACTTTGTCTTCGTGATCTCGGTTCAGTCCTTCTCTTACTATAAGTTGTGAAAGGTAAGCTTAGTTTAAAATTAAATTCAATTTTCAATTTTGATCTGCATTTGTGATTTTCAATTTGGGACTACCCTAATTTATTATTGTTGCTTGGTTTATCATTGTTGAATGCGCTTATTTGGTTTGGTTTATTATTGTTGAATGTGTTGGTTTTGTTTATTAATATGGTGAACTTGAACTAAAAAGATGTAATTGATTTAATTAAGGTGTATGTATTGGACCTTCTATTATTGGTTTGAAAGAAATACTGAATTTGAAAGAATTTGAAAGAAATTGGTTATATAGGATAGACCTCGTAATGTCTAAAATTGTTCTTTTTGTATTTATACGTCGATCAAGCCCACACAAACCTTAAATTAATTTTTAAATCTATTTTTACATCATATTTTGCGTGGCTTAACTGACATAAAGTTTTGATCTCCATTTTGTGTCTGCTACTTACCCAACATACATCCGACGGTTAATCATCGATTTTCTTCTCCTTGTGTCTGTTTTTGACCAATGTTAATTCAAGTTTTTCTTGTAGTAACACATGACTTATTTTAAGTATTTCAAGTCTATGAACCTTAGTTTCATAAGTCATGATAAATTCACTGCACCAAATTGTATATCGATGTCGTGTTATAGTATGTACAAGAGTACTCTCAACTTCTAATTGTATGATGTTTTGATCTATGTGATTTATATTATCATTGAAGCAAATATATCTTTTTCCACTAATAAGTTCTATAGTTAATAATTTGAATATATGACTATATCATAGATACTTGATTTCAAACAATTTGAATTGAAATATAATCCATCATTTTAAGCACAACTATTATATAATTCTATCAACATTCATAATTAACATATGTGCATAATTATTTCTAATCAATTTAGAATCACTCATATAATTTAAACATGGATATGTAAAAAAGGTGCATTCATTAAATGGATCAAACTTCAAGGTGAGACTAGCTCTTGAAAATAAATTTTACTAAATGAAATCTGATACCTAAATGGATTATGTAGAATCAGAGCAAAATTTTCAAAATTTATCTTCAATCTCAAAAAATCAACTTCAAATAACGAATAATTCAACATGTTTAAAATATGGTTAAATATGTTTTTGTCCATAGATCTCAAAATCGGTTTTCGTTACTATTGCAAACATTAAATCATTGAGATGTTTGTAGTAAGAAAATGGATGAAATGAATCTTTGACCACAAACAACATTATTTTTTTTTATGCGGCAGATGGAATTCCAATGTGAAATGTATGTTGACTTTTTGGTATAGCTCAGTATATTTGAAGGGAGAAACTAAGAACAAATCGAAGAGTACTTTTGCGAGAACTAAAACAAATGAGATTAGGAATTCGAATGGCAAAATGATACTTTTGTGTGTGTTGATTCTCTCGCCGGAAGGCGTGTAGTTAATGACAGAGAGAAACGAAGAATGTCTGGTAGGTTTTTCATAAATCGAAATCACCCTGCCAGTTGCAAAGAAAGAGGAGAAATGTTGCAAACAGAAAACATTATTTTTCAATCGAATTTGATTGACAAGACGACCCTGACTTCTTCTTTCTTCGCGTTTTAAATTTTTGTTGTTCTTCGCTATTTCGGTCCACTTGTTGTCGTTATGATTTTTCTATGCATGACTATTTATATATGTGGAAATTTTAAAAATAAAATCATCCATTTGTGCACATATTTCTTAGGATGGAGTTCAAAAATAAAGTAGAAGTCATACAAAAACATATAGGCTTTTCAAAAATAGAAAATAAACATTACCTTTTGGTAACATTTAACCAATCTTTAAATATTATAATTAATATTTGTTCTCGAACGGGGTTGGAACCAAGAGAATAATTCGGATCACGCTTCGGTCGGTCGGTCTGCATTATCTCTCTTCCTCTCAAAACGGACTCCTCACTCCTCCTTCGTTACTCTACCTCTCAGTCTCTGCAAACTCCAAGTCGGATGGTATTTGTCAAAGGCACTCTGATGCTCAAGTGAGAATTGGTATTCGACACTCGGTTCTATTTGTTAGAATTAAAGGCCTTAAATAAGAGGGGATGAATTGTTTAATGAAAGATTTTCGAAAATACTGGACAAGAATGAAGATTAATGCAAAATCACAGAAGAAGCAATCAGATCAGCCAAGAAACAAAAATGATTTGAATTGATTCTAGAAAATCAATCCGTTTTTTATGCGAATCAACCGATTGTTTTTGTCAACAGTTTACAAAAACACGGATCAAACAGTTTTAAAGTAGTGAGGGATAGAGAGATTCATACACAAAGTTTATACTGGTTCACTCTCAACCTGAGTTACATCCAGTCCCCAGAAACCCCTGGGTATTCCACTAAGTAATCAACCACAGATTACACAACACAAACACCAAAGAAGTGATTTTGAACCCTTCAAGAACACTCACCCTCTTTGAAACACAAACACTACAATTAAAAACACCCTCTAACGCTAGACACCAGTACCTTTCAAGTTTAACAAATATTGAAATGAAATACAAGTAAGAACAAAATATCACACCTAATACAAAACGAATACAACAGATCCTATTCCACTCTTAACCAAAGGAAAGCCTAAAGCAATCTTGCAATCTTGGAAAACTTTTAATCTCTTTTGTAATCTGATCTCTCTCTTATTTTAGAGATGTAAACACCAGTTATATAGCCTAAAAAATAGTTGTTTTAGACTTTCAATCAGAGGCCAAAACACATTTGAATCATGAAAAATAGATTTAATATACTTAACCAATTCTGTTAAGATTTTTAAAAAACAATAGATTGAAAGCACAATTCAATTGATTGAATTGGCCTTGATTGTGAGGTCAACCAATTTCAGATTTTTCAAATCCTTTCCAAAAGCACCAAGTGTAAAACAATCAATTGAAACAACAAATCAACAGGTTGTTTTTCACTTACTTTGAAAAACACTTTTCTTTTGAAAGAACTTGATTGATTCAGTTTTGGATTAAGCTAAGAGTGGATTGACAAATTCTAATCTACCTAGAACCCATGCCCACAAGCAGCAACCTTGACTTCAAGCAATCTTCATGGATTTGGAGACATCAACACTTCAAGTTCAACACTATTAATATTGTATAATGACGTACCTGCTTAGGAGTGTATTACATATTGCTTGATCATTGATTAGTCTCATTAATCATGTTTTGGCGTGATGGTTCTGGTTGTGTCGGTCGGCTTGGACGTGTGCCAAGTCATGGTCTCGGTTGTGCGGACCCTACCAGTACACTTGCCCCCTCAGGCTCGAGGATATTTAATCTGAAAAGTCTTTGACCGAGATTGTTGTGACGGTTGGGCTTCCTGAGGTTGGACATGACATTGGTGGCGCCAAACGCGTGCCATGATGCACATTAGTGATGGGGTTTTTAGGCGCCATTTGATGAGGACCATTGGATCGAGGGAGATACAACGGTTGAGATGAGAGTGACGCTTCGTCTCCCGAGCCCTTTAAAGGCTATAAATAGTGGTCCCCTACAGTGTCGAGTCACTGCTTTACTTGCTTCGACATCCGAAACCTAATCGTCTTGGAGCGTTGCTTACCCTACACTCTGAAAGGTTAGTCATGTCTTCTTCCTCGTCCTCTTCTCCCTTTTCATCTTCATCTTCCTTTTCTTCTGGGTCTTCCACGACCAAGCCTTTGTCGGTCGGGGCAATTCAAACATTGTCCCACGTGGGGGATTCTGTAAGGGTTGATGACTCGGAAGGTGCTACCGACTGGTCAGATCCCGTTGAAGCATCATCCCATAGTTCGATATTTGACTAGTTAGATCCCAAGGTGACTGAGTTTATCTTTGTCTATCGAGCCTCTACTTACATTAACTCCTTCATGGATAGGCACCATTTGTTAAAGTTGGATGCTTCTGATAGCATCTTGGCCATCGATTATTATCGTCCGACTGATACCATCTGCATGGATCGGTCGTCCTCTGATGGTCCTTTTTTCTTTGTTTACTCTTGCCTTTTTTTGGACCTTAATGTCGCCCTACCCTTTGATGATTTCACGATGGGTGTCCTTCGGACGATCAAAATTGCTCCTTCAAGCCTTTCGGCTCATGTGTGACATGCTTCGTCTTTGTCCCACTCATTTTACCTTTCTGCACTATTACACATCGCACCCATCCGACCCGGTTAGCTGGTTCTCTCTTATCAATCGATCGGGTAATATACTTTTTGCCCCTTCACATCCTCGTACAAGAGTTTTAAGAGAAAAAATTTCAAGATTTTTAAAGAGACCGAGGGTAGGGAGCTCTTTTTTTACAAGCTCGGGCGGTCTAAATTTCCTCTGTATTGGACCAAGACCCATACCTGCTTCAAGTAATGGCCTCGTCCTTTCTGTATATAATTTGTCCTAGAGGTGGACTGGTTTTTAAGGTATGCTTGTATTTTTTATGGCTTCAATTCTCAGTCGGTATACATTTTTGGCTAACGTGTTTTCTTTGTTACAGATATCATGGCGAGACAGGCTCCCAAGGCGATCGACATCTTGACTACCTTCCGCAAGAAGTCAGCCGATATCGCCATGGGGAGCCTAGAGACGATTGTTGCAGGGCAACCCATCCACCCCAAGGGCCAGTTCCCCCACTGCTCCTAAGGAGAAAAAAAAAGGAAGAGGAGGGACATTGCCACAACCATTTGGTCACCAGGCAGCACTCCGCGTTGACCCCCTCACCCCTCTCCTATTCAGCTCGAGAGCCCCTCACTCGCTAGGCTCCCACCGCTGAAGCAGTTGTCGGTCATCCTTTAGCATTACTTGGTGGAAACTCCAAGTTCTCAAGGGGTGTTCAGATCGGCCTAACACCGAACGAGGATAATCTTCTTTCCTCGGTTCCTGAAGATGAGTTGCTCTTGGCCTCCATAGACCTACATTGTCGAGGAGTGGTGTTGGCACAGTTGGTTGTATTACTTGAGAAAGAATGTTATTGAAAGAGAAATGTATAAAAATATTTTGTTATTGACTTGTCTACATTCTCTACTTGCATTATTCCTCTTCCAATAGGTAACTGTATTACTATTGTCAGTTTATGGTCCTAAAAAAATATCATATTGACTTTTTTTTTTACTTTTCCATTCTTATACACATTGTTTTAGTTTCTACAATTTAAAGTTCATAAAATTTTCAAAAAATATAGAAATAGAAAAAATAACAAGAGTTTGCATGAATAATTTTTCTTTTATTTGTATGAATAATTTAACGTATATGTTATATTGTTTTGATGATGAAAAGATCTTTAAAATCCTAATGATATATATGTGTGTGTGAGAGGTTCTTTCAGCACATGGGTTCCACCTTGAAGAAGCACTAATGGCATCATGTTGCAGTAGCTAACACATCTATAAGAGCCAATATTGACAGTATTGTCATCCCACTAACAGTATTGGTATGGCTACTCTTATGCAATATGCAGTACACAGTAGCTGTAATGCACAGTAGCTTCAATTTTTATGTTTTTGTTCTCTCTACTCAAAACATGGGTTCTTCTACAATACAGTTGCTTCTCATCTTGGGGCTTTTGGCTACTTCATGCATAGCACAAGCCCCAGGCGGTGCACCCATGCAACCTCCCGCAGCCACCGCACCATCACTGCCCGTAGCAGCACCAGTACCTGCACCCCTGGTCCAGCTTTTTCTCCTCCATCTGCTGCAACTTCCCCAGCTCATACACCAAACCTCCTTCTGACTCTCCACCATGTATGAGTAGTTTGGTGTGGTGTGTGTGTAAGAATTGATGGCTTAAACAAGAGGGGAGGTGAATTGTTTGTCAAAGATTTTCGCAAAACTTGATTAAGAATGAACCTTTATCAAAAAAATCACAGATAAACAATTAAGGAAAGCAACCAATCAATGATACAGAAACTGTTTTCAGAATTTTAACCGATTGAAATTGCGTTTTAATCGGTTGTTTATACCAGAAGAAGAAACAGAATTAACAGAAACAATTATAGAGATAGAGAAATTTACACAACAAATTTATACTGGTTCACTCAACCTTGAGCTACATCCAGTTCTCAGAACAACCTCTGAGTTCCACTAGTAATCAAATCCAGATTTCACAAACACACCACAAAGAGGTGACCTTGAAAACCACACGACCCACTCACCATTTTTGCAACACCACACACCTCAAGTCAGAACACCCTCTGACTTTGCAGGATTTCACACACTTTACAGTTGTAATGAAAGAACAATTACAAGAACCTTGAAAGTGATAGAAAACACCTGAGATTATACAAAACAGGAAGCCCTATGATCAGATCTTGTACCAGTGCAAAGCTTTAACAGCAATCTTGCAAAACTTTTGAAACTTCTTTCAAAAACAAATCTCAAACTCTGTAAAACTTGTTATTTTGTTTTGAAAGAAAGGCTATATTTATAGCACTTGAAATCTAGACATTCAAGGCAGCATTAATGAGCTAAAAAAGTTTTGATCATATTCAAAACAGTTAAAACAGGTTTTCAAAAAACTATTATGAAAACACACAATTAACCGGTTTGAAACCACGATTTAACCGGTTGAATTGCTTAGGCAGTTACATAACCAAGTCAGAAACAGTTTCAAAACCTCTAAGCCAGCTAAGTGACAAACAACCGATTATATCGATAATTCAACCGGTTGTTTTCCCTTTGCTTGGAAAAACACTTTGTTTCTTTAAAACATATTGGTTAAGCTTTGTGCAAGGATTAAGACCTGATCTTAACATAGATTCTAAACATTCTAATCTAAACCCAAACAAAAAGCATCACAACTTCAAGCTTTATCTTGGATTTAAAACATCAAAGCTCCCATGCTCAACATTGTGTACTGGGTGGGTGGCATAGTCATATTCGGGAAGTGTTAGATTGTTGGGGTAGTAAAGCATTGACGATTGAGGGAGGGAGGGTGTGAAGAAACAAAGAGAAGGGAAAGCGAAAAAGGGATGAAAGAAACATTCCTTTAGGACAGTAGGAGAGAGAAGAGAATAAATAAAGGGAAGGGAGAAGAGGAGACGTTTTAGAAGAGTGAGTGAGAAATGTAGGTGAATTAATGGTGAGGAAGAAGTTAGGTGCAGAAGAAGTTGTGTGAAGAAGTTGAAGAATTAATGGAGACCCAAGACCCAAGACTCTAGCCTCAGCACACCACGTGTGCAGACTAATACTTGTGTGTGCGCTACGTCATCAATAGTTATCGACGTTGGTGAAAACTTAATGAAAGATACCAAATTGAACCTTTTTAAAAAATCCTTGGGACCAAATTGATTTTTTTAAAAAAACCATTATATGAAATTGAATATTGACTCCAAATGTAGGACCAAAAAGGTAATTATACCTAATATTATAATATCAATGTTGGAACTTTGTTTTCCACGTCAAAAAAGAATTAACCTCGTCTTTTGTTAAGGATTCATTCCAATTATTTTCATGTGGCTGAGAGGGATGGTGTTTCTCTTTCTTTTGGCATAGCGAGCCCCAATGGGAGGCCCGCACAACGGGCCATTAGCTCAGTGGTAGAGCGTGCCCCTGATAATTGTGTCGTTGTGCCTGGACTATGAGGACTCTCAGCCACATGGATAGTTTAATGTGCTCATCGACGCCTAACCCTGAGATGTGGATCATCCAAGACACATTAGCATGGCATACTTCTCCAGTTTGAACCAGAGTTTGAAACCAAACTTATCCTCAGGAGGATAGATGGGGCGATTCAGGTGAGATCCAATGTAGATCTAACTTTCTCTTCACTCATGGGATCCAGGCTATCCAGGGGGACCACTACGGCTCCTCTCTTCTCGAGAATTCATACATCCCTTATCAGTATATGGAGAGTCATCTCTGGAGCACAGGTTTAGGTTTGGCCTCAATGGAAAAAAACGAAGCACCTAACAATGTATCTTTACAGACCAAGAACTACGAGATCGCCCCTTTCATTTTGGGGTGACGACGGGATCGTACCACTCGAGCCTTTTTTCATGCTTTTCTCAGGGGACTGGAGAAAATTTCAATCAATAGGATTTTCCTAATCCTTCTTGAAAGGAAGAATGTGAAATTCTTTTTCCTTTAAATAGGGACCAGGATATTTGAATCTAGCCATAAGAATAATAAAACTCTTGGTTGTTAAATAACTCACTTCTTGGTCTTTGACCCCCGCAGTCACTACAAACACCCTTGGTCAATGCAATGAGAAGTGTCAATTTATCTATCTCTAAAAAGGGGGGAGCAGGTTTGAAAGAGGATCTTAGAGTGTCTAAGGTTGTGCTAGGAGGGTCTCTTAATGCCTTCCTTTCTCATCTTATCATAGTCTTTTCACAAAGACTTGCCATGGTAAAGAAGAAGGGGGAACAAACACAGTTAGAGAGTGCAGTACAAAGGATAGTTGTATGATGTGTTCGGGAAGGATGAATCGCTCCCGAAAAGGAATCTATTAATTCTTTCCCAGTTGCTTGGACTGTGGGTGCGATGATTTACTTCACGGGCAAGTTCTCTGGTTCAAGGCCAAAATGGCCCAGCTGCGTAATAAGTGCCAAATTTTAGTAATATTTCATATTAAAATACATGCACTTATGGATATTAAATGGTAAAAGAAACATAAAATAATCCCTAATCTATGAAATTATACCTTTTTACATATTTTGTGATTTTGATTTGAATAAGAACAATTTATTTCCAAATTTGTGTTAATTTCAGAATTCTAGGGAAGAATGGAGATGATTGAGCAAAAGGAGAATATACAAAGCTAAAATGGAAAAGCTGGAACGCACCAGCACCAAAGCTCGCCCAACCTCACTAAAGTCAAACGCCCCAGAGGATCTCGCGAGAATGCTCTAGTGTCGTTGGGCCCTTTTTCGTGCAACTCGCCCAGGCGAGCCCGATAACGCTCAAGCGAGAAGTCACCTAGCCCAAGCCAATTAAGTTAAATAGGAGGCTTCAGGAACAACCCTGGACGTAAAAGATTGAGAGAGAAACACCATTGAGTAAATTGTAATCCAATTGGGAGAATAGGAGGTGTTAGAATCCCTAGAGGAGGCAGCCGTCAATGAGAAACATTCGTAATCTTCTTTTCTTGCTCTCCCTATTTGTAATAGTCATCATGTGTGTGGCTAATTCTACCCTTTGGGATTGGGAGGAATATGTTCAAACTATTACATATTGAGGTGATATCTAAACATCATATTTTGTTCTTAATTGATGATTCATATTTTTTTTTTTTTTTTTGTAATGGTTAGTTTTCCATGATCACGAAATTTAGATTTGGCTAATGCTTAACATATTTGAATGCTAGGAATAAATTTGAAATGTTAATTTCTATCAACATCCAATCTTAATGATTTATGCGAGGAATCAATATTTAGGAAGCATCTTAATAATTTTATATGCAAGGAATCACTATGAATTATTCTTATACGAGCATCAACATCAATCAAAGGACACAATATTGTCATGCTAAACAAAATACAAAAGAGTGAGAAAGATGAACCCCAATCCCTATTTTTCCAATTGTAAGAACAAACTCTTTCACTTGTTTTCTTATTAATCATTGTCATCATAACAAATCCCAACAAACTTTATTATTTTGTTTTCTATTTAGTGAATTTTTTACTTGATTATTCAAGTGTTCCTTGTGGGTTCGATATTCATCCTTAGGGATAAATTATTACTTCAGACAACACATTGCACTTGTCCTAAAGTAGTCATCAAATTTGTTTTTGACGTTGTTGCCGTGAATAATTAGTATAAATTCCTAAATATTGTGAAAATGCCAACTGTTTTTTATTTTCTTGTTTATATTCTTTTTTATTTTGTGTATTATTTTACTTTTGTGCAAATTTGTTTAATTTTATTTTAAATTTATTTTTTTTTCTTTTATTTCAATTTTAAATTTTAAAAAAAAAATCTCTTTACTACGAGTGAATATTTTCTTTCAAGTTATTTTTCATGTGAATATTTTTAAAGTTTTTATTTTTTTAGATGTGAATAATTTATTTATTTTTTTGTTTTTTAGATCTGTATATTTTTTTAAAAGATTTTGTTTTTTTTTAATATGTTTAAATTTTAAATTCTTTTAAGATGTGAATATGCTTTTTTTTAATTGTTTTTTATGTTAATATTTTTTTAAAAGTTTTTGTTCACTGTATTTTTTTTTTTTTATTTTGATTTTGATTTTGTTTTTTATATTTTATATTTTTATTTTTATTTTTTTTATTTTTACATAAGGTTACGTAGTTATTTTTAAAGTATTTTAGGTACTTCTTTACAGTTATAATTTTCTGTTTTATTTTTTTTAATTTTACTCTTAGTATTTTTTTAATTTTAAGTACGCTTTTATATTGTATTTTTAATTTTTTTTTTCTATTTTATTTTTAGTTTTCATTTAAGTAAGTTTTTGTTTCTTTTATATATTTTTTCATACGGTATTTGTTTTGTTTTTATTTTATTTTATTTATATTTTAAATTTTAAATTTTCTGTTTTCTTTATTTTTTTTTAAAATATTTGTTTTTTTATATTAATCATTGCTTTAGTTGTCCTATGATATTAAGAAGACATGTTTTTATAGATTAATTGTAATTAGATTGAGAAATTAAGAAGACAACTTGAAAGAATTTATTTAAAAATAAAGAAAAGAGAAGCAAGGAGAAGAGTGAGAGGTGATGATGATTGTGCCTATCACTAGCTATGGTTTTAATGATGATGAAGTGGCTAGGGAATTCTGTCTAGCAAATCACTCCTATAAAATTAGCCTAACTGGAAAACCATGGAGAATTTTAAGGAAACACATGAATACTTTATCTCAAGTATGGATGGTATTCATGCTAGCCAACATGATACCCATTGATCATGTGTCTGACTTAAATATCCTCAGGTGTCATCTTCTTTATTGCCTCTTGAAAGATTATTATTTTGTTGATGTTGCTAATATTATTTGTCATAAGATTTACAAATTTGTTAGATTAGAAATTATCCAAAATAATCAGAAGGCAAAGGGTTCTTTGGGTTTAACTGATTTTAATAACTGCTCTTTGTGTAGCTCATGGGGTTAGGGTAAACCTATGAGTAAAAATTAGACCTCCAATTAATCTGAAAGTTATTGTGAATAATTGTAATGCTACTGAAGAACAAGCACCACAAGCTAGTGATAATCCTATCATCATTCACCAATACATCACCCTGGTGTATCCTCATGCTCCAGGGAAGATAGGATATTGGAACAAAGGCAGTTGGAGCGAAGAGCCACATGGGAGCACATACAAATGTAGGAAAGTACAAATCACAGAGGGATAATGAGATTACAACAAGGTATATATCAAAACTTCCCTCAAGGGCAACCCAACCCATACATATCCCTTGAAAGAAATAGGCGTCATGCTATATGACGTTAAATGAGCACTTACTGGGAGGCAACCCAGTATAAATTTTAGTTTAATGATTTGTTATTTTTTTGTTTTGATTTTTACTTTTAAAAACCATGTTTTTTATGTAGAGAAACTCGCTCAAGCATCATATGTCTCACCTGGGCGGATTTGACATCATAAAGTTCGAATTTTGTCCAGGGAACTTCGCACAGACATAGTATATCTCGCCTAGGCAAAGTATGAGGACAAACAAGAGGTTCTTTTTGGAGTCATCTTGCCCAAGCGAAATAAATCTTTAACAACGTAAAAATTAGTTTTCTTGTATGGAATCTTGCTCAAGCGAGATAAATCTCGCCAGGGCAAAATTTTTTTAAAAAAATCCTCAAAGGCAACCCACTACATGCCTCCTGGTCAGTTTAAAGCTTATGTATTTTGACCTGGGGATAGGTTCTATTATTAGGGGGGAAATCCAACAAATGAAGCACGACCATAGATGAAGACTTTAACAGAGAGTTGGATAACTTCTTAGAAAGAGAGGATTGGGCAAAAATATAGTTTTATCTTTCTAATTTTTCTTGTATTCTTATTTTTTTTTTAGTTTTTTTATTTATTTTTTGATTTCTATTTATTTGCTTAGTTTGTTTTATTTGCCTTTTGTATTGTTATTCTTGAATTATTTACAGTTTTAATTAGTTTTCTAGTTTTATTTCTCTTAAATAAACAAAGGACTGCAATATTAATTTTGAATTATAGAAAAAAGGAATTTGTGTTTAAATATGAAATATTGAGATGAATTAGACACGGGTTAGAAAAGAAAATATGATTGAATCCCTATTCAAATGTAGTTGAAACTGAGACACATGAAAATTTAATCGGATGATTGATTAGAATAGAGAATGACAAAACAATAAGGAATGAGACCATTTAAACCAAGTGAGTGTGTGAACCTTAAACAATTTTGAGAGTTTTACTGATGAATTGATAGTTGTGGTTGTTTAATTTTTATTTTTTGTTACATTATAAAAGAACATAAAGATGATTGAGGCATTTGTGTTAATTAGGAACTCAGGGCCAAATAGCCGACTTTTTTTTCAATTACCATTAAAAAAACTTGAAAAATTATTTATAAAAAATAACATTGGTGTAAATGATTAAAAAAATTAATTATTATAAATATCAATAAAAAAAACATTACAAAAGTCAATCGAAAAAAAAAATTATATCCAAAACAAAAAATAGTCTTCTTAACATTGTCGACAAAATCCTAACTTATATTAAGAAAGAAATAACATTGATCTATAATAATAATAACAAAAAATAATTCCAACAATTTAAATAAAAAAATAACTTCCTTTGATTAAAATTTTAAATTATTTTACTCAAATAATATTTTATCATACAATGTTTTTTATTTTTTTATAAAAATAAATTACCTCCTTACAATTTTCTATCCAAACACATTATAAAACTTGTATAAGGTTTTATGAAATGTTCATTGACACCGACTTGGTGTTTACCCTATACTACACTAAACTCCTTAATTCTTTAAAAATGTTATACGGATACTCTTTTTTATGTACCCTATATAGAGCTTTGTTTGTAAATGTTATAAACGAAATATGAAAATATAATCCATGACTGTTACATATAACTGAAAGTTTTAGTCTATAAATATATTAACATTATACTTGTGTACGCTAAAAATATACACCAATTGTTAAAGTTCTATATGAATTTAAAAAATCCAAGTAAATTCCTATCACGTGACATGTATTATCTTATTATGTAATATTTCTAACCCTAAATTTTGAATCTAATAATTAAATAAATATTTATGTCTGATTATTCTTCCAAATTCTTCAGTGCAGATGTTCTCTCTCTTGCACATGAAGATATCTAGTGATCAATAATATGATTGATATAAAGTTGGCTTTCTATTTGCAATCATGGAACCTTTCTTAATTCTTTCCACAATTCCACTCATCCACGTGTCATTCAAATAATACAAGTTTTTCCCACAATAACTTAACAAATTGGGTTATTTAATTTGCTACCTGAATTACTTAATTTTAATTAATTAATTAATATCTCTGAGTAAATTAAGATGGTTACTACATTTACATACTAAATTACTATAATATAATTAGTAATTGAATCTTGATTAATTGGTAAATATTAAAAATTTAAGTTATAAATTATTTGTTCATAATTTTTAAATACTATAATAAAAAATTTAACCTCTTAAATTATTTTTGAAATTTTTAATTTAAAAAAATGGATTGATAAATTAGACCCGTCCAACTTTGTAGGGTCGAAGAGAAATTATTGAACATATCTTTAGTTTAGTAAAAATGCATAAAGTAAGTAGATAGATTCATGAATGTAACTAGACACACTATAATAAAATTATGAAATAAAAATTAATTTTAAAAACAAAAAATAATTAATTGTTATAGTGACTAAATTAAAAAAATATTTTAAAGACTAAAAAAATGTTGATTTTTAAATTAGTTTTTATTTTTGTTAAATGGTTTCTAAATTGATATCTAATTAGCAACTAAAGTTTTTGCTACCAAATTTAGAATCTAAATAATTGGTAGTTAAAACTTTGGTAGCTAATTAGATATCAATTTATAAATTATTTAACAATAATAGAAACTAATTTATAAATTATTTTTTTTAGTTTTTAAAATGATCTTTGATTTAATTATTAAAATAATTAATTATTTTTTATTTTTAAAATTAATTTTTATTTCATAATTTTCTTGTAGTGACATAATTCGTACGAGTTTAATTAAAAAAAAACATGAAATGCATGTTGCTAAGATTTCTTCAACCATGGGTTTGGCAATTTTATTTTACCAACATTCTAGGCAATCATACTAGGCTTTAGATGGCTGTCCAAGGTTTAGTGTCTTAAATTATCCTCAATAAACTATTGCATGTGTCAAAATACATGTTAGAAAGATTAAGAAAAGTTTGATTTTGGTAAAACATAATTAGTTGGTTGATCTTTTTAGGGAAAGGAGGAAAAATGAAAAGGAGAAATGAAAGTGGTGGCCATTGCAATCAGTAGAGTTTGTATCTTATTAAAAGAAGAAGAAAGGCGCAAGTAAAGCAATGTGGAGGCATGGATGCTTTATACAAGATCCATAATATAATAATGATAATAATAATAATAATAATAATAATAATAATAATAATAATAATAAGATGGATAAAAGTGTGGTCTTACTAGTACTAGTGGAATGTACTTTCCCTTTGGCATAACAACTTGATGACAAATGTTTGTGTCTGGTTAACTTGGCTTATATTATTTGGGACACATCAAGTGTATTGGTAGAGTAAGTAATCGCAGAGTTAAAAGTCTACTTTCAACATAATTTTTTTTTATTAAACTTTCCTTCCTTTATTAGTGTTTATGAATAAAATTATAATTATTTTTTAAACTTATCTTTATTTTTTTTTTCTTACTAGATTTTAATTAAGACCATTGTTAAAAATTTAAGTTTAAGTTGACAATTTTGTATTAGAAAAAAAAAATTTCGATTTTTTTCTATTTTTTGTTTTTTTAATAAATATTTTATTTTATATAGTTAATATTGATAAGTTATTTAGTTCTAAATCATAAGCCAAATTTGATTATGTAAGAAAAGTTACTAATAAAAGTTAAGTTTAGAAAATCCAAACAAGAATCTATACAAGAACCAACGGTGAATAAATTGGAACAGTTTAACCCCCAATTTTTCGATTGAGTTTAGATTACTAAACAATTTTTTTTTAAATGATGGTCAATTAGGAAACTGGTAAGAATTAATTCAAGAGCTTAATTCACAAAATATTATTTAAAAGATAAATAAACTAGAGAATGTTTACTTGCATGCATTGGTTTGGATTGGATGGTAACCAGTTGAAAGACGTATTCCTCCCAGACCATGTTGCTGGTAAATGAGAAAAAAAAACTAGAGAATGTTTAAATTAAGTTTCAACTTAAATAACCTTGATAAATTTATAAGGTATAATTATCTTATAAGTTCATATTTTTAGGGTTAATATTTAATTTAGTACAATGGTTTTTTAAAAAAATTAATTTAGTCTTTATGTTTTTTAAAATGTATCTAAATTGGTCATTTCTACTAAATCTCGTCTTACGGCATCGAATATGGTTTATGTGATGGAGAGGAGTGGAATTAGATTTTTTTGAATTGCAATAAGTGGGTGGACAATTGGGGATAAGACTTTTTAATTGCAATAGTGTGGCTGCACCACACTCAACACAAATTGTCTCTGCAATTTCATAGCCCTCAAATGTCAGAAGTGCATCTCCATCATCATCAGAAACATAGCAAGAAATTTTCTCAACTGGATAGTCTACGGCTAGGATATTGTTGCTTAAGAGAGTGTTGTTGATTTCCAATCTATAGTTGGTACTATTGCAATTCAGTCTTTCCAACAAATAAAGGGTCTCACGCCAAAAGTGTTTTTGCATGTACATTTGTGTTTCACTTCCCCATCCATAACAAATCAAAAAAGCACTCATATTTTTCCCTCAATCCACACTCCATCGAGAAAAATAACAAAAAAAATAAAAAGTTTGTTGGTGAAGAAGCAGAACAATGGAGGAAGAAGAAGAACGGCAGGAACTTTCAGATCTGGTGAAAGAGTTAGTCCACTACTTGCGCTCTCAAAACCTCCCCTCCAATTCCCTACCTCTAAACCCTAACTCCCCTTAATTCCACAACTCCCTCCGCTATGCCCTCTACCTCACCACCCACGCATGCTCCACGGGCGCACTCTAACCTCTTCTCCAAATTTGCCTCCAAAGCCCAAAACGTCAATAATAAATGGGCATTCAACATCAACATCGTATTGTTTGACAAACCAGAAGACAGGAACCGCGAGAAATTGAAGTTGCACCCGTGATTTTGCTAATAAGTTTGGGATTAGGATTTGTGCATAGGAGAAATAATATTCAAAATTTTAAAATAAATATAATTAATAATTAATTATAAATGTGCATTATACGTGGAATCCATCTATGCACAACTGTGCCATATAGTGTGCCACATAATCATCACTTAACGTTGTCCATACCAATTTAACATAAGGGACCAAATTGCATATTTTTAACAAAACTTGGGACCAAATAGATTTTTTTTAAACCACTATAGTAAATTGAATATTGACCCTAAATGTAGGGACCAAAAAGGTAATTAAACCAATTTATAACTTGTAAAAAGAAAAATGTTCTAGCCAACAATATCTCGATTTGATTTCTAAGGTTTATAAGTAGAGTATTCATAATTGTTTCTTTATTAAAATTAGAGAGAAATATTTTATAAGTCCTAGTTAGTTCTTCTATTATCATATAAATCTTAACTAATATTATTTAATCGTTAAAGTTTGAATTTTCCTCAACCAATTTCAAGTACCACAAACAGATATTCGTATGTTTTTGTTTAAGATTATGGATAGTTTTATTGAATTTAATGATTAATAAGTTTTATAACCAATTATTTAGATAAGTTACATTCCTTTTTAATAGAAGATCAGATTTACTACTGGTATACTCGGGTTTTGGACGAGTTGTGTTAGTTAAGTTAAAAAAAAAACATCAACTCTTAGCTAACTAGTTTATTTTAAACGAGAAATAAAGAGATAAAAATCATTTAAAACAATGTAACATTAAAACATATTAATATAGTTAACCGAAGCATTTGAGCTTAAAGCGTATCAAGCTCGAGACCTATAATATTTTGGAGGTCGACTTGGTGGAATTGAGTAAAAATCTTACCATCGAGTAAGGTTTACAAAATTGTCTTAGTAATGCTACCACTTTGACCTACATGACTGAAATAAAGGCTAGAGAGTCTCACTCCAACAAGAAGAAACTTATACACATAATGAAAGAAAACAAACAAGAAGTGGAGTGCCTTAGAACTGAGATGACCAAGACAAAAGAGGCTTGAAAGAAGACTACTAATGATCTGACCAAAACCAAAGCGCAAGCAGGTGCTGATAAGCAATCCCTGATCACCAATCACTCTGTCAAGAAGAAAGATTAGGAAGAAAAGAAGAAGAAGTTTCTTGAAACTAAAAATGCCTTAAAGTTAGAAGTGGTTAAGGCCACTGATGGGGGATTTCAAGAGGTGATGGAGCAAGCTCAAGTAATTGTTTCCTCAATTCCTCAACCGCGAATCCATGGAAGGTTGCATCTTACTGGCGTGATTGTGGAGGAAAACTAAAGAGTTTAAATATTGTGTTTTTTTACTCATTTTAATTAAATACCACTTTCTATTTCATTCGTTATTCTCGTTTGTAGTTCATTTTGTTCTGCTTTACACAATTTTTAGAAAAATAAATAATCAGCAAATTACTGAAACTGATGTGAATCACTAAAACCAAGAGATGGATAAATAATTGATAAAAATTAGTTACAATAATATATTTAACTGAATCATAACTTATGTTCGTATTTTATCAAGACATAACTTATCACAATTGGCATGTTAAAGCTTAAGTTGAAAGTTATCTAACCAAGATATAACTTGTCACAAATGACTTAAATGTTAAGTATGAAAATAATCACAAGTTATTTGACCGACACTTGACTTATCATAAATGATTTAAACGATTAAGTTTAGAAATAATGTAACTAAGTAGTGCCTTTTTATTAGTGTGTGATGTGTGTTAGTTAAGACTTCATGATGGAATTCTCAAAATGAGGTGTACAAACTCCGCGTGCATGTAAACTTAAAGTTGCAATGAGGTGTACAAACCTCATGCTTGTCCTAGTCCTAATGATGATTAAAATCTTGATCAGTGCGTAATGTGGTGTACAAACTCCACGTGCATGTCTCAACTTGAAGTGGTAATAAGGTGTACAAACCGTGCATGCATGTCTCAGTTGCATTTGGAGACATCAATGATAGCTTCCTTGGATTTTCAATAATTTTTTAGCTTTGAATGAACAAGATTGGAGACATAACAAACGCAAATGAAGTAAGCGGAGACAGAAGGGGTAAAAAAGCCACATCAGCATTGTTAGCGCTAACATTTTGGGCCTGAGACTTGGCACTCTCCAACACTAAGACATTACAAAATTCTTTATGCATGATGAAACTATCCCTCTTAGTGAATAAGGTGTCACAATCGTATTGATACTTTTTATTGCCACAAGTTTTCGTATGAGCTTTCTAGTCAAACTATATAGGGTATTTCTTATAGCAGCATTCGCATTTCCACACATACGTTTTCTTCCGCATTTCCATGCTCCCTCGCTATCGCAACTTCCACGACAAGTTGTGGTGAAGTTGTAGGTTCTAATCGTGCTAGAATCCTATGTTATAGATCTTGAAAACAAAATGGTTTGTCGCCAATAGCATCTTTGGTGACAAAGCAATCATTTCGGCGTTTAAATCTCTACCTGCTTTCTTAATTCATCAACTACCTACTTCCAGGATACAAACTCTCCTTCTTTTGGGACTTGGGGTGGAGGATCTCTCATGGTGAATTTGGCGTAATTTGGCTTTTTACTCAAAACGGTGATGTCCCCATAGACAACGCTAAAATGTTCTAGCCAAAAATACCTCGATTTGATTCCAAGGGCTTCTAGTTGGAGCATCCAAATTTGTTCCTTTATACATAATGAGAAGGGTATTTTATAAGCCCTAGTTAGTTGTTTTGTTATCCTTTTGAATCTTAATTAATAATATTTAATTCTTAAAGTTTGAATTTTCTCAACTGGTTTCAAGTACCACAAGTTAGTATCCTCTTTGTTTTTTATTAAGATTATGGATAGTTTTATTGAATTATCCTTCTTAATGATTAATAGACTCCATAATCAATTCTTTAAATAAGTTACATTCCGTTTTAGTAGGAGATTAAGTTAACTACCGGTAAAAAAAAGTAAAGCAGATCTACAATAAACACGATGTTAGAGTTATAAGCTTACCAAAACTATTCACAATTGAGAAAATCACTTAATTTTTCTCTCAAAATATAATATAAGATGTTAAGAAGTTGGTGAGTGAAAGATAAAAAATATTATAAAGAGATCACTCAAATTATATTAAATAACACAAATTCATATTTTAACTAGTGATTTCATCAATGAATTAACAATATCTAACAAGTTGGTTAGTGAAAGATAAAAAATAGTAGAAAGAGATTCCTCAAATTATATTACTTAACACAAATTCATATATTTATTAGTGATTTCACCAATGAATTAACAATATTCACAATAAGAACAACTCTATCCAAAGAAATTCGAGAATTCTAATAAATTTCTTTAATAAAAATTATATATAGACTTATAAGAATGGTTAGGGGTGTTTTAGTAATTTTAAAAAATTAATATTTTATTTAGTATTCTAAGTGAAAATAAAAGTTTCTACAATTTTTGAAATTATATTTTGACTAAAAACAAGATAATTTGTTAAATCACACTGATATTTTGGCGATGTCTACATAGTAATTGAAAAACTTAAGATAATAATGTGTTTGAATTTTGTAATTCTTTTAGAGTTTTTAAATTTAAATTTCGGAATGATTTTGAGAAAAAATTGCTAAATATATAAATATTTCAAAATTTAAAAGAATAAAAAATATTTTAACTTTTGAATTTGGATGCATAACTTCCACCAAAGATGTTTTCTTACAATTTTTACCATGTTTATGCATTAAAAGTATAAAAAATTACAATACTTATGCTTATAAAAACAATTCCTCATCACATAATCCTATTAATTATCCAGAAGTGGTAGGATTAAAGCAACTTTCATTGTGAGAATGAAATTGAAACATGCAAATTCAATATTTATTTTGTTCCAGTTGTTAAGAATCTAAGAACATGATTGGTAGAGGGAACATACCGGCATCCTAAGTAACGAGCAAGTCATGTTTAACAGAGTACCCATATTATTGTTTTCATGCCTTTCTTTTATCATATACTTTTTTAAAGTTTCAATCATTTTTTAGGAAAAGCTTGAATAAAGAAGATGACACTTGTCCAGTTTTACAATCTGTGAACATAAAGTCTAAAGCATTCTGCAAAAGCATTTGGAAGAGTTTCTTGTCTGTAAACGTAAAAAATATCTGAGAATATCCTTACGGTGGAAAAATAAAATAAAATCTGCAACTATTACAAAAGTGTTCCAAAGAATCTCTCACTTCAATGGTTAAATTGATAGTATTGAGCAAAAATGGAAGCAGTGTATAGCAGCTCCAAATACCCCATTACAAGAAGTTCTTGAACAAATTTAATATGTATAAATTGGGTGAACTAGGTCAATAAAATGTTGGCACGTCATTAATTAGAATAGATATTAATCTATTAATACAACAATAAATTATCAATAGAGACAATAATTTTCCATTAATTAATGCACCTAACTTAGATGCACCATGTTTCTGCTACATTTCTCCTCTTCTGATCCCCCAAGCCCCAACTGGTTCATACAACAAATAAATGCTAGAATAGCTATATCAGACTTAGATGACATTATATTTGGTTGAACATACAAGCATCTTAGCAGAACCAGAAGTTTAGAATTAAATGCCTCAAAATCAAAGTATGGCTCCATGTATTGTATCTTGAGTGAATGAGAGAAACCATGTCCTCTTAATTTTGTCATGGGGACTAGGAAGTATTGGATGTGGTGTTGGTCTTGGTCTTGGTTTGAGAGGAGGCACTTGAGGTATTACTCTTTACCTGTGAACTCTGTGTGGAGCTGGAGTCAGTGAAGAAAACTATGCTCTCATGGTTGTCAACAAAGGCTTGGAGGGTCCTTGGAATTGGAGGCAAAGTCACTTCCAAGAAACCTTCAAGGATTTGAACCACCTGACCCATGGAAGGCCTGTGAGATTCATCATCCTGGACACACCATGAAGCAATTTTGATGACTCTATTGACCTCTTCAATGTCAGCATTTCCCTCCAACCTAGGGTCCAACAAGCTAAGCACATTCCCTTCTTGGTGGACCATGTTTGCAGCAAAAGTAGGGAAGAACCTCACTTGGCCATCTTCCGATGCCTCAGAGTTCCTCCTACCTGACACCAACTCAAAAAGCATCATTCCATAGCTGTAGACATCTGCTTTGGCAGTGATAGCCACACCTGATATCCACTCTGGGGCAAGATAACCTCTTGTCCCTCTCATGGTAGTGAGGACCCTGCTGAAGTCCCTTCCAACCAGCTTTGCAAGGCCAAAGTCTGCCACCTTTGGAACAAAATCAGCATCAAGGAGAATGTTTTCTGGCTTCACATCACAGTGTATGATGCAGTCTCTACACTTCTCGTGAAGATAAGTCAACCCCCTCGCTGTTCCAAGAGCAATTTGGTACCTCACTTTCCAATCCAACACCTTGGATCTATCTTCTTGAAATATTTTGGAATCCAATGAACCATTTGGCATGTAATCATAAACCAGAAGTTTCTTAGTACCTTCAGAGCAGAACCCGCGAAGCCTTACAAGATTGACATGCTGGACTGTCCCAATTGTGCTCACTTCTGTTCTGAACTGCTTCTCACCTTGGCTAATGCTTTCAAGCTTCTTAACTGCAATGACACTAGAATCAGGCAATGTTCCTTTGAAGACAGAGCCAAAACCCCCTCCTCCCAGTTTCTCTGAGAAATTCTTCGTTGCATTTTGCAAATCCCTATACCCAAATGCCACCAATGAGCCCTCCACGGATGTTCCTGTCCCAACATGTCTCTTTCTACGCCTGAGAATCACAAAAACAAAGACAATTAGAAGAACCACCACGGCACCAACAGCTCCAGCAACAGCACCAATGACTGTCCCTTTATTGCTTTTAGAATCATGAAACTCGGACGCTGCAAGTTTGAGAAACAAAGTCTGCCCACTGCTGTCATCTTGAGTAAGCTGTTGCAGGTTCAAGAGATCACCATACCAAATTGAGCAACCATTATTGTCATAAGCATATGCAGTACAAGAACAGTTACTCAAGCATCTTGATTCACATTCCCCAACATCCCCAGCTCCTATGGATTGTGAATGATTAGGCAAATTCATGTTGGGAATTGGAAGGAACCTGTCATTGTCCTTGCTAGAGGAATTTGGAGGGTCACATCGAAGCTCCGTCTTTCTCACACACCCTCCTGAGTAATCCGTAAGATTCCAATCAGATTGTGACTTTGGCTCATACCCAGTCAAACAATTACAATATGGCATGGCATTCTCAGTGCAGCTCCCAAATCCACCACAGAAGGCATAGACCTCACACTGTTGCCTAGGCTGAGACCAGAACAGATTCCACTGTTGAGCATTATCCAGCCACGTCAGTTGCTTAATCTGCCCCGAGACATCCATAAAAAAGCGAGATATAATAGAGTTGTTATACAAGGAGTAAGTGAAGTAGCTCTCGTTCTCATTAGACACAAAGGTGAAATTGTAGATGTAGTTTAGTCTCATCTCAGGAACCAAGCTGAAAATGTGTCCATTCCAAGCACCACTGGACCAATACTGCTCAGTTCTATTCCAACGAATCAAATATGCAGTGCTTCCTTCAGGGTCTAGTTCAAGAGAGAACATACCCGTTGCAGGATCTTCAGTATTCTTCCATGAAGTGAGATACTGTGGTTTCTTTGTTTTGTTGTTCAAACTTATCTTGCCACCGGGAAGCCACGTGTCTGTGGGGTGATCAAAACTCTGCCACATAGCATCAGTTGCTGATGCATTAGGCCTATTGCTTAATATAAGATTCCCAGAATCTAGAAGCACGGCTACCACAGAACCTGAGCTAGAAGAACTCAAATTCGTTGACCAAACTATATTTTGGAACTGGTTTAAGACCACTAAATTACCATCCAATATTGTTAATTTAGCAGAATTCTTATCAGAAACTGGGGTGTCTCTATTTGCTACCCAAACATAAGTCTTTTTAGATATCTTTCTGTACCACATGCCTATATAGTAATTAGAGTTGTTACCTGTGGAGAAGAAACCCAATTCAAATTGTCCCTCTGTGGAGACAAGAGTTTGATCTCCAGAGAGAGATTGATTTGCTGAGATGGTGGTCAAAGCTGCAAGTGATATGTAGGTGTGGAAAGAGAAGAAGTATGTGATGAGGAGAGAAAGCCATAACAAGGGTGGTTTCTTGTTCCACATGTTGTTAATGGTTTGCTTGATTCCACCGTGCAAGTTGCAGAGAAGCCGATGAAGGTAGTTATTATGTGCTTGGTGGGGTTGTGAGTGTGTGAGAGGAAGGAAAGTGGAACGGGTCCAACCAATGACCTGGTCGTGTCTGAACGAAGAAGTTAATAGCTTCTGTTCTGTTTTGTCTTGTTACAAATACTTCTGGAATTCCTTGTTACAACCTTTTGGCCTGAAAATTTATCTTCCATGAACTTTTTAGACTTAATATTTTTATTTAAAAAATTGAAAACATATCTACTAGAAATTCAGATTTATAATATAAAATAAAATTTATATGATTATAGTTTGCTCTACACATGGTTGTTTGGTCTATCACACCTCATTATGAAATTATTTTCACAAGATATTACTAAAATATAATATACAAGTAAAAGAGCATTTTCATCCCAGGGAAGTCCTATTTATTAACCCCAATTTTGGTTAACACGGTTTTATCTATAGTTTTGTCGTATAACAATTATATTTGACCGTAATGCACACGTATATTAAAAATCATTACTTTTCTTTGTCATTATTGTGTGAATCTCTGTGGAAACAAAGACGAGACTGAACTTGGAAATTATGGACTATAACTTATATATATTTTGTTCAGAACTTTCATATCACGTGTTTTATGTTTTGGTTTATTGGACAACTTAAACCCAAATAATTTTAAGTTAAAATTTAATCATAATTGAACAAAGTTTTGGTGTATATATATATATATATATATATATATATATATATATATATATATTTAAAATCTAACATATCCCTTAAAAAATATAAGAAAAAATGAACTAAAAAGTGAATGAGAAAATAACAAAACTGTGAATAAGGTGCATTTTGGTCATTTACGAAGGTGCAACAGAAACAGCCACAAGCCAACCAATTTGTTGAAAAGTCAAATGAAATACTTTTATGTATTCATTTATTTAGTTGTGTTGTGTGCATCATCATTATCCCACTTCATACCATTCATTTAATGCGACATTATTTAAATTCTTCCTTCCTCACAAATCTTATTATATTCTTGTTTTGTCTTTTTCCTGGTTTCCTAGTTGACATTTTTGACTTTTACATGCCATGCTAACACTAAGCATGACATGCATATTACGAAACCTCCAATTTCCAAACCTTATATTAGATCAACCGTCACTACATCATTAACATTAACATTGTCACACATTTTTTTATTTTTCCATTTTGAGTTATTTTTTATTTTAAATTTAGTGAGATAATATTATTAAAGATAATAGCATCAATCTTCATATTTATGATATTGTTTCGTTTTAAATTTTGAAAGATTTAAAGTTTGAAATTTTATCACTATTTTGTTTTTAAATAAAAAAAATATGTATTTAGAAAGATTATTATACATACTAAAATAATCTATACTTTTGTTTTAATAATTTTTCTATTTGAAATCTTTTATCTCTTTCTTTTTAGTATTTATGTTTTTTTTTTCCTGTGTACATCAAATTAGGTTTTCTCATACCTATAGTGAAGGTTATGCAGTTTTGATTTTCAAAGTCGTGAAAATGAAAATGGAGCCATGTAACATAGTAAACCGCAATCCCTAAGATTGCATAAGAACTATAGTGAAGTGAAAAAACAAACAAGGGGATGCGTGATAAGAAACCAAACAGCAAGAACCCTAAAAGAGAAGCTATGTGGTGAGAAACATAGAAGATGAAGAGGAAAGAAAATGAATCTGTTGATATGTATTCAATAATATGATTAAGGTGTTTTTACATAGGTATAAAAAGAAAAAGGTATCAGGCCAAAAAAAGAGAGCCCATATAACAAATAGTCAGTGCCAAAAAAAGGCTTGGGCCCGAAAAGAAGAAGTTTATCACCCCTCACCTCCCTCAAGTTGGGAATAGATGTTTTTCATTCCCATCTTGGAGTGCAGTAGCTGAAAAGTGGACAGAGGTAATGGCTTTGTGAAGATATTAGCATTCTACATGGAAGATGAGATTGGAAGCAACTTTAGGAGACTAGTAGTAATCTTTCCCCGAAAAATATGGAAATTGATCTGGATGTGTTTGGTGCGTTTGTGGAAAACCTCATTGGATGCAATCTGGATGGGAGATTGATTACCACAGTACATGGTTCACTAGCACAAAATGTATAAACAACGATTATTAATTTAATGCGGTTTTAGGGTTAGTCGTTGTCATTCAAAACGCGGTGGCATTTTTTAAATTAATTTAATTTACGAATGCGGCTATTTAAATAGCCGCATTCTGAAATCATTTTTTACCCTAATTTTGAAGTGCGCCACCTACGCTTTCATACTTTTTTCCTTTTTCACGCTTCGCGTTTTCTCTTTGTTTCTGCTCTGATGTTCCTCTCTTCTGCGAGTTTCATTGTGTTCTCGTACCAATGTAAGTTCGTTTCGATTCGCTCTCTTTCTTCTTCACCAATGGTTTATAATTTTTTTTCGTTTCACTTATTTATTTGTTTTCTTGCATTGGCGAAGGGTTCTCTAACGCTTCATTTTCTCTTTTGTTTATGCTATCGTGCTTCCTCTCGTTTTCTACGAGCCTTCATTGTCTTCTTTGTGCCATTGTAAGTTCTTTTCGAGTTCTCTTTCTTCTTCACCATTGATTTATATATTTTTTTTTCGTTTCTCTTATCTATTTGTTTTCTTGTATTGACAAAGGTCACCAGCTTCATTGTCTGTTGTTTGGATTTTTGCTATGCCGTATTTGCTCCGTTGTTGTTGCTACCACCGCTATTGCTGCCTTAGGGTTTAGGGTTTTAATTTTTTTTTTAAAAACTTAAATAAGAATGCGGCTATTTACCATAGCCGCATTTATAAATCACATTTACGAATGCGGCTAAATAGCCGCACTTGTAAATCTTCGATTTAAGAATGCGTGCTGATCAAGTGCGGCTATATAACCGCCTTTGTAAATGTAAAATAGCCGCACTCGTTTGGCATGTATGCACTAGTGGTTGTTGGTTGTGTGTAGGAGACACCAAGATCTTGTAGCAGATAGGTGAGCCATTGGAGTTTGCAGGTTGTGGTAGCCATGACTTTGGACTCAGCCTCAAAGGAACTCTTGGAAATGGTTTGTTGTATCTTTGATTTTCAGGAGATAAGATATTCTCCTAGATATATGGAGAAACCAATAAATAAAAAATTGGTCTTAGGGCAAGTGGCCCAATCCGAGTCATTGTACGCTTTTAACTGGATAGAGTTCTGGTGAGGAAAAAAGATATCGTAGCCAATAGCATTCTTGAGATATCATAGGATCCGAAAGGCTGCTTGTTGATGAGTAGAAGTAGGGGCAGAAACAAATTGACTCAGCTTGCTGACACTGAAGGCAATATCGGTTCTTGTATTCGTGAGATAGATGAGCCTCCCAATTAAGCGCCGATAGGAAAAGGAGTCTTCTTCATTCATCAGCAGGCCTTGTTCACTAGAAAGGCGTGAAGAGTGAACCATTGGTGTAGAAACAGAAGCGCAATCCAACATTCTTGTTTCATGTAGGAGGTCAATACTGTATTTCCTTTGGGAGAGGAGGATGCCATCACTGTTGCGAGCAACTTCAAGGCCAAGAAAAAACGTGAGGTCACTCAGATTTTTGATCTTGAAATGGTGATGCAACAGTTTGGTGATGTGGGCAATCTCCTTAATGTTGTTTCCAATCAAGATAAGATCATCCACATACACAAAAATAACAATGATATTAGTGTGATGTTTTTTAATAAATAAAGAGTGGTTAGTAGAGGAAAAAATGTAGCCATAAGAAAGCAAGAAGTGTGAGAGTTTGGCATACCATTGTCTCCCAGCTTGTTTCAGACCATATAAGGAACGCTACAGTTTGCAAACAGTGGTCTTGTTGAGAAGAATAAAGCCAGGTGGAGGCTTCATGTAGACTTCTTCATAGAGGTCTCCATGGAGAAAGGTATTGTTGACGTCCAATTGTTTGAGTGTCCAATTATTGGTGGCAGCAAAGGCAAGGAAAAGGCACAGTGTTGTCAGTTTGGCCACAGGGGCAAAAGTGTCCTGGAAGTCAAGTCCTTTTAGCTAGGTGTAGCCCTTGGCAACCAGACATGCTTTGTAATGGTCAATGGTGCCATTGCTGTTGTGTTTGATTTTGTAGACCCGACGACAGCCAATGGGTTTCTTACCCGATGGAAGGGGAACAAATTGCCATATATTATTTGTGGAGAGAGCTTCAAGTTCGACCTCCATAGCTTGTTTCCAGGATGGATGTTGTGAAGCTTGTTCATAACTCTTAGCCTCTGTGTGTGATGTAAAGGAGGAAAGAACATGTTTAAAATTAGAAGACAAAACATTATAAGACAAAAAATTAGAGATTGGATATCTTGTACTTACAGTCTGTGTAGATGGTAGATCAGTGCGAAATTCTTCAAGATAGGTAGGGGTGCATCTTGGACGAGTGGTACACCGAGGTGGATTAGGGATGAATTGATCCATAGGTGCCACAGATATTGGTTCAGCAGTGACAGATATCGGTTCAGCAGTGTAATTATCATAGGGAAAATCATAAGTGGAAGCATAAGAAGAAGAGATGGGTAATGATAAATTGTTGGGGCTCTTGTTAACTTCATCTTTCAATTTGTAAGGAAAGTGGATTTCATAAAAGACAGTGTGTCTTGAGACCTCTATTTTATGATTTTTTTAAGATTGATAAAAATGTAACCTTTAGTATTAGGTTGAAAACCAAGAAAAATACCAAAACAATAGCGTTCATCAAGTTTCTTTCTGTGAGAAGTGATAGTGTTAGAGTAACAAAGGCATCCAAAAACACGTAAAATCGAAATATCATATAAAGTGACATGCAATTTTTCATATGAAGATCTGTTATTTAAGAAAGGAGTGGGGATGCAATTAATGAGAAGAACAACATGTAAAGCAGCAAAATGCCAAAAAATAGGAGGTAAATTGGCTTGAAAAAGTAAAGCACGAGTTACATTGAGAATATGTTGGTGTTTCGTTCAACAATACCATTTTGCTCTGGTGTTTCAATGCAATTTTTTTTATGAACTATGCCTTTTGAAGAAAAAAATTGGTCATGGAAAATTCAACACCATTATTTGTTCTAATAGTCTTAACAATAGGTTTGAATGATTTTCAATATAAGATGTGAAGTTAACAATGTGATTGCGAACTTCAGATTTTGTATGCATAGGAATAATCCAAGTATATCGAGAAAAATCATCCACAATGGTTAAAAAAAATATCGAAAACCATGCATAGAAGCAACAAAGCAGGGATCCCAAATATCCATATGTAAAATATAAAAAAAAAAATGCTAGCAGTACAAGATTTACTTAAAGCAAAAGGAAGTTTCTTATGCTTTGGTCGATGGCAAGTATCACATACAAGCATTCTTTTATCAAAAATGAATGGATAAATAGATCTCAAAACACGCAATCCTACATCAAAAAGATACCCCAATCTATAATGCCACAGATTGATATCCTTAATAGTACAATGAAAAGAAGGAATAACATTATTTGCGGTAGTATTTTGAAAAACAGAAGATTGAAAAACATATAAGTCATCCTTGGCTTCAACTATACCAATCCTCTATTTGGTTTGATTGTCCTGTAACACACAGTTAGTGGATGGAAAAATTAAGTGACACTTCATATTAGTAGATAATTTAGAAGTAGAGACAAGATTGAAAGTGAACTCTGGCACATACAATACATCAGTGAGAAAGAATTTGTTATTAAAATGACATCCCAGAAAACTTAGTGAAAACATGGTGCCCACTAGGTAAACTGATAAAAACAGGTAGAATGCTTTTATATGATGTGAAATCAAATAGAGATGTGCATACATGGTCAGTCGCCCCTGAATCTAAGATCCAGAGGCATCTAGCAGATTTAACCGTGTTAAAGACAAAAATATTACCTAGTGGAGATTGTGTTGCACCATTGTGAGCAAAATCAACAGTGAAAGAACCCACCTGGTTCACTTGTGTTTGTTGTGTAGTGATAGTGTTGTTGCCAGTGTGTTGTTTGAACAGGGTAGACAAAACTTGGTATTGTTGGGCTTTTAGGCAAATGTCTCCTTGTTCCTGATCTTGATTGCAATGCTCAGAAAAAACTTCATCAGATAAAACAGTATTATGAACTTGGTTAGTCTTAGTATGAGTGAAATTTAAACCAAGAGGAAAACCATGTTTTTTGTAGCATGTGTCTGTGGTATGACCAGTTTTATTGCAATGAGTGCACACTTTTCTGTGACTGTTGGTTCTAAAATTCTTGTTGTCTTGATTAGGAAAAGCAACTTTTTTGAAACAAACATTCTCTGTGTGACCAATTTTTCCACAAAAAGAACAACTTGTGGAGAGATATTACAATTAGTGTTGGCATTGTTAATATTGGTAACCAAAAATTTACTAGCCATTTGGCGTTCTTGTTGAACAACAAGAAAGAAAATCTTGGGTATAGGTGGTATAGGTTCCATAAGGAGACCATGTGAACAAATATTGTGAAATTGGTCATTTAACCCACACAATAGCCTGATCCTCGGTTTTTCTTTTACTAATGGTAGAAGATGCAGAGCAAGAACAATCACAGATAGTATTCGACCTAAAATTATCTAACTCGTCCTAGATAATCCTAAGTTTTGTTAAATAATTTGTGACAGACAGTTCACCCTGATTTAAAGAAAAAGATTCCATTTGTAAATTAGATATTCTAGAAAGGTCCCCTTGGGAAAATCTCATTTTCAAATCATTCCAAACATCCACAGCCTTATCCATCCAAATTATACTTTGTCTAATAGGAAAGGAAACCGAATGGACTAATCATGACGCTACCATGTTATTGCCCCTTATCCAAGCTGAGAAAGTAGGATCGTCCTTCGCTGGGCATGTGTACCCATGACAAACTCCACTTTGTTTTTCACGATTAAGGCAGAGATGACGGACCTACTCCAAGAATGATAATTTGTTGAGTCCAATACTAGTGAGAGGAGCGAAGCCGCTGGATTTTCGTTGGGATGAAGGTAGAGATAACTACTCGTTAATGAATCTGAGGGAGTTGATCTCGCCACTTCTTCTTCTGCCATAACCCTAAAGGAAAACAAGAACAGAAGAATAAGGAAATAAGTCAAGAACAAGAGCACATAGTAGAGCTCTTCAAAAGAATAGCTCTAGTACCATAACACAGTAAACCACAATCCCTAAGATTGCATAAGAACTGCAGTGAAATGAAAAATGAACAAGGGGATGCATGAGAAGAAACCAAACAGCAAGAGCAAAATAAAACAAAACCCTAAAGAGAAGTTTTGTGATCAGAAACAGAGAAGACGAAGAAGAAAGAAAATGAATATGCTAATATGTATTCAATAATATGATTAAGGTGTTTTTACATAGGTATAAAAAAAAGGGTATTGGATCAAAAACAGAAAGTCTATATAACAAACTGTCAATGCCAAAAAAAAATGGCTTTGGCCCGAAAATTAGAAGTTTATGACCATGGTTGTCCATTGAATTGGCAATGGGTCTAAGGTTTTTCCTTCTTCGGAGGATGACCCAACAGAAGTATTTGATATGCATGACACAGAATAACATTGATTACTTCAAGAAAGACAAAATTTGATTCCACAATCATCCTTGATGTTGTTTCCTAATCAAAATCGAATAAATTACTCAAGTGTCGTTTTCCATCTTTTACTCCTTCTTTCAATGTATGTATAATTATTCAATTTACAATAAGAAACGTATATTATAAAGTGACCTTGGATAGAGTAGGTAATTTCAAGGGTTGATAAGAAAAAATAATATTCTAACACTCATAATTTCTTGTCTAGATTACTTACATTTTATATTAATATTAACTACTATATTTCTAACCGGCTACTTAGATTATTGAAAATAATATCAGTAAATACAGTACAAGCCAACATATTAAAACATAATTTGGAAGTTAGGCACAAACACAATTAAAATTTAAAATATAACAAAAAAAAAATCAGTGAATGAGTTAATCTTTCAGAAATACTAAACAACAAGATCCTATATTCGAAAAAATTTATGTACTATCACAGTCAAGACTTTTACTATGTTGACGTATTTAAAGTGACATTTTTAAAATAGTTATTGCAACAACAAAAAAACACTCTTACCGTACATATTAACTAGGCAATTTTTTGTTTGCACCTCCATAATTTCTTTCTGCAGCCCCCATAATTATTTTAATTTAAAAATACTTTTTTGAAATTGTATTCTGAATTTTCTTATACGAAATTCATTTTCTTTTATCATCTATTTCCTTCTTCGTTTCCGTGTTTTCTTTCTATGCTATCTATTTTCAAACTCACTGCGGTGCAGACATTTCATGGATGTGCTAATGAAACTTATATATTCGCATTTAATATTCTGCATCATTATTACCAGTGTCAAAAAAGAATTCAGAAGTGATTTCACTGAAACGAAGATGATGGAGGGTTCAGAAACTTAGGTTTAATTTTTAATTTTATTAAAGATAAATATGACTTTTCATAAAAAAAATATGAACGTTTACAATGGTGGTGCATTAAGAAATAGATTATGAACTGTTACAAACTTTAGACCTGGAAATTTATGTAGGGTTATATACCACAGGTTGTGGATTGTTTCTTCCTGCACCTCCATATCTTCTTCTGTCATCTTCATACACAACATAAAAATATATTTTTATCTTTTTTATACAACACCTATTAGAGTAATTTCCAGATTATGTAATCTGGAAACGCATTTGATAAAAGACTTCCAGATTACATAATCCGAAAGCCAAAAAAGACTTCCAGATTATGTAATTCGAAAAGTAATCATGCATATGAAAAAAGACTTCTGGATTATATAATCCAGAAGCTAATTACAAATTTGAAAAATAACTTCTAGATTATATAATCCAAAATATTACAGAAAGGCATTTTTGAAAATACAAAAATCTATGGAAGTGAGAGAAGAAGGTATGGAGGTGCATAAAGAAGGGCCCAGGTTGTGCCGTGAATTTTGTAGAGTTAAGATCATTCTTGCAGTTTTTTTTTTACTAAATGGTGCAATTTTGGTTTATTATTATCGAAATAAGTAAAAAAATTAAATTTGGGCCAATCGTATTTGGAAAGATAATTTAAAAATTTTGCTTCTAAATATGAATGAGTTTTACTGATCATATCTACTTCCAAGTGAAATTATGCTTAGAAACATAAATTTAATTTTTTTTTATTAAATCGTGTTTAGATGCATGATTATGGATTGAATACAAAATAATTTTAGTATTTTTAGCAAAATCATGGATGCAATAAAGATTTCAGAATGGTTTTATTTTTCAATTGGTTTTTCGTTTTTTAAAAAAAGAAATCAGGGGATCATATATGTTGAAATCGTGGAGATGACAAGGATTTCTTCATGTATTTCTTTTTTTTTTACCTGAAATCGTTTTTGTTTAGTTTTTTTAATAAAATTTATGGTTTTTATTTATTTAAAATGTGATTGATTACTTGTGGGAAAATTAAAAATTAAAGTATACTATATTTTATTTACTTATTTATTTTATTATTTATAATTAAAATTATATTATATTTATTCATTAAGGTATGTCTATCGTCATTTATTTATTTATTTGATTACTCTATTATTATATTTGCTCCAAACCTCATTAAATCTTATATAATAATTATAATTACTTGATGGACTCTTTCTAATCCATCATACTTAATGTTTTCTTATTGTTTAATCTATAAATATCTATCTTCTTTAATGTTAATATTTATATTTTTTCATGTTATAAACAAAATAAAAAACTTCTCATACTTTTTCTCGTTACACTTGGAACGTCACTCTTATATTATCGACTATCATGATTTTTAATTTATTATATTTTAAAAGATAATTATTTTATGCAATATTTTTACCAAAATTAAAATAAGATAAAAATTTATCTATATATATAATTCACAACTTTTATATTATTTTTTTCTTACATTATACATATATATAATTTCTGTAACACAATAAAGTGTAATCAGCTGAACAATTTAAAAAATGAAAAAAAAAACAATTAAAATAATAATAATTTTGAAAACATGTTTGCACAAGTCAAAAAAACTAAAATGGACTTTGGAAACAATTTTAAAAAATATTATTAAACCAAAATCGCGTTTAAGCACAATTTTAATGAAAGGGTAAAAAGCAAAAACATAACTTCAGTCACAATTTCAATGAGAAAAAAAATGGAGATTAGTAAAACTCATACTTAAAAACACAAGTTTTCTTATTTTTTAAAATCCTGTTTTCAAAGACAAATTATCTAATTGCATAACTTTTTAAAATTATCCATTTTCATAAAAGTCACCCAAAATTGTATTATTTTAGTAAAAATACCATTCCTCTATTGACATATTTAAAATCACACAAAGATATGACTTTAAAAATAATTATTGCAAAAAAATAAACAATCTTACCATACATAGTCTATGATTAAACAGTGTAAAAAAATATTTATGCTTGCCAACTTATTTAAACTAAAATCATATATCAAATTAAAAAGAAATATGTGTAGAAAAACGCATTTAAAATTAAAAAAAAAATTGCATAAAAAGCTAACTTTTTGTAAAATTTCATTACAAAATTAACTATAAATTTAAAAAATAACTAACATGTATATTCTCAATAGAAGTATAAGCTAAATGATTAAATCACTTTTAAAATGACATTATAATTTAATTGATAAAGCCTAATTTTTGAAATTGAAGAGGAAAAATTAACATAAAAAGATGTACAATATTAAGAATAGGATAGTTTTTATGAAATATATGTACAGGATTGAGAAGGTGGGAAAGTGGGTGTAAGTCAGAGCTTCCTGCGGGCACATCTTATGCTTTCCAATAGCAATATCAATAAACATTCTCTTAAAAAACAGATTTATCAACAAATAACCACACAGCAATTCCAAGTTACAATTTATGTGCTACTAGCCAACTTTTTAACCTTGCAAAATGCTTAATGGATTCCAAGAGTAGCAGAAAACCACATCAAATTGCAATTTGATGCTCATCTAACCTTTCTATAAGAGACATAGACAAACAAAAACCTGAAGCTGGGTTAAGAGTTAGGAGGATTACCTTGCACCATGGACTCAAAAAGGAGTGCATAACATCATGCCACTCATCATTCTTGATCAGAACAGTTATCTCCCTGAATTTTTGCACCACGGTGCGTTCTTCTCAATCTACTAAACCTTCTCAGACGAACACCAGAAGACCTACCCTTCGAAGCCTTACTTCTGTCTCTACCTGTCTGAACATTATCACCTCCAAATGAAGTTTTGGATCTGACTGCTTCTATTTCTCTTTTACAACTTTCTTTCCTTCTCTGCTCCTCATGCAACTTTTGTGTCTGTTGGTCGACACGACAAAGTCGACCAAAGTAGTACATGGGTTCAATATAGCATGACGAGGAAGCCACAATGCCCTTGAGTCTGGTTGGTTGAACAAGCTTTAGAAACTCTTCAATCTCCTCATAATTGGAGTGATCAGAGTAGGGAACTGTGTACATGTACTCGTGAATTTTCTCGGGTGATCCTATGTTTCTAATTTGGTCATCACTCTGGGCCTCGCTATTTGCACTCCATTTGCCTCTCTTATAACGACGTGTCAAAAAGGAACCAGAAAGAAACTCATTCTTTTGAAGGGATTTTTTAATCCACGGAAGACCCGATGGCAAGATCCCAATAGTTGGGCACATTCTATTCAGTGACTCTAGAGTTCCAATGCTAAAGCTATATTGAGGAACAGCTCTAACTCTAGTAAGAGACGTGTCCGTTGTAAAAATATCATAGAAACCAAGAAGATGCATAGTCCGCAACCGCTCTGGCCACACCCAAATCTTCAATTGAAAAAAAAAAAAACACAGTGAAAAACCAAACCATCGCTTAGAATGCTAACTCCAACAAGGAAAACAACAATAACAACCATAAAAGAAAACAACATTTCCTGTGAACATATGCTTCAATTTTAATATGATATTCATAGTTGGGTCCATTAAGGTATAAAATTGATAAAAAACAAAAAAACAAAAAAACAGGCACAGATGCGGAGTTAACTACTTTTGCCATGGTTAACATCCAAAGTTTCAAAAAATAGTGGACAGTTGCAAGCACAATGCAATTGCAGCCTCATCAGCTGTTCCTGTGCACAATTTTCCGTAATAAAGAAAGTACTACAAAATTGCAACTGCATCTTTAAGTAAATACCAGGTGCTATAAAACATCAAGTTGAAATATCATTTAACAATATCTTAAGTAAATATTCACACGGAAGATTTCACGCAGAGAAATTGATTCTAAAAGACGCAAATTAAGTTTGACCTAAAACAATTGTTTCCTCACAAAAAAATTAAACCACTTTTACTACTGATTTTATAGTAAAAAATTCAAAAAATATCAATCAAACAACTTCAAAATAATATTTTTAACTCAAGCACTATACATTGTGAAAAGAAAGAGGATTCCTAGCACGCTGGCTTTAATTTTATTCTAAGAGAACGGTTAAGAAGATGCCTTGATTTGAAGCGCGCGCGCAATTTCGATCAGAAGATCTTCCTTCCCCAAAGTGTTAATCCCGATAATGACCTCATGATCGGGATGCGAAGAAATTATATCTATAACCTGAAATCAGCAGCAATCGAATCAAAAAAAATATATTAATAACAATAATCCATAGGAAGCACGGATTAGACAATTTGATTTACCTTCTGAGCCGCCACATGGCGAGTAGGAAAATCATAGATAGGATTGGAGTAGGTGTTGTCGAGATAAACGACGTCAACCACAGGAACGTCGTGAAGAGCGTTGCGAAGCAAGTGGCGCGCGTTGGTTGCTCTCTGGCACGTGGCTTCCCACCTGAAGTCGCCTGTGTAGAGGACGCAGCCGAAGTCGCCGCGGAAGAGGAGCATGATGGAACCTGGTGGTGGAGAGAATGAGAAACGAAAAATGCGTGAAGAGTGGGGGTGATAGGGTTACCGACCGGGGCAGTGACAGGCGTCGATGGCGGTGACGTGGATAACGGTGGATTTGAGGGTGAGAGTGTGGGAGGCGTCGGGGTGGAGGATGCGGAGGAGGGAGAGATCGAAGCCGTAGAACTTGAAGGGGAGGAGTTTGGCGGTAACGGGGGAGCAGAAGAGGGGCGCGTGAGACCACGAGGAGGTGAGGCCGTTGGTGTGGTCGGAGTGGAGGTGGGAGAGGAAGTAAGCTTCGCTTCCTTTTGCCCAACGGTCTACGGAGATTAACCCCTTCTCCATTTTTTGTTCCACGCGTTTCAGAGAGAGAGTTGGGTATATAGCTTCTTCCGCATATATTATGGTTTTTTGGCGGCAGTTTGAAACGCGCTCTCAATTTTGAATAGGATATACGATTTCATCATCGAAGCTTACATGTATATGCATCACGTAAGAGTATTACGAGCTTTTCAATTCGTCAGATATATTTGTTTTTTATTACATACTTTGTTTTCTCTTCAATAACGTGCTATTTCTTTCTATCACCCTCTATAATATAATTTTTTAAATGATCATTATCTTTTCTAAAACAAATTTTTCAGAATTCTTTGAAAATGATTTTCCAAATGGAATTTTTTTATAAGAATTTTATCATGGAATGTTTAGAACATGATTTTAAAACACATGAAATATGTTATGTAAAGAGCATTCTAAAATGAGCTTTTTTCCACAAAACATTCTCTTATGAGCTTTTTTCCACAAAGCAAAGGTGATGTGCAGCAATGACATCGGCAACAGTGGTGTGTGATGCAGTAAAAGAGGACATTTTAATCTTTTACTTAGTTATAGGGTGCCGTTCGTAATGATGGGGCGCAGTAAGCAAAACTCTACTAATGTAAATTTCATATGATCAATGGGGTCCGTCGTATATTTATTGTAAGACTCAAACAATGCAATATTTCCTACTTCGAGCAATCTAAGTTCTCCCCTTTGTACAAAGGAACTTTATTTATCACATCAATTTTGTTTTTATTAATATTTAGGATTTACTTTTCTAGTTTCCCAAAGAATAACTTATGTCAATAGATAAGTTTTGCCAACAACTTGTCCTAAAAGATAAGTTTTGCCAAGAACTTATCCTGGATATAAGTTATAAGATTAACTAAAACATTAAAATATTTTAGAAAAACTTATTAGAATAAGTTTATTAGAGATAAAAAGGGATGATATAATTGATTTATAAATATTTTTACAAACTTCTTTTTAAATGATAGTGGACCCTATAATGTAAGGAGAGTTAAGTAGTAATACAAAATTTATATTGGTTCAACTCAATATAGGTTATATTTAGTTTTCATAAATTAATAGTAGTGTCCAATTTTAAAACAAATTGCAAATATTATGATTATCATGTTTGATTTAATTGGATACATAAAGTCACTATTAACTATTTGAGTACACAACATCTTTCTATGTTAAATACACAAAACATTTTTAAGTTATTCACTTAAACTCCTCTTGAATTTTAAACACGGGTACACAATATATCTTCAAACAAAGTACGAAAGTCTCTTCAAGTTATGTCATATCAGAAAGAAGACGGAAAGCAATGTTATTCATTAAAATATAAATACAATAAAACATTGTAGAAACTGATATTGTAGATGTTTGAGTTGTCTTAATGAAAATCTAAACCACGTAATTATGTAAGGTCAAATTGGACTCACCTGCAAGCTCACCACCTTTTGCCACTATCGCTGCATCATATCTTATCTACAAGATAAATCTTGAATAAAGAGAAACCGTTTAAGTAAAATTAGTATGAAATTTACATTCTAACATTAGTTTATATAATCTTATTAAGTATAGTTCAATTTGTAGTATAATTTTTACATGAACAAAAAATCAACATCCTTACATAATATTTTAGAAGTAAAAGTTGAACAAATAGAAAATATGAGATGAAAATAGTGAATGAGAATTGAGAACCTTTTGAATGAGATTCTTACATTTGCAGTCAATATATAACAGTGTGAAAGATGTGACTACAAAAGAAGAGTGTGAGCTTTTAGGCGTTTAGGTTAAAAGCACTATAATAGTGTGAGAATCGAGGGAGGTGTGGAGAGTGTAAGCTTTTTTTATATGGAAAAGGGAAAAGCATCAAGAGTAACTTTTCATAAAGAAGAATATTCCATATAAGGAACAAACATGGAGTTTTTTTTCACAATATGTATAAAATTCAATCGCATTTTATTAATTATGTTGCATTATTTGAAATTACGGAGTCTATTTTAGAACATACAAGGGAAAAAATCTTAATATGTAGTTATTACTTCAATGATATTTTGATGAATCATTATACTAAGAGTTGCAATAGAAAATTTAGGAAAGATAAAATCTTGACTGAAGCTAGGAAGATGTGGTTACTAGCGATTGAGGTTGGGGTTACATTTCAAGAAAAATACGAGGTTATGATTGCAGAATTGGAATCTAGGGATAAGGCACAAATGGATGTTTTATCCTGTAATATAAAGGGGTTGGAGGAAAGTGAAATGGAAAAATGTGGGAAAGTTAGTGTGAAAACATAAAATCTAGTTATTATGCATACAAGAAACTAAAATGGATTAATTAACAAAATGTGTTATGTGTTGTGGGGAAGAAAGGACTTTGAGTGATGTATAAAACCAATAAATAATCTAAGAGGAGGAATATTGTGCAATTTGGAGAAGGAACCTTGTGTCATTCAACAAACTTTTATAGGAAAGATGTTTTATGGGATTAAAGGCACATCGAGATAAGGGAACAAATAAGTAGTTTTTATAAATGTTTATTGAGTGCGGAAAGAGGGTAAAATATAAGAGTGTGGGAGGATTTGAAAGGTAGAAAATGGATCAATAGTCAAAATGTAGTGCTTAGTGGGTGATTTCAATTGTATAATAGGGTATAATGAAGGCATAAATGAGTACATGAGAAACACATAGGAGAAACATGAGATTGTTTAATAAAGTTACATAGCAATTAAAGATAATTGATATTCCTTTAGTTGTGAGACAATTTACATGGTTTAAGCTTAATGGGAAAACATGCAGTTTGATAAATAGAGTTCTTGTGACAAAGGTATGGTTGGAAGTGTGGAGTTGAGTGTCCAAAAAGTTTAGGATAAAAAATTTCATATCATTGTTCCCTTCTTCTCAAAGAAGCGACTATGGATTTGGGATCTAAACTATTTAAGTTCCTAAGTTGTTGGTTAAAGGAGAAAAAGTTGAAGGCTTTCTTCAAGTGAATGGATGAGGAGCGCTTGCACTTAAAGAAAAATTGAAACTGCTAAAGCAAAAATTAAAGGTGTGAAATAGAGATGTCTTTGGTAATACACAACAATAATACAACATGGTGAAAAAGGAACTTAATTTCCTCTATAAAAGAAGTGAGGAACAAGTCTTATTTGTTAGATTTGACTCATACATTTTTATACTTGACCTTGTAACTGCATTTGTTGTTTGAACATTGATTAGAAAAGTCTAAGTGTCCATTTGGAATGTCTTTGGGTTAACTTGTTTAGGCATTTTTTGACTTCTCGTCAAGATGTTATCGGCTTCACTTGTCTCAACGGTCGTTGACTTGGTCTAGCTTGAAATGTTGTTGATGAGACCCCTTTGAACTTGATCAAGACATTGTTTTTTCAACCTTAATCAAAACTTATTTGACTCGACCTTAATTAGGACTTAATTGACTCAATTTTGATTGGATCATCGGTCAAGACATAATCGATTTGACTTTAATTAGGACATTTATGAAATCAATCTCAACCAAAACATCATTCGCTTATTTTAAATAAGAAACATCACTCCCTTTTATCGTAATTAATGAGTATCATTAGTGCAACTTTGATTAAGACATTTTTTAAAATAAATATATGTTTCAAAATTATTTTAAAATAGGTTGAGTTTAAAATCAAATTTAAAATTATACCAAAATTTTATATGAAATAATTTTAAAACAAAATGTAAATCAGTGTAAAAAAATCCAATTCAATTTTATCCTATTAAATGTAAATGAATTTAAAAACACTCCCTTTAATTGGATTGGATACGGATTTAAGGATTTCAAAACAATTCGTTTTGTTGAATCGGATACGGATCGAGTGTTTAAAAAACCAATTTCCTAGTTTGATCAATTTTTTTTGTTTAATCTGGCTTATATTTGTTGTATGAACATAGTCAGCGGAGAAAGAAATAGCCAGAATCACAGTGGCATCAAGAAATGCTTGAAATACCACCAGCTGTTATTTGGTCCCCTTCAACTTTCTTATTTTGTAACACTCATCGTTATAAATTTATAGGTTCTACTTCCTCTTGTTGTGGTCTTTTTCATACTCAAAAGGAAAATTGTGGAGTGTTATTCTTGGTTTTTATCTGAAGAAAAGAGAAAATATACATACTTGTCTGGAATATGAAAATTCCCAAACATAAGTTTCAGAAAATTTTATATTTTAAAAGTTACATTGATTTTTATATTTTAAAAGGACAAAACTTATATATAATTTCAGAGACGTTGTTTGCTTTGCACTTCCATTAGAATCGAAACTTCACTTCTGAAACCGACTTAACCCTTTAATGTGCCGACAAAGAAAAAAAAAACCCTTTAATGTAAATCTTTATCACCAAATTATTGAGGTGAAAGCATAATTTTGATTGAAAAATAAAACAAAATGATATCTTTACAATTGCATATAAGTTTTGTCCATTCTAAACACAGTGATTTTGATTGTGGTATTTTTTTTATATTTGATGAATTTTGTTCCTCGTCCTAATTGTGAATATTTGTTATATGGGATGCTAGGTAACAGTGACTAATTTTTAGATTGAATTACAAATCTCAACCAAAACACAGTTGGGTTAAATTAATCAACCACTTTATTTTTAAAAAAAAAATCGAAAAAAAAGGATGACACATAAGTTTATCTATCAAAGAAATAAAAAGGACAAATAATCTAAACATTCTAAACATAAGCATTCAAATTTGAACTCAACATGACCTTGATAATCTGCATTAAATAAGTGGGGCCAAGTAACTTGGCTTAATTACACTGGTCCACCTAAGACACAGTTGTTTAATTCTAATATGAGCACGTCAACCCCACAAAATAAAACCATGGAAGTGGCAAACTATCCTTCCAAAGAGGAAATTTATTGCAATTGCACCAAACTTGTTTTCTAGACAAATTGAAAATGATGTTCTGAAGGAACTGAAAACAACACACAATGGAATAGAAATAGTGTGGCAGAAAGCAGCAGCTTATTGGGCATTACAACCCACAAATCAACCAATCAATATCTAGTGCACTAAAACAGAAGGGATAAACTGTGCAAACAGAAAACATGGCAGAATACAAGATAGCAAGGTAAATAGATGCAACTGAAACAATGGCAGTGAAGGAATTAACTTTGTAGGTAACAGCTTCTCACAGAGCTCCAAAATTTCCCTCGCTGCGACTCTTGCGCATGGCGCGCTCTGATGTCAAGTTCAATACTTTAGAGGGATTGGAGGGAACCTCAAACTGATAGCGACTGTGGGTTGGTACTTTGGTTCTAGATGGTGGCAGGAGAGCTTGCTTGCCTCTGGATACTTTTGGTGAATCCACATTTCTGCGAGCATGAGTGGAAGTGGCCAATGACCTCCGAGAGGCAACACCACCTTGGTTGCTCTTCCTTGTGGTCTTGCGATCCGACCTAAGGCTGCGATCAAACTGATGGGAATTCATTCCTAACCGAACCGACCGTTCTGCTCCATCCTTCAAAGTGCTCACTTTGATAGGCTGCCGATTGTAGTAAACGAGATGGGGAAGAAGACCCTGCAGATATTTCTTCATCTGTTCATCTCCAACATTTTTCTGGGCAGGGTTCCCATCCAAGTTGATAGCTTGCAAAGAGTTATAGTTGGCTGCAAGTTGGCCTAGGCATTTGGCTGTGGAAATCTTGTTAAAACGGAAATCCAGAATGCTTAGTTTCAAGAGACGGTGCAGACCCTCTACTTCGCTGATCTTGTTTCCAGCCAGGTACAGCTCTTTCAGAGATGAGCAGGATGCAAGACCTTTGCAGATGAGGCAAAGATAAACCAAAAACATTTGGATGTCAATAGATAATTGCATCAACATGTTATTTCCACAAAAAGTATTATAGATAAGAAACTTGAGATGTAATCAAGAATTTGTTTTACCATGTCCAATTCTTAATATGCGGTTGTAACTGAGGTCTAGGACGCGAAGCCGTGTAAGTTCGCGTAATCCTTCAATAGTGGAGATCTTGTTTCTAGACAAATTCAGAGCGTGAAGTCCACGGGGAAGAGCACCAGCAGTTATCCTCACTGAAAAGGAGAATTCAGAACAAGATAACTGAAAATTAAGTACTGTGACTCTAAAGGAAACCAATAATGAATAAAGAAATTATACTACTAACCGATAGCATTTCCAGACAAATTGAGCACTTTCAAACTCACAAATGCACTCAAAAAGGGGATCACAACCAACCCATGATTAGCCAGCTGAGCGGCAGTGGCATTAGCCCCCAGAGAAGATATATATCTTTTAGCTGCATCCATTCCTGGAGTGGCCTTATGATCTACAATGGCAGCAGTCACACCATTTACTGTGCTCACATCAGCTAATGGCTTAGTAACTTCAGGCAATTCCTCATTTGTTTCCTCTACAGGTGGTCCACAATGTTGCAGACCAATAACCCAATCTTCAATGCGCTTAATCTTAAAACCCTTGTGAGGAAATTCAACTGAGGAATCTCCTTGAAGGGTTTTGGCATCACTTGTATCATATGTCATTGGCATTACCCAGTCTTTTGCTGAATCAGTAAGCAGATAAGAATCGAAACCATCATCAAAGAGGTTGTCCATATGACCATCTTCAGTTTTTCCCATGTCATTCTCTCTTTCTTGATCTCCCCTTATTTGATCATCAAACTCGTTGACGAATTCCTCTTTCTGCCTCATGCGTAAAGCATGAAGATCATCAGAAGATCTTGACAATTCATGTTTAAAAGCGTCTTTTTCAGTCAATAGTATAGAAGCTCTGATACTGGGTAAAGAATGTGACTTCCTTAGTGATACGCTACCGGGAACAGAAGTCTGGTCAGGAATGTCACCAACATATTCACCAGATAAAGGAGTATCAGAAATTTCACGGGCATCTTTATCTGAAGGCGTTGGATCTCCAATTGAAAAAAGTGAGCTATCATTTGCAAAACCTGAACTTCCAGCGAACTCAGCGTTTCGATTGCTTCCATACTGATCAACAGGGTTTCCATTATGATACTTTTTGGAAGTTGACATCGTTGACTCAACGTGGCTTTTGGCACCATCACACGACAGGACCAGATCTTCATCACCATCCCTTATGCCTTGGTCAAGCCCACTATGAAGAGACTGACTCTTCTTAAGACGTCTAGTTTGGTTAACTTGACTGTCATTTTCAAAGGAAAACTTGCTGTTCAGATCCTCTGATCTACAACTGCGCTCAACTGAATCCCAATTGCTAATATGAATCCCAGACACATCTATTTGCTGGTCTGCTTGTCCTTTCGAAAGGGTTGAATATGCGCTTGGAGATGAATCTTTACAGACTTGAGTTTGGGCAACATCTTGCAAAGCCTTCAACATTACTTCAGCAGAAGGTTGAACTGTTTTCTGATTGAAGAGGAAAGCACAAAGTTAACATAGGCCATGATATATATCATATCAACAAATAATACTAACCAATCCATATATCTTATACTTACCTTTGCCTTATTGCCTTGGACATTAGCATGGAAACAAGAAAATCTAAACATTGCTGCAATGACGTTGACAGCTACATCTAAACACAACTTTCTCTAAACAGAAAAACAAATATCAATTACAATCTATACCGTGCATCAATTTTCCAGAAGCCTAATTAAGAACTAAATTTTCTCTCAGATTCAGTGGCAAACTAGAAAGAGCTTCTGGCAAAACCGCAAAAAGCCACCCTTAGCCATAATCAAGCGACAAGCCCACTGAAACACGGCACAATCTCCATATATCCGAAGACTTTGATCTTCGCAAAACACAAAGCCAAATCACTCCCTCTTCGTCACCCCACACCCTCCTAGAGGTGCGAGAATAGTTTGACTTTGTTATAGCGGCCAGAGTGAAAGAAATTCCTTTGCAACCAGCAGAATCCAGAGACAGATATGCATAAGAGAAGCAATCCTGGTAAATAAAAAGGAACCGAGAATAAAGATCAATCTGATATGTTATAGTAAAAGTAGAAGAACATGATCAACAATAAAAAAAAACATTTTTGCTCAATCCAAAAATATAACTTGAAGATTAAACCTATAGAACCCATTCACATATAATCCGCAATATAGTTTATCTTTTTTATTCTTTACCTAACTCACAAGAAAATATACAATAGACCCCAACCACAGAGCTTGTGGATCAACCGGTGCGAAAGTTGCAGCTTAATTAATGATCTCAAGTTCGAGTTCTGCGTATGCAATGAAAGACATGGAGGGAGAGTTTAGCTGTTCATAATAATCCTACCAGTTCGACCATGATTGTCTTAATGTACATATGGTCTCTAAAAAGAAATACAATACACCCCATCTTCAAGTCGTTGCTTCAAAACGGTTCCTTCATTCTTTCCTAAACTCTAAATTAGCTTAAATTCCTAAGATTGTCTTAACCATGTTGGACTTCTTCAAAAATTCCAACAAATGAAATCCGAGAAACCAAATATACGAAAAACGAAACCCCCAAATAAAAAACATCCAAACAGCAATCAAGGAAGAACTTTGAGCATGCCCATTGATTTAATCAGAAAACGGCAGCAATGGGATCAAACAAAATCGCATCTTTGAATCGAATATACAAAAAAATTATCCATAAATCATAGGATTTTGCAATAGGAGAGGTTCCATGAGGAAGCAACTAACACAGCATATGGCATATAGAGGGTGGAGAGAGAGAGAGGAAACCTCTTTGAAAGAATGAAAGAAGGGGCACTGTTGTATAGAGAAAGAGATTCTTCTTCCACCGTTTCCCCCTGACCTGACCTGCTAGGCTACGCCACCAAAAGCATCAAAGAATCACCTTCCATTCATTTCTCCATATATAGTCATTGATAAATAATAATATTCGGAATAAACGGTATTCAGTAGGAACCAACAACTACGTCCTATCTATTGCTAACCCTAGACTGCTAACAAATCAGATCTGAATTAAAAAAAATGTTTTCCAGACTCAGCTGCAGTTAATGTCAATGGTTATAGGCTTTCACTTTCAACATTAATCACAAAATATATTTGTAATCCAATGTTTTTAAAAGATATATACAATGAATAACAATTGTAATAGTGAAAATATTTCTATATTTTAATTTGCTTCCTAATATGCATTTTTTCCAGATTTTAAAGTTCTTAAAAAATAAAATATCTTGTTTTATTATTGTTTCTTTTAAATTTTTTATTTTTTTCTAATAAAAAATAATATTAAAATAAAGTATTAACATATTTTAGATTTTTTCAGCTAAATTTATCCATTTAAATTAAATTTTAAAAGATTTTTTTTTCTTTTTTATTAGAATTATAAACTGTTAATCATCAACACAACTTACACTATTCGAGTCAAGGTATTAATTAGGTTGTGTAAATTTGATTTTCGAATTTGAAACTAAATAAATTAAAAATTAAACTAATTTAAATATTACACTCCTGATAAATTTATTATTGTTTATAAAAAAAATATTAAAAAAACTTTTTACTGGTTTGAATTGAACGATCCTATAATTTTCGGTATTGAATGTCATTCAGATAGTGTGAATACATCAAGGTAAAAAGGAATACGCAATAAATCAAGTAATATAACATATTAAATATGACTCATCAATGAAAAAATTTATTGCAAAGATATAAATAAGCCCATCACACAAAACAAAGGTACTTCATTATTACATCATCAACAACACAATATTAAATACTCACTTGAGTGTTAGATAATATTCTACCAATGCATTGAGATTATATTATGATAATTGGAATAAAACTATCTTCACCTATAGTTGGTTACATTTCTACTTTTTAGAAGTTCTGTTAATTACTTTATTCATTACAAGAAAATCATTAAGTAAAAATTAATCTTAAAACAAAAATAATTAGTTATTATATTAATTAAATTGAACATTATTTTAGAAACTAAAAATATTATTAATATTTAAATTAGCTACCAAGTTTTAGCTACCAACTATTTTAAATTTTAAATAAAAACTAACTATTAATAATAAAAACGAATTTAGATACCAATAATTTGTTTAATTTCTAAAATAATATATAATTCTGTCAATATAGCAATTAATTATTTATTGTCTCTAAAATTAATTTTTATTTAATAATTTTTCTAGTGATTAATTCCTCACTAAAAAAATTATTTGAGTGTTATTTTTTGTTTTTATAACTTTTAAATTTTAGTTTATATTATGAGATTACATAATTTTAAAATATATTTTTATTATATTAGAATGGTTCACTACAAGAAAAAAAGGTTTTAACGGGAGTTTATTTTTACATTATCCAGAGTTAAAAGCTCTATTAAGTCATTTACCTAGGGTTGTAGTTTCTCCCGCAAACATCCCTGAAGAGCATGTGTCCCTTGAGATTATTTTAAACCTCAGGACAAGTATTTCATAACCCCTGTTAAATACCACGAGTTTAAAAACCTCCGTCAAATACCATGGGTTTAAGAACTTCCGTAAAATACCATGAGTTTCAAAATTTCCAAAAAATGACTTGTTATTTGAAATAATCTTCAATCCCATTTTCCACCATCTCTAAGATCCTCTTAACTTTTCTCTTCCATCGTAGACACATTGCTCTCCAACACAGGCTCAATGGTCGTCAACGACAGTCCTAGCAAGGAATCACAATTCAATCATACTTATGTCTATTATATCTAGTGAGAAGAAACACTAAATAAGACATCATCTTCTTCTTACTTCAATGTTGTTTCTTTCATCACCTTACTGCCCCAACTTGGTTCACAAGTCACTGCTACCAAGCTCGACAACAACTAGTGTTTATTACTGCTTTACATATCCTAAATAATTGCATTATTTGTCAGATGTGAGTTTCGAAGTCATATGTGTGTTCTTGGCTAAAGATTGCAAAACATATTGCGAGGAGAAATTAACTTTATTACTTTTCACTTTCACAGTAAAATAATTATTAGATGCATTTTAAAATAAAGACCTTAATTTAAAATATTTAAAAATTATGAGAATTAAATATTAACAATTATAACTAAAACTAAAATTGCACATAAAATATACATACATCAAAAACTAAAATAAAATACATCATATTTTTTTGAAGTATGAGCTCGTAATAAAAAATACTAGGAATTCTATAAACCAATCACCATCAATTATAAGAAATATGTTGTTGAAATAATTATTATCTAAGATTAGTTGTTGAAATACTTATTATCCAAGGTTATTTTATTAAGTTTTTTAAATAAATGTTTGAAACTTTAGAAAACTTATTTGTAATGTAAAGTTATACTTTCAAAATTTTTGAAAATTTAGTTATAAAATATATTAAAAATGTATAGTTTTTAATGATTTATTTATAAATAGATTAATTATATTTATTTATTGAAATTTGGAAAATCTGGAGTGTTTTATTGAGGTTCTACCATACATCTTTGGAATTTAACGAAGGTTAAAAAAATCTCCATTATTTTATGGAGATTGTAAAATAAACCTTTAAAACTTAACAAAGGTTAAAAAGACTTCTGTTAATCTGCCGAGGTTGTAAAATAAACCTTTAAAACTTACTAAAGTTAAAAACCTATGTTATTTTGTTAAGATTTTAAAATAAATCTTTGAAATTTAACGAAGCTTAAACAAACTTCAATTATTTTGCTTAGATTTTAAAATAAATCTTTAAAATTTAACAAACATTAAAAAAAACATTTATTATATTGCTAAGGTTTTAAAATAAATTTTTGAAATTCAATTAGAGTTAAAAAAAATTTCGTTATTTTACTGATATTTATTTAAAACTTAATAAAGATTAAAAAATCATTCTCTAATTAAATTAAACTTTAGAGTTATCGTTAATTTTTTTTTCTTGTAGTTGTTGTATTGATTATTTTTTTTAAATATATTATATACAATTAAAATGTTATTTAACATTATTTAAACTTTTAAAATCCATATTTTAAATATCATGCCACCAAAATTAACCGTAATCTCGTAAACTTGTACAAATCTATCTAATATTAATAAAAATTATATATACTACATATAATCAAGATTCGAGTTCTCATAAAAAAACTTAAATTTCATTTCACAACCGCTTAAACATTGTAATTAATGAATAATACGTGAAATCTTCTTAGAAATAATCTTTAATTATATATATATATATTGATGTTTTGATAGATTAATACTGTAGTTGATATTTTAAACTATATAATTATAAAAACAATAATTTGATTGTATATATACTCTATTTTTTTGGTTTGGCCTATTGAATGAAAAAAATGAGAGGTATTTGATTTGATTTGACAGCAATTTGTGATAATTGATAATGAGATGATGCAGATACAAACAAGGTGAATTTGGTGATTGGACGGAGCCATGTGGCTGTAATCAAAAGGTTTAAGACATGATGACGTTTATTCACCAATCATGTCTGTTGTCTGTTTTCTTCTGCCAAAGCTATGTTTTCATCGTCACCGCAAATATTGTTTACTCATAAATTGTACGAGGTTACTTCTCCAAAACTAATATTTAATTTTCAACAAATCTTAAACATCTCATGTATTATTTAAATATATAGAAGTTACTTAAACACCTGCAAATCAGCTTTATATATATAAATTTGTTTGGATTGATCAAGTGTTGTGTCAATCAATAATGATGCTTCTGTGTAAAAACTTGTAGGGAATTATATTTTTTAAGAATAAAGATAGTTGGATAAGTTTTATTTTTTATACTACTAATTAAAACTAATAGTAATAATATAATAAGGTGAATATCTAAATTAAAAAAATATTTTGTAAATGTTGTGTTACTTTAGTAAATTTGTCAAATAATTATATACCATTGAGAGTAAAAAGTAATACTCTAGTAATGATTGTTGAGAATAAAAAATGATATTTTAATAATATTAAGAGCTAGATATTATACAAAATTTTGATTATTGAGAATGTATAATGAGAAAAAAGTCAAAATAAGCTAGACGCATGAATTTTGTTGAGAAAAGAGGCATGCTCTCATGTCATGTTGAACAATTATGATTTCTTTGAATAAAAGCTATATTAGGTTAGACATGGTGATGTTGATAAAAATAAGACTTCTAGGGTTCAAAGATACCTAAATTTTCTCTATAAGGTGTAACAAAATTAACATGAAAATATATAGAAAAAGTAAAGCAGCAAATATTGTTCTTCTCACCTGTGAATAAAAAGCAAAAAATAAGTAGTCATATTCTTGCACCCTCAAAATAAGGCTAAAAAGGAGTTCACGTTTTTAAAAATATCTACACATGTTTGTATTTTTAAAAAATAAAACAATACTTTTAATTAATAATCTAACTTGTTTTCTATCCCGTAAAAAACTCAATCAATTTTGTTTCACTCTTTCTTTTCTTTTTTTTAATTTCACATCATCAAACAATCTCAATAATTGATAAGAATGTAGACATAAATTCGACACGTTTAATATATTATATATATAATTTAAAATCATGATTAACAATACATCCAATCGTTGAAACTTTCCAAATCCAATGTAATATAATTTAAAATCATAATTACCAAAACTTTCCAAAATCCAATATGTGAAACTAGAATCTTCTAACAATAAAACTATATTTATTATTTATTTTATTAAGGTAAAATATCTACCGCAGGGTGGTCATCAAAAATCCAATCTAGATAATTCTAGATCCAATAAAATGGATTGAATTAAAAATCTATATTATTTTTAACTAGATCAAATTTATATAATTATTTTAAAATTTATTTAAAGTGAATTAAATTTAGAATAATTTATTTTGTTAATTAAATTAAATTTATTTTGTCAATTAGATTAAATTTATGTTATGAATTACATTAAATTAATTTTGTCTATTTGTTTAAATCTATCTTGATCTGGGTTCTGACTGACTTAGCTTGAAAAGTTTCGGCTTACTCGACTCGTTAATAGACTTTGACCCACTCAACTCGACATAGAAACTAGTCGACTCGGTTAGACATCAGTCCAACGAACTTGACTTGGGCATGAACCGTCTCGGTCTGGATGGGCTCGGTGCTGAATCAACCTTAGATAGGGGCAACTTAGCTCGATATCGGCCGGGTCGACTCCACTCGACATTGACTTGGGCCGACTCTGCTCGACATCGGGCTGGGCTGATTCTGTTCGACATCGGCCCGATATGACTCCACTCAACATCGACATCGACCCAATTCGACTCTGCTCGACATCAGCCCGGGCCGACTCCGCTCAAGATTGACTAGAGCCGACTCCGCTCGACATCGGCCCGGTAGGACTCCTCTCGACAACGACATCGGCCCTGTCCGACTTTGCTCGACATCAACCCGGGTCGAATCTGGTTGACATCGGCGCTAGTCGATTTCGGTCGAAATCGGGTCGGGCTAACGCCGCTCTTCTACGGCACGGGTCGACTCCGGTCGACTATGGTCCAGTTCGACTCCGCCCGGCATCGGCCCAGGATGACTATGCTCGACATAAGCCTGAGTCAACTCTGCTCGACATCGGCCGACTCTGCTCGACATAGGTCTGAACCGACTCGGCTCAACATCAGCCTAAGCCGACTTAGCTCGACATCAGTCCGGGATGACTCGGCTCGACATTTGGACGTGTCGACTCGATTCTCCATCGATCTGGGCCGACTCGACTCGCCATCAATCCGGGCTGACTCGGCTCGATATTAGCTCGAGTCAACTCGAATCGATATAGGCCCAAGACGACTAGGCTCAACATCGACTTGGGTCGACTCGGATCAGCATCATCCTGGGTCGACTCGGCTCAGCATCATCCTGGGTCGACTCGGCTCAGCATCATTCTGGGTCGACTCGGCTCAGCATCATCCTGGGTCGACTCGATTCGGCATCGGCTCGGATCATCTAGGCTCGACATTGTCCTGAGTCGACTAAGCTCAAGATCAGCCCGGGCCGACTCGGCTCAACATTGGCTCGGACCAATGTCAAGCCGAGTCAGTCTGGGCCGACGTGGCTCGATAATGTCCCGAATCGACACGATTCGACATGGGCCCAAACTTACGCGACATCATCTTGGGTCAATTCGGCTCAACATAGGTCCGGACCGACACAACTCGATATCGGTCTGGGCCGACTCGGTTCGACATGGGCCCGGGCCGATTCGGCTCGACATGGGTTCGGGTTGACTCGGCTCAACATCGACTTGGGTCGACTTACATCGACACCAACCCTGATTGACTCGACTTGGCATCGTCTCGGGCTAGCTCAGCTTGACATCGGACCGAGCTGACTCAGCTCGACATCGGCCCGAGCCGACGTAGCTCGATATCGACCTGGTCTGATTCGGCTCGGGATCATCCTGGGTGGAGTCGGCCCGAGATTGGCTCTATTCGACTCGCCTCAATATTGGTTCGAGTCGATTTGGCTCAACATGGATCCGAGTCGACTCAGCTCGACTTTGTGAATTATTAAATGTTATTGGTTTAGGGTTTAGGGTTTATGAATTATTAAATGTTATTGGACGAGGAAAACTCTCGTTTAGCGAAATTCAATTAATTGAAAATCGAAGAGCTTTGATAATTGGTCAAGTCAAATTTGTTGAGCTAATTTTGTAATTAAAACTCGAGTGATTTGATTACTGAGTAATCCTTCATGGTGGGTTTGTTTACGTTTGACATTAAATGGAACATACCACTAAATTATACTATTTATTGACTAGAAAAAAGAACAAAAGCACTAAGACACAATAGAAGAAAGTTACCCCCTACAAATTATCATGGGAGGAGTGTGACTTGTTAGAAAAGAAAATAATGGAAAAGAAGGTAAATAGGCTTAAAAACACATTTTTTGGTGAAAGAGTTGTTTCTCCTCCATCCTGTCCTAATTGAGATGAAATTGAAATTTGACTTGAACTAAAGCAAGAGGCCAAATGACATATGAGAAATGGCAAAATATTGTTGATAAAATTGTAAATTCACAGTCATCTATAATTTCTAAGGTATACATATTCATGAAATATTATGACTAATTTATTGCATCGCTATTTACTATATGCCTAAGTTGATAAGTGCTCATAAGGAAGTTATGTATCCTAATGTCATCAAGACATACTAACCATCACTATTGGTACTGAAGACCACAATAGTCGTGTGCACATTGTTAATTTTGGTGTAAGTGTCCAAAAATAATTTGGAGGATCTATGAGTTAAGAGAAAATTATGCATTGACGTCAAAGTTAACACCACATTTAATTAAGTAGATAAAAACACAAGTTACTAATGAGTTAAGGTACAAGTTTGACCAAAGGTTGGAGTCTATGGGCATCTCCTAGTAGCATAATGCCCTAAAGCTAGATGTAGTCCCAATCCATATCGTGTTAGAAGAAAAGGTAGTTGTGTTATTGAGGACACAAAAGAGGATAAAACATAATTGATATCTCTCTTCAATGTAGGTTTTTTGGTGGATAAGTTCCTCATCATCTTATAACTATTGGGAGAGTGTATCCAAGAGGTTCAACCATACACACAATGCATGATGATTTTACTAAGTGTTGGTTGAAAAACTTAGAGATGTCTTTGCTCTAGTTCTAATGAAGGTTCAATTAGTGGGAGAGACACTTGGAACATTCAATGCATGACCTACACACTTAATTAGGGAAATTTTAAAAAAGAGGTATATCTTATACTATTTTCTTTATATATATATATATAAATCTTCTTTAGGTTGATTCATAATACTTATCATTATATTATGCAAAATTGAGGAAGAGACAAAAGGTCATTGTTGCATTTGATGTAAGCTTGGAGCCCTGCCCCAACCTAATAAATTAATCCAATTCAAGAGTTGGTAAAGATTTCACATTATTTGTTTCAGGCATCTTGTGTCATACATTGGGATGCACAACCTTTGTTATCAACAATGGTAATTTACTACTGCATATAAACATGCATGATGTCTTTGAAATCATTCATGATAATTAGATGTTGAATATTGTAGTCATACAACTATAAATGATGTAAATAGACTCTAAGTCTAAATTATTTACTGAACTTCTACTTGATGGAATGAGCCATGTAACTAGTATTTATGTTATCAATATGGATATATAAATCAATTAATTGTCAACATGAGGAACACTTATTTATATGGTTTCCTTGAGTCTCAACTCATACAAAGTTTAGAAATAAAAAAGGGAATGTGAAAGATGCATTCAACAATGGAGATTCAAAAATCCTTCAAGAAGATTTACATGACTCATTTTATTAATGTGTAAGTAGAACTTTACTCACAATATTACATCATCAATATAACATTACTCATTAATATCTTTAGTTTATGTCTCATTGAAATTGGTGATTATTTGTCTCACAAAAAGTGAACTTCAAAGTTGTAGCATAGGAATATTCCTTATATGAAATAAACTTTTTTAGTTTATCTAATGTATTTTGTAAGTTACTAATGACTTTTTTTAGTGCTATTAATGTATGTAATGTCTTATATGGTAAATCTACATCAACATCACATAATCTCTATGTTAAATATATCTTATGGTAGTTAGTTCTTCATTCCTTCTAGAAGAAAGCTTTAAGTGTGACCATATCATGCATTAACTGTGCACCATATACTTGTTGATTCATGGGAATTGGTAATAACACATTTCAAATATTTTAAATAAATGCTTTAGAGGTTTCATACATGCTATTGTAAACACTAATATTTGTTATCCCTATTGCAACACTTTGTCGTCAACTAGTGATGGAGATCAAGAAGAAGAAGAGAAGGAGGTAGAAGTTGAAGATGCTCAGAGATATATTAGCTTTTCATCCTTTTTACCTCAAAGGATTACAATGAGAAAATTTAAAGAATTAGGAGGTAGTGTTCAAATGTTTTCTATTTTGGTAGTTTCTTTTGTATAAAATTTAAAATACATAGAGTAGTGTTTAGGAAGGTGCTAAGAGGGAAACCTAAAGATACCTCTTGTGTAAAGTATCTTTAGACGTTAGCTTTAGGAAGAGTCTAGAAGGTATCCCTTCACTCTCCATTTTAGGAGCTAGAAGTGGAAGAGTTGCAAGGCAACCTTGGATAGCTTCCTTTGTAAGCTTCTTTGTAAACTCATGACCGGTCCTTTCTCCTAAAAAAGGAGGACTTGAGTCCTTGAAATAATGGATTTTATATTTTGAGTAAAGAACCTCTCCCAAATTGGTGAGTGATTGAGAGACTTGTGTCTTCTCCTCTTCTAGTCTCATCTTAGTGCGTTCTTGGAACCTCAAGTGGCGGCATCTACACTCATCTTGAAGCCTTTCATTCTTCAAGTGGCGTGTTCATCTCCAAGAACTCCAACCACATAAGTTTCCTATTTCATTTCATCTTCTTCATCCATTTTCATTCCAAAACATGTCTTTGATGTTTCTTTCCATTTCAATAGGTTAAACTTGCTTGTTTTGTGTTTTCATTCGGTAGTTCTTCTTAGTTTGTTGTTATTGTGTTTTTAATTGAGTTTCATGGAGATTTAATCGGTTCATTTGTGTTCTTTTATGTTTTTAATCGGTTCATTTGTGTTCTTTTGTGTTTTAATCGATTCATTTTCCTTTTCATGGATTTCTATATGAGTTTGACTTGGTTACTTGTGATTTGGTGAGTTCTTGAATGTTAAGAACATTGATGCAATTCTTAGAAAGTGCCTAATCATATTCCAACTCTTGTTGAATCCTTAACATGTCCATATTATATCTCTATCATGTTATTGGAATCACATCAACTAGTCATTGACCACCATCCTAAACCTATATTTTCTTATAAATTCACTCACACCTAAACCTAATGACCAAGCGACACCCTTCCCTTCTAAACCTAATTCCCAAGCAGTACCCTCCCCTCCTAAACATAATACCCCAACGACCATTTTCCCACCTAACCCTAATAGCCAACTTAATATTACCCCTGAGACCCATGTACATAACCCACTTCCCATCTCCACTACCGTCTACCAATCACCTAATCTAATGACCCTTCACACACTCAATAATCAACCCAATCTCACCACTGCAACCCACCTTGACAAAACACCCCCTTTTTCCTCCAATGTCACCCCACCAACTAAATCTAAGACTCCAACCGCTCAACTCCAGCCCACTCACACACCTACAGCCCAATTACCGGATACCACCCCTTTCCCCACCAATTCCAGCACGACAGCTTCTTCCTGCACCTCCATGATTTCTTCGGGCACCTCCATAAAATTTAAAAATACCAAAATTATCCTTCAGTAAAAAGATAAAAATGAGAAAGGAAGTTACTTCGTGTGGTGGGGTGCATCTGGAGGTGGTGCTTGAAGTGGTGTTGGAGGTGGTGCTTGAGAAGGTGGTTGAGGTGGTGCACGGTGATAGGAAGCAGCGGTGGTAGGTGGTGCACGGTGGTAGGTAGCAGCGGTGGTAGGTGGTGTTGGCATTGGCACCGGTGAGGTACATTCTCATTCTCATTCTTCTGCCTTAAATAAATATTTCCGCATTAGTTAATCCGGTGGATCCACGGATCACATAATCCGGTGCTTAAGTAAAGCGTTCCGGATTAGATAACTTTTGTGCATACCGGATCCGGAACCTGCCAAATTCATATTTCCAAATTGTGTAATCCGGTACCAAATGAACTATGGATTACACAATCTGGAAGTGATTTTAGAACATGACTTACGTAGCCCGGTACTCAAACATGACTTACGAATTATACAATCCGGTAGTCATTTTGCTGTGAAAATTTTGACTTATGGATTACACAATCCGGAAGTCACCTGAAATGACTTATGGATTACGTAATCCGGAATTCATTATGCTGTTAAAATTTGACTTATGGATTATACAATCCGGAAGTCACGTTGTCAATTACTATTTTTGTTTTGCATATGTGAATTTATGGAAATTATAATAAAATTAAAATTTATGTTTTATGAATGAAGGTGTAAGTATGGAAGAATTAATGAATTCTGTGCATCAACATGGATTGTTTGAAGGGGACTATGGTATCCATTTTACAACAGATGAGGTGAATAAAATTTCATTTCATTTATGTTTATTGCATTATAATTTGAAGAAGTGATTTTGTAATATTGTTAGAATAACTTTGTGTAGGTGTTTCCTTCGCGAGAAGACTTACTTGAATGGGTCCGTAGGGTTGGTTATGGACTTGGTTTTGTTATTGTCATTATTAGGTCTGACATAGCAAATGGTAAGCAAGGGAGAAAGACATATGTCTTGTTAGGCTGTGAAAGGGGGGGTAGTTACAAAAAGTATAAAGATGGTTTGGAGGTTAGTGTAACTGGTACTCGAAAATGTGAATGTCCCTTTAAATTGCGAGGTAAACCTGTTGGAAAGGGTCAAGGTTGGGTACTTAAGGTAATATGTGGTACTCATAATCATGATTTGTATGATACCTTAGTTGGTCATCCATATGCAGGCAGATTAAAAACGAATGAACATTCAATGCTTGTTGATATGACTAAAAGCATGGTTAAGCCAGGTAACATTCTACGTACTTTGAAGGAGAATAATGAGGATAATATGACAACAATAAAGCAAATATACAATGCAAGATACTCGTACAAGAGATCAGTTAGAGGACCAAGAACTGAATTACAACAATTAATGATGTTGTTAGACCGTGACAACTATCTTCACTGGAGTACGTGTCATGAGTCTTCAAATATTGTTAGTGATATTTTTTGGACTCATCCTGATGCTGTGAAACTCTTGAATGCATTTAACATTGTATTCTTAATGGATACAACTTACAAAACAAACAAATATCGACTGCCTTTGCTTGAGATTGTTGGTGTAACTTGTACAGGTTTGTCCTTTTCTGCTGGTTTTGCATTCTTATCTAGCGAGAAAGAAAAGAACTTCATATGGGCATTACAAAAATTTAGAGGGTCACTTTTGACATCGCATGTGGGGCCTGAAGTCATTGTTTGTGATAGAGATCTTGCTTTGATGAATGCCATCAATATTGTGTTTCCTAAAACAAGAAATCTTCTTTGTCGGTTTCACATCAATAAGAATGTTAAAGCAAAGTGTAAAATGTTGGTAGATTCTGTCGAGGCTTGGGAAGTTGTGATGGATTCATGGAAGACTATCATTGACTGTACAGAGATTGGTAAATTTGATGAGTTTGTGAAAAATTTTGAAACTATTTGTTCACCGTGGCCATTACTTTTTGAATATGTGAAGAACACTTGGATTATTCCGCACAAAGAAAAGTTTGTCAAGTGTTGGACAAATTTGTTAATGCATTTGGGAAATACAACATCAAACAGTTATATGAATACTTTTACTTTGTTTAGAACGTGTATAATGTGTAATTGTTTTATTGTGTTTTATACTTATACAGGGTTGAATCAGCTCATTGGTCTTTGAAACAAATATTACAAAATAGCATGGGAGACCTGTGCTCGTGTTGGGATGCTATCAAATATGTTATTATACTTCAACATAACGAGATTACGGCATCATTTCAAATGAGTCTACATGTGATAGGACACACATTCAATGTGCAATTGTATAAAATGTTGGTTGGCTCTATATCTAAACATGCTTTAATTCTCATTGCTGAAGAGTTTGATCGGGTCAATGATGTGGGGTTTGATAGTGAACGATGTGGATGTGTACTCAGACAGACTCACGGATTACCATGTGCTTGTCAGTTAGCCAGGTATGCTATGGGTGTGATTCCTCTTAATGAAGTTCATGTTATGTGGACGAGACTGAGTTTTTCAAGTTTATCTGAATGTGATTCATCATCTCGATTGTCAATTCAACAAGAATGGGATGTGATTCTATCCCGGTTCAACGAGGTTGATATTTGTGGCAAAGTGACAATAAAAAACAAGTTGCGTGAAATTGCCTATCCGGACATGACAACATTATGTGCACCACTTAATGTAGTTAAGACAAAAGGATCTCAAAAGAGTCAAGGAAATAAATTTCAGAGGTCTACAAAACGCACCTCTTCATATTTTGAGCATGTAGATCGCATCCATTTTGTAAATGATAGTTCATCATCTTTGAAGACTTGTAAGGGAAAGGTTAAGGTGATGACCAACACCAATGCAATTCCCATGCTTGATCAATTTCATCCGAAATGTCACCCTTATATTTTGGATGTAATAGATGTTAAAGCTGATGGACATTGTGGGTTTCGTGCTATTGCCTCATTGTTGGGGATGGGTGAAGAGTCATGGCCACTCATCAGAATGGATTTATTCAAAGAAATATCTCAGTGGCGTGAAGAATACGCAACATTGTTAGGTGGTCATCAACGAGTAGAAGATATCAAGAGGTCCTTACTAGTGGATGAGTTGTCAGTGGTAAGTACATATTCATAAGACTCATGTGCATTGATTAATTGAACTTGTATGCAATCTAATTTCATTATTGCATTTTGCAGGCTAGTGTTGAAAAATGGATGACAATACCGAATATGGGATACTTAATAGCAAGCAGATACAATATTATCTTAGTTTGTTTGTCATTGAAACAAAATATTACTATTTTTCCATTGCGTACTGCGCCCCCTACCGATGCTAGTCTACACCGATTACTATGTATTGGTCATGTGTATGATTCACACTTTGTGCAGGTAAGGTTATTACTCAACACATTATATATATATATATTCCTTTGTTTGCTAATTTCCATTTGTGGTGCAGGTAAAATTGCTTGATGATTGTCCCATACCTACCGCTGACATTTTATGGTGTACACATTGTTACCTAGAGGCAAGGTTATGGTCATCATATTACATTGCTCGGATGCAATCTTTTACCCAATTAATCAGTATTAGCCCGACATATGTGAACCTTGGAGACGATTGATGTAAACATAATTTATTATGTCGATTTCTGATACATAATTTATTACTTAAGTTCTGATTCATAATTTATTACTTCAATTTCGATTCATAATTTATTCGCATTTATGTCAGATAAAAAAAAAAATAACAAACACTATAACATAAATTAATTAAACCATATTGTACACATACAAAGTTACTATCATTACAATCATGTAATAAAAAAATATCAATGACGTCCACGAACATTACGTGATCGTCTCGTGTAAACTGCCCCGTCATCTGTCACACTCCGGGCTAACTGCAGCGCTGCCTCCGTACTCTCATATGCGTCAGTGCCTGCAGTGACCTGACGACAATCTATCATGCGCTGGAGGATACTAACAATGCGCCTAAATATACCCTGCACCAATTTCAAAATAAATTAAACTTGTTAAATATATTGTTTAATCACATAACAATAAAAAAAAACTTACCGCATGTGCACGCTCATCTTGAGATGAATGACCTGCATGCTCAGCATTTGGACTACGAAGGCGACGACGTGGTACAACACTGGGTCGATCTCCAAGTTCACCTCTGCGAATGTATGGGTGTGATACCGTCCTAAACCAAGACATGTACTCAGGAACACATGCAGATGGACTAGAAGCAACTCTCAAACCTGTCACCACGTGGTGATCAAACTGCAACCACCTTTGATCAATGACATGTGCACTAGGAGCCTCAGCCGCCATCGGTGATGATGGAATGCTCTGCTCGTACCCAAATTGGCGCAAAACACGCTCGGGCATATGTCTATGTGATAAGCTGCCCAATCGCAAGTGACCCGAGAATAAATAGATGGTCTCAAATGGTCTGCTCAATCTATGGTCCTCATACAGAGTCCAGATGATGTCATCGTGTGTGACCCCATCCAACTGCGCCCGCACATCACCAACTGCGCAAATCTGATGGGCAACAATATACCGTGCTGCCCGCGGGTGTACATCGTCATATGAGGGATTAATATCCCTTCTTCCCATGCCCGAGAAGTGCTCATAAATCCATGCCTACGTAATTCAATCATATTAATTATAAAATATTTAATACAAAACATTATGGAATGTAACATGTGATTGTTAATTATTTGTATGGTTTCATACCTGAATCAGTGTCGCATAACTGACCAACTGCTTTGTGTTAAAATAAGATGCATCCCCCAACTGCTCATATAGATATGTAAGTATTGCTGCTCCCCATGCATATCCATGACACATATGTAGATTGCTGAATAACAATAAGTACGATATAGATACAGAGGTGACACTTTTATCTGCAAAAATAGTGCATCCAAGCAGATGCAACAAGTAAGCCCTGACAGCACACTCCCAAGCCTCTTGAGCGCAACATTCCTCATATATATCTCAAAGCCAACTCAATCGTACGTGGACGCCTCGACACTGCCTCATCTCAGCCTTCCCCCGAGTCTCATCCACCCCTAGTAACTCAGCTAAAATTGTTGCAGCTCCGTTGTACTCTAAGGGCACATATGTTGGGAATTGACCCAAAATGGGGAGGTGTAAAAGAGATGACACATCATCAAGTGTGATGGTCATCTCACCTACGGGAAGGTGGAAGGAGTTTGTCTCCCGATGCCACCTTTCGACAAAGGCTGAAATCAATCCCTTGTCACCCACTTCATAACTTATATTGCACAAACTAAACAATCCAGAATTTTGTACAAGTAGCTCAATATTAGCATGAGGCATCCCAAATTTACGTAATTTCCTACCGTGAGATACCAATTTAAGTTCTCCCCGATCCTAATATAAATGTTGTATATATTAAATATAATTAAATAAATTTAAACAATAATTAATAAAGATAATTTAATTGAAGGCTTTTTCGTTCTTACCTCACCCTCCCAAAGCTTAACAGCAACATGGTCAGCAAAATTTACCAGTAAAGACATATCAGAAGGTCCTCCAGGAAACCCTTCTCCGTGCTCTACTTGGTCATCATTCTGTAATTCTTGTTCATTGTCATTATCAATATGAACATCATCATCAATCCTTTCCTCGACACCACCTCGATCTCTTCTACGGACGGATGCCGTCGGTCTTCTGCGATCATGATCTTGAGATCCACCACCTCTAGTTTTAGCCATATCTATCCACAACACAATTTAAATTTCAATTATTTACCAATAATAAATAATATAATCATGAATTTGTGTACATAATATAAAATTTAAAAATAGTTTTTAACAAGTGGGTTGTAAACTAAATATATAACAAAAACACAAAAATGCAAACTTTGTAAGAATATTACCGGATTACATAATCTGAAACACACACAATGTAAACCTAAACCGGATTACATAATCTGAAACACACACAATTAAACCTAAACCGGATTAGGAATTACTAAAACACCTAAACCGGATTACCTAATTCGGAATTACTAAAATAAACTAAACCGGATTAAGCAATCCGGTATTACTTTCCATTCACAACTATACCGGATTATTACATAATCCGGTGCCTATTATGAAAAATGCACACAGTACCGGATTACTAAAATAACCTATACCGGATTATGTAATCCGGTATTACTTTACATAAACAACTATACCGGATTACATAATCTGGTGCCTATTATGAAAAATGCACAGCGTACCGGATTACACTACAAACGAATTACACAGCAGCAACAGGTTCAAAAGCAATGAAAAATCTGGAAAATTCAACTTACTAACCTGTGAAGAGGACACTTTGGATGTGTGAGTGCTAGAGAATGTGGAGTTTAGAGAGATGAAGAGAGATGAAGAGAAAAAATCTTCCAATGGAGGTGTGGAGAGATGAAGAGAAAAAATCTGAGAATGGAGGTGTGGAGCGGCGCCGCTGCAAAGAGAAAACGCACAAGTGAAAGTGAAAGTGAAGATTAGGTAGGTTAAAGGTATATTAAACTATTATTTTTAATTTTTTAATATTTTTACTGAGGGGTATATTAGTAAATGTACTTTTAGTATGGGGTGGGAGAAGAAGTCATGGAAGTGCAGGAAGAAGCTGTCTTCCAGCACATCCAACATGCCCACGACCCAACAAGCTCAAGAGACCCAATTTGACTCCAAGACTCCACTTTGAGGACAAAGTGTTTTCTAGGACGGATAATAATGTTAGGATAGGCCCAATACCATACATGCCCAAACTCAATGACCTATTTAAGTTACAGGGTTTCTCTAAAAAAAAGAATAGAAAAATTTGGTAAACCCTAATTTAGTAGCCTTAATATTCTATAGACTTAGTCATAGTATAAGTAATTATTGTTCTTGTTGTTCTATCAGTCATTATCAACCCCATAATCATTGTTGTCCTCTTTATAACTCAAAGATGATGACTTATGCAAATTATTTTTAGCCGAACCATAAAAATTTATATGTTCACCATCAATATGTTCCTTGCCACCATCCACTGTTTTATGAAATTGGGCATGTTCTATAATAGGATTTTTGGCAGGTTTAACAATAGGTGCTTCAATGCTTCTACAACATTTTATTCTTAGTGATAACTTTTTTCTTGCTTTTTAGTGCCTTCTGCATCATGTTCTTTAGTTATTTATTCTGCAACAATTCTTTTTTGTTAATCATGTTGTTGTATTTAGAATAATAGACTAAGTTCAAGAGCGTGGTAACAAACTTTTTAAGAAATTCTAGAAGTTTTTTCAAAATAAACAAACAACAATATTTGAATAAAGTAATTTTACAAAAGGAGGAACTCCTATTTATAGAGTAAAGTTTGACTACTCTTTACAAATGTCTTTCTATTTACTTGGGATACCTATTTTAACGTGGACATGTGGAATAAGTTACAACCTTCACATGTAATGAATAAACATGTGGAGAAAATTACAACCTTCAGAGGTGCATGTTTGAGCTTAACTACCTTAATCAAGAGTACTCATGAGTTAGTTAATCACATGCATGTACCTTTCTACTTTATTTTTATTTGGACATCTAGTTGTGACCTTTTAGAAGCTTGGACATTCTAGAATATTCTAAATCATTCTACAACTTTATAATTTACTTTATTCATTTCTTAATTGGTTCTTCAAGTCCTCATTCCTTCTTCTTATAAATCTTCCTTGAAATTTATTCTTTATTTTTTCCTTTTGTTTTTCTTTAGCCATGTTTCTTGTATAACTCGTGGAAAAGCTTTCTCTTCTTCTCTTTCTCCTTAATTTGCTTCTTCCTCATCCATGCTCACCTCATAATAAGCCAATGTATTTCAACAGTTTGATCTTGAAGTTCATATAACTTATTATCAATGTTAGTGAATATGTTCATACAAAAATGACAATGACTCTATTGAGATGCATAAAAGACAACCATTCAATTAAACATAATTTATTTAAAAGGTGACTATGAAATACCCCTAATAGTAGTGACATACGTAATTATATGACCATGCAATTGAGCACTTTCTTCTTGGCCACTGCTAGTACAACTGGTTCTTTAGTTTCATTGTCTTCATGAGTTCGTTGTTGTCTTTCAAACATAAACCATACACCATTGACCTTTCCAAAATCCATTTTTTGTAAAGATACATTATTCAATTAATTATTTATGCTTAATGTATCTAAAGTTTCCCCTCTTACAACCTTGAAATGCTCTTAATTTTCTTAAATAAAAACTCCATATGATAAACAATAATTTGTCAATATTTTAGGCTTCTAACACATGATAGTTTATCTTGATCCCAAATTTGATTTCATAACGAAGAACCAAATCACTCTCATTTGACAAGACATGACCTAAGTATCAACATCTAAATGATGATAAAAGTCAAAATATTTTTCTTAATTTTTATACCTCCTAGAACTCTTGACTATAACGTGTTTGTTTTTAAGACATTTTTTATGGACCAAATATAATAATAATATCTACGTTTCTAACTTTTGAAGTGAAAACAAAAAATTAAACTTTGTATTAGTGTAAAACACCTTTATCATGTCACTATATATTAATACAAAATAACTTGATCTCAAGAAAAGTTTAAACATTCTAAACTTCCAACATTTATTTTATAAGTTCATTGCAATTATTTATACCATATTAACTCTTCTTTGTAAAATATCAAATGAAAATTAACTTAATTTTTTAATAAGATCTAATTCATTTTTTTTTTTATTAATTATTCATTTCGTAAAAAATCTTAATTTATAACTCCTTAATGGTGTTCACACGCACAATTTATCATTTTTAATGAAAACGAGAGAAAAAAGTATTATTATATGATAGTTTCAGAAATATATTAATATAGAAAACTTAATATTTTTGAATAAATTAATATTTTAAAGATGATAGATGGATATAGTATGAATTATTAAAAAAGTTTAAGTGTAAAAATTATATAAGAATATGATCATAGAGAGTGTATTAACTCTACATTTGAATTATATATAAAAAAAATAATTGGAATATGTTGATCTAAAATGAAAAAATTATAAATTGTAAACTATTTTTTTTATAAAAGTTTATAATTATAGAATAACCCTTCATTCATTATCTCATCTCAAACTAGGTTTATTTCTTCTTCATGTAATAAAATTTAAGATTTAGGGTTTAGAGTTATATTGTTTATACTTTAATTTAAAAATATTTAATTTTAATTTTTTTTATTTATTATGATGAAATTTTTTCTTATTCAACGTTTTTAGAGTATTTCTCTCACGCATGGATTACTTTTAATAAAAAAAATTCCAATGATCTTAAATTTACTGATATGTGAACATAATTTAAGAATAAAGTGTTATATGATCTGACCTTAAACTTATGGGCATATAATCTGCATTGAAGATGTTTTAAGAATGAAAAGAATTATTGATAAGTGAAATTGTAGAAAGGTTTGAGAAGACACAGAAGGTGGTAAGAAAGCAAAACAGTGAAAAGAGATGTAGCATGGAAAAGGATGAGACCCACACTCCACATAGCCACCCTTTTATTTATTGTAGAAGTAGTTCAAACTTAAGATGCATAAAAATACCACTCATGGCTTTCAAATTATAACAATGTGATCTGCAATGAAACCATTTATGACTTTATGTTCACATGCAGGCACGCGAGTATAAAGTGGTGCGCTATATCGCATTCAACTCCTTCTATTTTTAGTTTGTATCATTCAATCACAAATTGCCCTTTCTTCACTTTACACTTATCTCTAATTTCAGCCCTACCTATTCGTACACGTAAACATAAATGTGTAGTAGCTAGTGATGTGCTTATTTGATGCACTGCACCTTTCATTATTCTTCGTTTTGTTCACACACTTCACTTGGTTGTGGTTGTGTTCTGAGGTCCTACAACATGACACGCACATCCCCTCCATCAAACCTAGCACACCAACTCACCTCACACCCTTTTAGGGAAAGAGAAAAAATCTTCACTTTCACACAGCCACATCTTCACCAACGTCTCTAACCACCGCTAAATGCTAACCACTCCCATTTTCTTAATACAAACTACAATGTTACCACTTTCACTTCCATTACAAGATCAAACCACCCAATACAAAATTCAAAAAAATAATTGGACATTTTATTTATACAAATAAAAAGGTTACATCAAGATCATATGCTAACGTTTATCTTAGATTAGAAACCAATAAAGCAAATCTTCGTTAACACACAACACAACAACACAATAATCAACCTACAGTAAAAACCAGTACTCTATTGTAAGCGGTTAGATTAGAAGTTAATGATGAAAGAGCTAAAATATCTTGGTCCATCCTACGGTTGAGAAACTCTTACTTTCCCCAACATGAAACGTCGTCGTGGCGAGTGGTCGAAATCTTCTTCAACGATGATCCTCCGTCACACGCCACCTCCGTTCAGACGCCTAACCCTTCCAATCCCCTGCTTTCATACAATAAATAAACCAAAATAAATAATTAAATAAAAATTAATATATACCAATAAATGACTATTTCTTGTTAGAAGAAAAAAAATTAAGTAAAACAAACCCGGGGATCACGACCGGAAACGTCGTCGTCGTTCTCGCGTGGTCGCTTCAACGAGGATGTTGCCGTTTCCGGTTCACATGCGGAACGAGAAGCACCTTCGTCGTCGTCGTCGTTTTTGCACCCGCTGAAACACGACCACTCGCTGCCGGAGGAGCTCGCCGGGGGCGGCGATGTGGAGGACCACGGCACGACCTGATTCTCGCCGTCCTCCTCGCCGGATACATCGTCGTCCTCGGTGTCTGGTTCCTCGTCATTGCCGGATTCGGTCTCGTCCTGTTCTTCCGCGGTGGAGGCGGCGCATCGGTTGCAGATGGAGGCGGCGTTGGCGAGTCTGGCGCCGGAGGCCTTCCACGGCGTGGAAGAGTGGCACGTGCGGCAGAGGAGCGTTCGCGAGTGTCTGGCGACCAAGAAGTTGGCGCCGTGAACCTTTGCGTCGCAGTCCCAGCATAAGCTGGCCTGGTCCGACTCGCAGAAAATCCTCGCCGGAAGCTTGCACAGTTCGCACTTCTTCATCTTCCACTCTCACGAAGATTGTTTGGAAACTGTTTTTTTTATTCTTTTCTTTCTCTCTCTGATTATTTTGTGCGATTTTCTTTTTCTTTTTATTTTCTTTCTCCGTTGGGAAGGTAAAAGAAAAGGGAAGAAAGAGGCTCTGATTGTCGGCGAAATTTATAAAGGAAATTCCAACCTCCGTGTCCTAGGCCCAAACTGCCCCTCTGTTGCTTCTGCACTCTCCATATTTTTTTTTATTTCAAATCCAAAAATTCCTTTCATAATGCAAACACTCAAAATTATTTTTGTTATAATTTTTTCTTTCTTTCTCTTTTCAATACTATCTTAATCAAATCAAATGTTATTAATTAAAGTACTCGTAGTTTTTTGTTAGTTAACACAAAATAATATAATAATTAATAAGATATTTGAATTGCACACTTTACCTGATTTATTTCAATTATAAGATATTTTAATAAAAGTGAAATAATTCAAATAACTTGCATTATTAATCAAATAATGAAAATTTTTTTGAATAAAAGGTAGACATATTTCAATAAGCGTCTTTGTTCATTTTACGTATTTGGATAATTGATGAAAATAATTTCGAATATTTGAACTAACGACACTTCACATATTTAAATTGTAGATGAGAATTTGGATTACGTTGCTAAAATATTTGAATAAAAGCTTGACTATTAAGATAAGGAACCAAATGTGGATAAATTATATTAAGTTGAGAAAAAAACATTTACTAAATAGTTCTATTGAAACAATTTAATTTAAATCTTTAAAGGTAAATTATACTATTATCTTATTTTATATTTATAATTTTTTAAATCAAAATGGTTTAATTTAAATATTTCCATTAACTTTCACTTTATTTACACAACATTGTTTAGTTTTCTCTTTTTCTTTTTTCTATATTACCTTGTCTTCATTTCCTCACTTTTTGTTTCTTTTTTATTTCTTATGCACACACAACGTAAATGGTGAAATATCACTTTTACTTTTTAAATAATTCTTTATCTATATTTTTAATATATTTTTATGAAACTCTGAAAAATTGTAAGTGAGAGAAGTTAAAATGTGGAAAATATCACATCATCTAGGTTTAAAATTTCGATTATATAAGTTATTGATTTTGATAATAAATAATTTGTACTAATAATATAAAAAAAATAAATCAGTTTCACTTCTGTATTACAGATTTGTATTATTTTTGTGCAGAGTAGTGAGGGAGTTTCTGTCCTGGTAACAGTCCTTATTAAAATGATTATTATAATAATACAATGTCCGATAGAAAGACAATATGTTAGTTTGTTTAGCCCTTAAACATGACTAGTGTAGTATTTTCTTTAAATAACCAACTTATGATAACTTCCACCTATTTAATTAGTGTTATTTTTTCTATCCTAAACCATATTTGATAATATCATATAATTTTTTAGAATAAATATTCAACTTGAGTATAGAAAGATGAGTATACTCACTTATAAGTCTTTTATTAAAATTTTCATATAAATGATTTTTTTTTTAAATTCACGTATTTAATATATTTGATATGAAAAAATACATATAAACAGATCTATTTTTTCAAAAAACTATTTACAATAAAAGTTTTAATCAAGATCTCATTAACCAACATATTCATATTTAAACAACCATTCTCCATTTTTTGACAGCATCATAATTAGTAGATATAAACCAAAAAATAACATAATGAACACTGAAAATAAGCTGACTAGACATAAGAAGAGGTATTGTCTTATACGATTCTCGGCCACAATTTCTAGTTACATGACTTTGATTGGTCAAATAACACAAACAAACACAAGTTTTTTTTCTTTCTAGTTTTCCAGAAAATTAAGAATGTATTCTTTGTATAAGAAAATAATATTGTTAGAACATGATCAAATAATACACGCAGAGCATAATCTGATAATAAATGAATTAAAATAAGATTGTTTTAATTTAACTATTAAATACGTAGAAGTATTTAAAAAGAAAAAAAAGTTTTGCGGAACTTAACCAAGTAAAAAATATTCTAAATACAAAGTAGTCTATATTAATCAAGAATTGGGATAAAAAGATAATTTATAAATGCAATTTTTTTTGAAGTGGTGAAGATTTTGTTTAGTAAAAAGCATGATAACCATATACCAAACATAAAAATGAATTATATATTAAATGTAGTGAGTTTAATAATATAATTAAAATATTTGGTTTTAAAGAAAAGGTTTATTTAGAAAAAATGGAGTAAAAGAGGGGGAGTGATAATAATGGTGAAAGGAAGACATAGGGCAGTGTGGAATGAAAGCATAGCAGAAGGAATGCGGAGTGTGTGGTTTTGTGGTGTCAAGCAACGCCAGGTGTATCCTCCTCAGGGAACACCAACCCTTTTTTTCTGTGGCCTCTGTTGTAAATTCACACTTTAATACTTAATATTAATTAATAATAGTTAATCATTCCTTTCTTTTCAATTAATAAAAAATTAAAAAAATAAATGAATGGTTGCTTAGGGATATTTTTGAGAAGGAGTGGGTGTGATGCGTTGCCAGGTGGCACGAATGCACTCTGAGATTCCGTTTGCTTACGTGGACACTCCGTGATGTGGGATTCGCTTGATTTTGATTTCCCTTGCTTCTCCCGCTATCTCTCACGCTCACGCGCTTCTCCACTCCAACCGCCGCCACCACTTCCTATTCCTATCTTATTAATTAATAATTTTCATTTATTTACTATTTAACAATTTGTTAACAAGTATTTTATTTTTCATAAATATTTTTATATTCTATTTTTAATTTTTGTACGGGAGACAAGATAAGAGTGAGAAAAGGCACTTCTTTTTCAGCGAAACCTCATTAAACTGAAGGAAATATTCTGATTACATGTTCATTATTTAGAACACTGGTTGAAAAAATAAGCATCAATTTAAAAGAGACTTTTGCTTTCTTCAGCCATACAATTGCTACCTGCATTCCATATCTTTTAAGATCCACTCCTATCCTTGCTATTTTATTTGAAACTGATTCGTCCATCGTGAGAATCTTCTTACTTTGTGGCTGATTTTTTCCATATGTGGTTCAAATTACAAGATTCTGACGAACTATGATGATGTGGTGTTTTGGATTTGGGTAGGCTCCAGTAGATAGAAATCAGTAAAACAAAATCGAGTTTTTATTTAATTTAATCATTCTTGCAACTGTTTTTGATCATCAATTAAAGGCTTCTAGAAAAAGTATTTTTTTGAAAAGTATTTCTTCTAGATTAAAAGTATTCGAAACGTTAGTTTTATCTTCTGAAGAATTTCAAATAAATATCTTTCGAAATGTGTGGTCTAAGAACCTCCGAATCGATGATGTAAAAAAAACTACAACAGACGTTAAAACAAAAACAAAAAAATATCATTTTTCGTACCATTCGTATATATTTTTCTTATCGGAACCTACCAAACTTCCAACCACCACCATCATCAAAGCTAATCTCAATGTTGTAGTTTAGACGATGATGAAGAAAACCAGCCACAAAATAACAAGGTTCTCAACGAAGGAGGAACTCACTTTCAAATAAAATAGCAAAGGTGGGACGACTGTTTTAAAAGGTCATGGGAGTGCAGTTAGTAATTATGAGAGTACAAGAAAAAGAAAACTTAAAAAGATACTGATTGAGGTTTGATTGGGCCTTCAAAGAATATGTGTTTTTTCTTTAACTTCTCACTATTTTGTTGAGTGGTTTAGTTTAGGGTGTTTCTTACTGCACCTCTACATTCTACATTTTAAAAAATATCAAAACTAGTCTTGTCATTTAGGGTTTAGATGATTCTAGAAATTGGGTTTCTCGATATTTATGGATTGGTAGATTCGGAATACATTTTTTTGATTTATGGATTGGTAGATCCGGAATACATTTTTTTGATTTATGGTGTGGATCCAACTTATATATTTTGACTTGTGGATTGGTGAATCCGGAATGTATTTTTTTGACTTATAAATTGGTAAATTCAGAAGGTATTTTTTGACTTATGGATTGATGAATGAGAATGTATTCTTTTGAGTTATACATTGATAAATTCAGAATGTATTTTTTGACTTATGCAATGATAGATATTTGGAATGCATTTTTTATTAATATTTAACTTTACTATGTATTCGTTCTTTCCTTGGTAATCAATCTTTATTGTAGGTGAAAACATTTATATAGTTACATTATGGATGATTAGAATATAAGAAGAATATGTAATTGTATTTGTCCTGCTTCGTTTCGTTTGCTCATCATCGTACTTCAGATAGCGATTGTGTAGAGAACACGAAAGCTTCCAAGAGTGAATATAGGCCACAGACTTAATGTAGCAGAGCATAATTTAAAATATCTGAGGCTACATACGACAATATACAGCATCTATTCTACCACCATGACAATTCATGATATTCATGACTTTTAAAAAATCCCAAAAATAAATTTTGTCAATTCACAATAATGTAGGGTGTAGGAATAATGTAGGGGTGCAGGAAGAAAAATATAAAGCTGCAGAAAGAAACACCCTTTATTTTATGGGAGGGAGGTTGTTTTGTGGGTTGCCCAAGCCCATACCATTGGACAACAATGAGAGTAATTTGGGTGGAATTTGTTGAATAAATAGATGATATTTTACCCAAACATATACTACTTGCTTATTCTTAGATGAAAAAAATAAGTAGTTGTTTATTCAATAGACGAGAATTAGCTTCATTAACTAATTTTTATTTGGATTAAGTTAGTAGGGTTCCTAGGTTGAATTGGATCCATGACCATCCCCAATCCTTTGCTGGTCTTCAGAAATGTGGACTACTATCAAAAGTTCAGAAATGATACATTGATATTTGATTTGACTTAAATAAATTATTATTTTATTATAATAATATTTTATTTCAAAGAGTAGTGGTAGAGTAGTTGTTTTTATTATTTGCTGTGTTAAACAAATTTTATTTTAAAAAGTTAGGCCTCCCAACTTTTAAAATTAAGAAAATGTTATGCTATTTTGACAAGTGTACAATAAAAAAAAATACTAATTTATAATCTTTCAAAATTTCTCAATCTTATCGTATGAATATACATTTTAATAAAATACTATTTCTCTTTCTAATTTTATTAAAAAAATTTATTAAATAAAAATTAATTTTATACATCAAAATAATTAATTACTAAAAATTTGATATAATTTTTATTAATAAAAATATATAAAATAATTTCTAAATTGGTATGTAATTATTAGCAACTAAAATTTTAAGTTACTAATCACTTTATATTTTAAATTAGTTTTTATTAATTTTTTAAAAACTAATTTAAAATTAAAATATTCGTATTTAAAACTTTTATAACTAATTTAGAAATCATTTTATAGATTTTTATTAATAATAAAAATCACTCTAAATACTAATAATTTTTTAATCTTTAAAATAGTATATAATTTAATTAATATAATAATTAATTATTTATTATATTTAAAATTATTACTCTCTAATAAGTTTATTGTAGTGATTTAGGAGTTGAAATCTCAAGCTCACTGTTTGATTCTCAACCTGAGTCTAAAATGTTAATACTCTAAATTTAAAATCTTGTTTGGATTTTACATAGAAATCTCCAAATCATGATGACAAAAGAGACAACTCTTCCCCCAAAATCATGACAATTCTTTTGAAAAATATAAAATCTTTTATACTATGTAACCTTTGTTCCCCAAACAAAAATGTATTAATTAGTCCTTGCTGATTTATTAGTGACACATGGTACATGTAACTACTGTTGCTTTCTAATCTATGTTTTCTTGTTCATTAAGGGCCATTATTGCTTTGTTCTGAACTAAACATGGGACCGGCATCAGACTAATGATGTCTTATTTATTGAGCTGAATCAGTGAGATAGATGGCTTCTCATTTTGATCACATAAATGAATAATAAACAGTTTAACATCTTAACCATATACGCAACTTTAGGATTATGTTTGTGATCCTCAAAGGTTGATTGTTGAATGGAGGACTCAAGTTTCGTGTTACGTTCCTGGAAGATGCTATTGCTATTTACTTGCTACCATGACACAGATAATGTCACTATCTCCCTATATTTATTTCTTATATTCATGTGCTTTTTGAATATATTAATGAAAGCTCAAACATAATTCATTCATGTTCTAAAATCAAGATGAAGTTTACTTACATAATTATGATCTTGTAGACATGAAAACTTGTTAAATGCTTTCAATATCTCATTGTCACCCATCGTTAACACTCTTAACTCTTTACATATTTTAAAAGTTATATGAATATATGAAGTCCCATTGTGTTCTGGAAAATGTCTGCTTTAATCTTTTATATTTTAATTCATTTTATCTTTCAAAATTTAAAGAATAGTTCCTTTTATATTTCGTCACTTTCATATTGATAAATTAACTTTGTATTTTAAAATAATTAAATTTAACATGCTAACTACTAAAAACCATTATAGTATATATTTAAATTAATTATGTTATCATGCAAAAAAATAATTTAAATGTTGTAACATTTTAAATTAACATTGAAATAATTTGGCCTAATTGTAATTTTGGTCTGTGTAAATATCCTCAATTCTAGCCTCTATTTTTTTAACAATTTTAATTCCTTAATTTTTTATTATCCGTAATTTTTATTCCTGATTTTTTTTATGCAATTTTGGTTCTTCAATTTTTAATAATTATACCTATGTTAATATTTCATTGTATATAAGTGGGTGCAAACTGTTGAACCAAGTGGTGTTCAATGTTTTGAAGAATCCAAACCCTTTGAAGGATGATGAAGCCTCTGCTGTGCTTGATGCTGCTGTGCTGTTTTAGCCTTGTTCTGGGGTAGTTCTATGTTGTAATCAACACTTAGATTAAATCTCAAAGCAATTAGCATCTCAATATTAACAAAGCAAAATGTTTTTCAAACTAAGTTGAAACAACCGATTGTTTTGTCGAAACAACCGATTGTTTACACTTAGGTGTTTTGAGAAAGTTTGAAAACTATTTTTGAATGGTGTTTTTGTTAAGGAACAAAACAACCGATTGATTCGAAGAAACAATCGATTGTTTGTTTTAAAACCATAACAGAAAAACTGTTTTCTTTGGCTGAGCTTTAAATGCTTTAACTGAATACGCTCCAGTCATTAAATGCTTTGACCAATCTATTTTAAATGCAATTAAGAGTTTGTTAATATTTGACAACAAACTATATTCTTAGATATATTTTGAAAAAAAGTTTTGATATATGAAGAATCTTGAAACATAGTTTTCATAAAAGAAGAGTTTTTCAAAGTATTCTGAGATTGCAAAAGAGTTGAGAGATTGATCAAGGTGCTGAATAGGATTCTCTTGTATTGATTTCAGATATTCATCTGTAACAAGTGTAATCTGTGTAAACTGCTGAACAATTCTGTTTGTATGTGTTGCTGAGATTGGCTGTGTGTTCTTGAGGTGTTCAAGATCAGCAATCTTAGTGTTGGCCAAGGAGAGTGTGTTTCTTGAGGTGTTCAAGGTCATTCTCTTGGTTGTTGTTGTAAGTGATCAAGGTGTGGTTGCTTAGTGGATTTCCTCAGGGTTTCTGAGAAGACTGGATGTAGCTCTGGGTTGGAGTGAACCAGTATAAACAGCTGTGTACAATCTTTCTATCCCTAACTCATTAATTTCAGTTTGTTTGTTGTTTGCTGGTATAAACAACCGATTGTTTCGAAGAAACAACCGATTGTTTTTTCTGGTATTACAGTTTTGCTTGCTGTTTTGGCCAACTGAATTGCTGAATCAATTGGTTTCTGAAATAAGTTCATTCTAGCTTTGAAAAGTTTGCGAAAACCCCTTTAAACCATTCACCCCCCTCTAGTTTAAAGCCATCTTTTCTAACAATTGGCATCAAGAGCTTGGTTCTTGTAAGTCATTCAAGTTGATCCTAAAATCTTTCAAAATGGCTGATAGACTACCGTTTGGGGAAGGTGCCTCAATAAACAGACCACCCTTGTTTTGTGGTTTGAATTACCAGTTTTGGAAAGTTAGAATGAAAATATTTATGGAATCTCTTGACAAAGGAATTTGGGATGCAATTGAAAATGATCCTTTTATTCCAACATTTGAAAAAGATGGTTCTGTCATTGAGAAGCCATGGTCTCAATGGACTGAAGCAGAAAGTAGAAAGACCAAATTCGATTGCATTGCCAAAAATATTATAACCTCTGCTTTAAATTCTGATGAGTTTTTCAGGGTCTCACAATGCAAGTCATCAAAGGAAATGTGGGATACTTTGGAAGTCACTCATGAAGGAACAAATGAGGTGAAAAGGGCTAGAAAGCATGCTCTCATCCAAGAGTATGAGATGTTTAGAATGCTGAAAGGTGAAACCATAGCTGAAGTGCAGAAAAGGTTTACACACATCATCAATCACCTTATGAGCCTTGACAAGACGTTTGATAAAGAGGAGCTGAACATCAAGATCTTAAAATGTCTTGATAGAGCATGGCAACCAAAGGTAACTGCTATTTCTGAATCTAAAGATCTAACATCATTAAGTGTTGCCTCTTTGTTTGGAAAGCTTAGGGAACATGAGCTAAAGATGAATAGACTCAATGTTCAAGAAAGTGAAGATAAGCACACAAGGAGCATAGCCTTGAAAGCATCCAAACATAAGGGAAAGCAAGATTCAAGTGATGATAGTGATGAGGAAAATCTAAGTTTGCTGTCAAGAAAATTCAGCAAATTCCTCAAGAGAAACCGCAACAAAGACAACAACAAGGATAGGTATGGAAACAAGAAACCCAATGAATTTAATTCAAATAACTATACTTGTTTTGGTTGTGGTGAGCAAGGTCACATAAAGGCTGATTGTCCCAACAAGAGTAAAGAGAAAAAGACAAGCTACAAGGAGAAGAAAGGCAAAACAAAAAGAGCCTACATAGCTTGGGATGAAAATGAAGTGTCATCGTCAAGTTCTTCATCAAGTGAAGATGAAAAAGCCAACATTTGCTTAGTTGCTGAGGATGATGATGATGATTCATGCAGTTCAAGTGAGGTAAGTTCATGTGCTTCCTTAAATGAACAAAACTATAGTGAATTGCTTGAAGCTTTTCAAGAAACACATGATGAAGCTAATAGATTGGTTCTTTCAAACAACCGATTGAAAGATCTTAACAATGGGCTTGAAAAGAAAGTTAGATCACTTGAAGAGGAACTGAGAAAAGCAAAAAGTGATTTTGAAAAACAGGAAAAAGATTTCAAAAATGCCTCTTGCAAGTGTGATACTCTCAATTGCATAAATTGTGAAAATCTTGAGAAAAAGGTTCACTATCTTGTTGAAACTGTGGACAAGCTTTCAAAAGGAAAGTCAAACTTTGAGAATGTTCTAGCATCTCAAAGCTGTGTTTTTGGAAAGGCTGGTTTAGGCTTCAATCCACAGAACAAGCAAGATAGATTTTCAAAAAGTTTTTTGAGAAAATCAGAAAAACAACCGATTGTTAAGACGAAACAACCGGTTGTTACATGCTTTTACTGCATGAAGAAAGGCCACTTTGTTAGATTCTGCAAAATTAGAAAATATTATGTTCCTAAAGGTTTTATGAAATGGATTCCTAAGGGATGTGATGTTTCTAACAACAAAGAAAAGCCAAGTGGACCCAAATTTGTAAGGGGACCAAATCTTGCAACTTGAATTTGTTTATGCAGGAAAAATGAAGAGAAAAGGAAGATTTGAGCCTTCTGATCAAGCTGTTGAAGAAAAAGGGCAGTCATTGAAGCTGAATCAATGCTGTGCAAAAGGTCAAAACAGTGAAAAGAAGTTTTCTTGATCAACAAGCAATTGGCTCATTGAAGAAACAACACAAGGATAAGACCTTCCTTTTGTTTGCTCTCAATTTTTGTTTCAAAGTTCTTTCTTATGATTAATTGTCTTTCAATCAATGTCATGTGCCTTAATCTGTTTCTGTTTATGGTTAAAAATTGAAAAATCAAGTTTTTTAACTGCTGCAGAAAAACAACAGATTGTTTCTTCGAAACAATCGATTGTTTTGAGTCTGACAGCACTGTGTATAAATTGATTTAACTGATTTTTGAATTTCTAGCTGTTGCAGATATTTTTCAAAGGGAGAATCTTGGTCAAAGGATCTGTGTTGAAAGCTGATCACGTTCAGAAAGGATTTACAACAGTCATAAAGGAATATATTCCAAAATCTTGGAAAATCAAAAGCCTTAATACTAGTCAAATATCACATGTGAAGACCATGTGATTTTCAGCTTTTTCTGACATTTTCAGTGCAGAACAGAGTCAAGCCCTCTCTCTGAAAATCAGGTACCCATTGAATGAAATTAAATTCAATTTGATTCTCTTACTGCTATAAAATCAGGTGCAGATTTCTTTCAACAAGAACAACCAATTGCAACATCTCTTGCACTATCTCTTGAAAAATCTGGGTTTTGTGCTCTCCTCTGTTTTCGTCACTGCTATCATGGAATCAACTCCTCCCACTGCTAAAAGAGTCAAAACCAGAGCTGTAAGGTCTGGAGGAAGGCTTGAAAGTTGGTTTTCTGGTGACACCGAGCTCATTGAGAAGTATAGATATGAAACAAGTGTCAAGAAGATAAACAACCCCAAGGTTGTGTGCTTCAACTGGCTGAAGGATCAAAAGCTTGACAATGTGAGGAAGCTTCTCAAAAACCAGTCACTTAGAAAGTTTCTGGAGCTCAAAGGTAACATATATCCAGATTTGGTGAGAGTCTTCTACACCAACTTGAAGTTTGAAGGAAACAACTTGGTCTCTCATGTAAAAGGCGTGGAGATGGAGATAACCCATGAGGTTTGGGCTGCTGTAGCTGGACTCAAGTTCTCTGGACTGAGAATCAACAAAGGAAACCTTGGTGTGGTAGAAGATTTCAACAAGATTCAGTTCTACAAAAGTTGTTTGAAGAATAATCAAACTCAAGTTAGCACTTGTTCGGTTGGTGGCTTGAAGCTAGATGAGAGGCTGCTTGCTCTCATTGTAACATGGATCCTAACTCCTAGGGGGAGCAATCACTCTGTGTTGACTGAAGAAGATCTGGTTTACATCTTCTGCATTACCAAGAAAGTGAAGATCAATTGGATTCACATAATCAAAGAACATATGCAAAAAGCCATGAGGTTAGGTGATTACCATTATCCCTATGCTGTTTTAATATCTAAGTTTCTACTCTATTTTGAAGTTAATCTTGAAGATGAAACTTCTGAGCTGGTCAAGTCAACTCAAGAGTTGAACAATGGATCACTCAGCAAGATGGGCTTCACAAAAATAGGTGGAAAGTGGTTAAGTAAGGATGGTGATCATGGTGCCTCATCAAGTGGTGCTGCCAATCTTGAACCAGATGAAGCTGCTGATATGGATGTTCAACATGAAGATCCAACTGAAGATTTTCAAGATGCTGGACCTAGCACTGAAGATGGAAATCAAAGAGAAAGAATGCAAACCATGTCACCTTTTGAAAGACTCATGGTGAATAGGCTTGATAGCTTTGCTGAAAATCAAAGGAGCCTTCATGATTTGCGTGTTAGCAACTTTCAAAGGATTGACACAAGGTTTGACAACATGGATGCAAGGTTTATGACTCTGGATGAACAAATTGAAGCTGTCCAGAATCAGATCTTTGATCTTCAGTTTGCTGATGAAGAAGATTGAAGAAAAACAACCGATTGAAAATCGAAACAATCGATTGTTTTTGGCTATTCTCGTTTCTGGTTTTTAAAATTTCTTTCCTTCTGCTGTTGCTGTTTTATTCTGATGTAATGTGAACAATGTCTTATTTTATCTCTTATCTTTGTCTATTTGTGAAGACAAATAGGGGGAGATATATGCTGTGTTATATGCTGTGTTTGAAGTTTGTTAATTTTCTGTTTTTCATAGTGTTAAAAACATGAGTAACATGAATTTTGGCTCTGATATTAACTGTTTTAAGCTTTAATTGTTTATCTGTATACTAACAGAATATCATAAAGTTCAAAATATTGCTCAAAGTTCTTTTGCAGAAACTGCTTCAGATTTAATCAAGAACAACACAAGCATCAGGGATTTGTCTTCATCAAATAGGGGGAGATTGTTGAACCAAGTGGTGTTCAATGTTTTGAAGAATCCAAACCCTTTGAAGGATGATGAAGCCTCTGCTGTGCTTGATGCTGCTGTGCTGTTTTAGCCTTGTTCTGGGGTAGTTCTATGTTGTAATCAACACTTAGATTAAATCTCAAAGCAATTAGCATCTCAATATTAACAAAGCAAAATGTTTTTCAAACTAAGTTGAAACAACCGATTGTTTTGTCGAAACAACCGATTGTTTTGTCGAAACAACCGATTGTTTTGTCGAAACAACCGATTGTTTACACTTAGGTGTTTTGAGAAAGTTTGAAAACTATTTTTGAATGGTGTTTTTGTTAAGTAACAAAACAACCGATTGATTCGAAGAAACAATCGATTGTTTGTTTTAAAACCATAACAGAAAAACTGTTTTCTTTGACTGAGCTTTAAATGCTTTAACTGAATACGCTCCAGTCATTAAATGCTTTGACCAATCTATTTTAAATGCAATTAAGAGTTTGTTAAGATTTGACAACAAACTATATTCTTAGATATATTCTGAAAAACAGTTTTGATATATGAAGAATCTTGAAACATAGTTTTCATAAAAGAAGAGTTTTTCAAAGTATTCTGAGATTGCAAAAGAGTTGAGAGATTGATCAAGGTGCTGAATAGGATTCTCTTGTATTGATTTCAGATATTCATCTGTAACAAGTGTAATCTGTGTAAACTGCTGAACAATTCTGTTTGTATGTGTTGCTGAGATTGGCTGTGTGTTCTTGAGGTGTTCAAGATCAGCAATCTTAGTGTTGGCCAAGGAGAGTGTGTTTCTTGAGGTGTTCAAGGTCATTCTCTTGGTTGTTGTTGTAAGTGATCAAGGTGTGGTTGCTTAGTGGATTTCCTCAGGGTTTCTGAGAAGACTGGATGTAGCTCTGGGTTGGAGTGAACCAGTATAAACAGCTGTGTACAATCTTTCTATCCCTAACTCATTAATTTCAGTTTGTTTGTTGTTTGCTGGTATAAACAACCGATTGTTTCGAAGAAACAACCGATTGTTTTTTCTGGTATTACAGTTTTGCTTGCTGTTTTGGCCAACTAAATTGCTGAATCAATTGGTTTTTGAAATAAGTTCATTCTAGCTTTGAAAAGTTTGCGAAAACCCCTTTAAACCATTCACCCCCCTCTAGTTTAAAGCCATCTTTTCTAACACAAACCTCACCTCATGAATCGGTTTTATGGGGTTGAGTTAGGCTTAAAGACTCAACCCCATAAAACCGGCTCATGAGGTGAGGTTTGCACCCATTTATATACAATGAAATATTCTTATCTCTAGTCGATGTGGAATCTCCAACACACCCCCCTCACGCCGAGACTACCAACTCGTGCGTGAGACAATATATTATGGGTGGTTCGATAGTGGCCCGATAGCGGGTGGCACGATAAGCCCAACACAAACACTCGCTAGTATAGACTCGAAATGACTCTGATACCATATTCTAAATCAAAGTCAAATTATAATTGAAAAATTGATATTTAATTAACTACCAATTCTTAGGTACCAACTATTTTTATATCAATATTTGTTTTATTCTTTAAAATAATATCTAATTTAATAAATATAATAATTAATTATTATTTTTATCTAAATTGGATTTTATTTAATAATTTTCTAGTAGTGACGATTATCATGTATTTTTTTTAATCTTATATTATTGTGTTAAAATAATAAGAAAACGATAATTAAAGTAAAAATTCAACAAAATTACTGGTAATTAAAACCTAAGATCAAATTGCATAAAAGAAATTAAAGAACCAAAATTAGGAATGATTAAAAATTAAAATTAAGAAAAAATGCCGATGAGAATAAAAATAAAAATTAAGTATTGAAATATTTTATAAAATATAATAACATTATTACTATTATACCTAATAATTTATTTTATGAAAAATCTTCCCTTTAATCCTTAAAAGCCAGATATTATCGTAAGAGAAGAAAGGAAAGGAAAGAAGAGGTAAAAGGTGCACGAAAGATGGTGGAAGTATTGTAAATAAAGAAAACTTGGTTTTTTAGGTTTTAGGTTATTTCTCTAGGGTGGACATGGATGTCAGTTACTTCTTCTCCAACTTCCTTCATGATCACAATAAAAGGAATATGTGGAAGATTTTTTTAGAGGTGGGGAAGGATTAAAGACATTTTCATCTCAAGCAGGTTAAATATCAAAGGTCAAAGATTTGGCTTCGTAAGATTTTTTGAGGTGGTAGACGTTGATGTGCTGGAAAGAAGATTAAATCTCATATGGATTGGGACGTGGAAGCTGAGGGTAAACAAACCAAAATATAGGAGTACACAAGGGACAAGGCACTAATGGAATGAAAGGCAAGGACCCACTCAATAGAATAGGGAATGGAGGAAGAAGGAACCACTCTTTTCGTATGCCCAGGCGATGGGTAGGAAGAATGGTAAAAAACGACCTCAGATCGTGAGAACTAAAAATGGTAGGAACACTTAGGGTTTAGGGTTCAATGGGCCAATGAATCTGTCAGGGTTCATATTAGAGTGGAGGAGGAAGTAATAATTGTCCCTAAGGACGGATATCGATCCCACAAGGAACAGTGAATTATCAAGTACAATAATCGCTAAATATAGAACAAAACAATTAAAAGTGTGTTGAAAGTGGTTGTGTTGGCGATGATCAATAAGAAAACGACAAATAATTAATTGTTTCAATTGGAAAAATAGGGATTAGGTTTCATCTCTCTCACTCTCATGTGTTTTGATTAGCATGTCAATATTAAGTTCTTTAATTGAAATTGATGCCCGTATAAAAATCATTTATATCGATTCCTCGCATATAAAATCCTTAAGAATGTCCCCTAACTATCGATCCCTCGCGTAATTATAAGAACAACTTAGAACGAAGCTCAGACGTTTAATAGCAATTAACATTTCAAGTCTATTCCTAGCACTCAAATATGTTAAGTATTGTTGTTTAGGTCCGAACCCTAAAAATACCTCCCGGTCAGATTTAAGATTCTCAATTTGTCACGGAAAATTAAAAGTAAAACAACAATACCAATAATCAATCAAGAACTGAATATTAATATATAAAATATCACCTCAATACATAAGAGTTTGAGCAGATTACTCCCAATCCCAAAGGGTAGAATTAGCCACGCATACTTCTATCACCTTCCATTCTCCCAATTGGGTTACAATTCACTCTATGGTGTTTTCCTCTCAATCTGGCACCCTAAGGTTAAGCCTCTAGCCCTCTATTTATCCTAGTTTTCTAGGGTTAGGTTGTTTATTTTGTCGCACTAATGGGCTAAATGATAAAACATAAAAAAGGCCCAATCTTTCTTTGCATCTTTTTCCATTCTGGGACCTTCTATCTTTATCTTTTTAACTCAAATCATTCATCTTTAATCCAAATCTCCAATCTTCCTTAGAAATCTGCAATTAACACCAAATTTGGGAATAAAATACTCTTATTCAAATAAAGATCATAAAAAAATGTAAAAAGGTAGAAATTCATAAATTAGGGATTATTTTATATGTAAATTAGCAATAAATCCTCATAAGTGCCTATATTTTAATATGAAATATTACTGAAATTAGACACTTATCACTGGTTGAAGAAGTGTTTTATTGGAAAGGTGACGGATGCAAGGAAGGTTCAAGCGGTTAAGGAAAGTTTCCTTATGGAGGAGGGGTTTAATGTCATCAGAGTAAGGTATCTTGGGGGTCTATGTGTTTTGCTGTCTTGAGAATCCAAAGAGGTCATTCAAAAAACGATTTAAGAAAATAAGGAGGTGTTTGCTAAAACCTTTGAATGGGTAGTACCGTGGAAGGACAATCTTGAAGTTCAGGAAAAATTGGTGTGGGTTAGATGTAGAGGCATATTGTTACACCAGGGTCCAACAACACCAATAGGCCCAAACGTCAGATTAATAAACCTAGATGGATGAAAGACTTCTTGGTTTAATGGGTCTAAAGGATGTTCAATTTAATTATTTTCAGTTTTAATGTAATGTGGCTTAAAGGGAAAACCCTATTTTAATACCAGTGCAATGAATGAATGAGAGTTTTTTCCTTTTCTTAGAATCCTATCTCTCGTAGTTTTTTAGGTCTTAGTGTTACTGTAGCGAAAACCTAACATTGGTGCTTTCATTGACCTTATCATGCCTCTCAAACCCCAAACAAAAGACCTAGAAGACACACTTAATTCCATCCAAGAACGTCTCTCTTCCCTTCAATTCCAGCTAGATGAACAACAAACCCGTCAACCACCATGGAAGCCAGAAAGGAATCCATCCAGTCCACCCTCACCCTCCTCTTAGATCATATGATACCTCAACCAAACCACCAAAGTTCCTCATCTGGAGAAATCCATTTTATACCAGCAACCGCAACTACAACACCCCTCACTACCAACCCTCAGATCCCTGCTCAATAAGCCATATCGAACCCTAACAATCATCAACAATACCTACCACCAACCCCTCCCAATATTAGACCACCTAAGTTGCAGCTGGCTTTCTTTGATTTCTTGGATCCCTTGGAATGGTTATTTCAAGCTGAACAATATTTTTCATTTTATCTGATTCTCCCTGCATAAAGGCTATCGATGGTCGCTTTTCACATGAAAGGCGAAGCACTCAGTTGGTTTAAATGGTTACACTAGAACTACCTGATCACCGATTGGGTATCCTTCACTCGTGCCCTGGAACTCCGCTTTGGGCCTTCAACATACACCAATCATCAAGCATCACTCTTAAAACTACAACAGCTAACCACGGTAACAGAATACCAATCATGTTTTGAAAAACTCTGTAACTGCACGGTGGGTCTCACTCCCGATATTATTCTCAACTGCTTTATCTCCGGTCTCCACCCAGATATTCGTAGAGAATTGTCTATTCTTAATCCATACTCCATCTCTCAAGCCATTGGTCTCGCTAAACTCATTGAAGATAAATACCGTGATTCCAAACCCAAAATCCCACGCCCTTTTCAAGTTCACAACTACAACCCCACCAATAATTCTTCCCAATCATCACCCACAATAGCCAATCCAAACCACCACTCAAAGAATTCCCTACCCATTAAATGTCTCACCCCAACTCAACTACAAGAGTGTCGCGTACAGGGTTTATGTTATAATTGCGACGAGAAATATACCCTAGGACACAAATGCACACCTTCTCTGTTCCTGTTGTTGTTGGATGATCTAGACCCACCCCTAGATCCTTTGGAGGAACCATCTTCCCAAACTCTGAAGTTCATTGGAATAATTCACAACCTTCCAATAATTGTTCTTGTTGACTCTAGCAACTCCCATAATATATTACAACCACGTATTGCTCACCACCTTCACCTACCCATTCAACCTAGCCCACCCCTGTCAGTGATGGTCGACAATGGTGCCTTTATCCAATGCCAAGGCATTTGTCCTTCTGTTGACATTTCACTACAAACTTCGACTTATCTCTTACCCATTGAAAGAGTTGTGGTAGTGTTAGGTATTGACTGGTTGCGTACCTTAGGACCTATTAAGGCAAATTTCTCCATCCCTAACATCGCCTTCACCTACCACAACCAACCCCTCACTCTACAAGCCGCAACCACTTCTACACCCACACAAACAACCTGCCACTAGTTTTGTCAATATCTCTCTACTAACTCCATTGCATCCCTCCACCTCTTGTCAATTGATAGCCCATCATCATCCCTAAGCCAGTTAGAAAGCAACCTACAAAGCCCATCTTCCCCATTGTATTACTTACCTTTCCCCATCCAAGCCATTCTCCTTCAACATCACACAATTTTTGAAATACCCCACGGGCTACCCCTACCTAGACCACATGACCATCACATACCCCTCCTCCCACGCACACCTCCGGTCAATGTTAAACTGTATCGCTACCCACACTCCCACAAGGAAACTATCACTAACCTCATTCAGGAAATGATGCAAGATGGTTTCATCAAACCCAACAACAACCCTTTTTCCTCCCCTGTCCTCCTTATCAAAAAGAAAGATGGTACCTTGCGTTTTTGTGTTGGCTACAGAGCCTTAAATGCAGCCACTATTCGTGACCGCTTTCTAATACCAACCATCGATGATTTGCTAGATTAATTAGGTTCAACTACAATTTTCACTAAGATTGATTTATACTAAAGGTATCACCAAATTTGATTCACCCCAAAAGACACCCGCAAGACAACTTTTCGAACCACTGATGGACATTAAGAATTTTTAGTCATGCCATTCGGCTTGACTAATGCACCCTCTACATTCCAAGCAACTATGAATGATCTTCTTCGACCCTATTTAAGACGGTTTGTCCTAGCCTTGTTGATGATATTTTAATTTACAGTCCTACATTGCAAGATCATATTACTCACTTACAGATTATTCTGGATCTCTTAGAAACTAAGCAATTCTTTGTGAAGTTAACTAAGTGCAATTTTGCAACCACTAAAATTAATTACTTAGGTCATATCATTTCACTTAGTGGTGTTGCCCCTGACCCAGAAAAGTCTTTGCCATACATAACTGGCCTCAGCCACGATCACTCACGGAACTAAGGGGCTTTCTCGGTCTCACCGACTTTTATAGGAAATTTGTTCGTCACTACGCCACTCCTCTCACCGACTTATTTCATAAACAAAAAATTATGTGGCCTGTGACTGCTAATACAATTTTCACCGTATTGAAATTACAAATTGCAAAGGTTCCTACACTACACCTTCCAGATTTCAGTCAACCCTTTGTAGTGGAGACAAATGCATCTGCAGTGGCCGTGGGGGCAATGCTTAGGTAGAACAATCACCCACTTTCGTTCTTCAGCAAAAAGATGTGAACACGACTCCAAGTGTCATCTGTGTACGTAAGAGAGATGTATGCAATAACAAAAGCAATAAAGAAATGGCGTCAGTACTTACTAGGCCAACACTTCAAAATTTTCACAGATAAAAAAAGTTTGCATACATTACTGTCACAGACAATTCAAATGCCAGAACAACAGAGATAGACAAAAAAATTACAAGGGTATGATTTTCAAATTTTATACTGACTTGGAAAACAAAATGTAGTGGTTGATGCTCTGTCTCGCCAAGGAACACCAATACCTCCATGGCTGCTTGCCTTGTCTTCGCCGATCCCCCTTTTATTTCAAGAGTTACAACAGTTCTTCAAAATCTCGGAAGGTGCCCAGTTAATCCAATCTTGCACTCACGGTCAACAACAACCCAATTTGTTCTCAGTCCGCAATGGGATGTTGTTTGTTCAACACCAACTGTTCCAATCAGCGTTCAATAAATTTAGAGAAAAGATCCTTCACGAAATGCATGAGTCCCCAACAAATGGTCATTCCAGCCTCAAGCCTACCCTCGCCCAAATTGCTGCCTCGTTTTATTGGCCGGGATGGACGTGGGATGTGAAACAATTTCTCCAGCAGTGCGTCACTTGTCAAAGAAATAAATACATGGTAAAAAAAATTCAAGGGTTACTTCAACCTCTACCGACACCAACACAAGTATAGGAAGATTTATCTATGGATTTCATAACTTATTTACCTTCCTTTGTGGGTTACACAATGGTTTGGGTCATCTATGACCGCCTCACCAAGTACGCTCATTTTCTGGCTCTTCCCACACACTTCACGGCGCAACAACTCGCAAGGCGCTTTGCAGTGGAGATCTTCCGCCTTCATGGAATGCCAAAAACCATCGTCTCAGATCGCGATCCACTCTTAGTTAGCATGTTTTGGAGATAACTATTCAAAGTTCAGGGTACAACATTAAAGTTTAGCTCCACCTATCACCCATAAACAGATGGGCAAATAGAGGTTTTAAATAGAAGGCTCTAAGCTTACCTGCGACGTTTCATGGAGGACCACCCGCACACGTGGTACCAATACCTCCACCTCGCAGAGTTATGACACAATACGACGCATCACTTGGTTATTGGCACGTCCCCCTTCCATGCTTTATACGGTCGTCCATCTCCCACCATCCTTGATTTGTTGCACATGCCTTGGGCCAGTACCACCATCTCGTATCTGCTACAATAGTATACCTTAGTGTTGCACGCTCTCAAACATAACCTCCGCAGAACTTGCCAACGCATGTGCGACCAAGCAAATCGGCACTATTCAGACCGCATGTTCAACGTAGATGATTAGGTCTGGATTCTCCAGCAATACCACCAACAATTTGTGGAGCGTCGCCCCTGTCAAAAAATCATCTCTTTGCTACTTGAGACCATACCAAATCAGCCGTCGCATAGGCACCGTTGCGTATGAGCTCCGGTTACCTCCCTCATCTCGCATCCACCTAGTGTTTCACGTCTCACTTATTCGGCTTTTCTGAGGACCAACACCTTACCCTTCCCCAAACCCAAACTCCATCACAGAAATTAACTCAACTACCCCCTTAAGTTCCCCAATACAAACCGCACATGATCGTTTGACTACACCGTCTTTCCCGCCCAATCAAAATAGGCCAACACATCTATTCCTAGCTTTTTAAAAAAGTCCAAGTCTTGAGCCCCACACTTCACCTAATCTTCATAAAGCCCCAACTAAACGTAATGTTATTCATAACTCTTGCATGCATGCCACTACACCTAACCTATTAAATCACACTAGCCTACCCTAGAAACTCGTGCCTCACACTCTCCTCATAATAATCCATTATCACATGTCCCCAAACCTAATACTGTAAACCACAATAGTTCACCCCTCGAGCCCCGTGCCTCACCCACTCCCCTTAATACCCCAAACGTAGAAAACCCTAACCCGGGTCCAACAATACATGCACCTATGTCCAAACCTTTAAACCCACACATTCACCAAATTCCTATAACAGCTAAGCCCAACCAATAAGCCCAACAACCCCACTTAGCCCAACAAGGACATCAGACTCACTTTGAGGACAAAGTGCCTCAGCCAGCAGATGGTAATGTTACACCAGGGTCCAACAACACCAACAGGCCCAAACGTCAGATTAGTAAACCTAGATGGATGAAAGACTTCTTGGTTTAATGGGCCTAAAGGATGTTCAATTTAATTGTTTTCAGTTTTAATGTAATGTGGCTTAAAGGGAAGGCTCATTGTGACCTTTCCCAAACCCTATTTTAATACCAGTGCAATGAATGGGAGTTTTTCCCTTTTCTTAGAATCCTATCTCTCGTAGTTTTTTAGGTCTTAGTGTTATTGTAGCGAAAACCTAACACATACCCTTAAGACTCTGGAACATTTCTTGTTTTTGCCAAATCGCAGCTCAAGTAGGGACGTTGGTAAAGGTTGATGATGCAACGAAAAATCGAGACGTGCTCGAGTACGTAAGGATGCGGGAAAGAACCCCTATTGGAAGAGATCTTCACATGGTGAAAAACTTGAGGATCAACAATTCTATGTGCCAAGTTGTCTTCAAAGAGGAATCCATCTTGTCGAATACATGCGTTGGTTACCATCAACGTATATGAGGGGTGGAGCGCAAAGGAGCGTTGGATGAGGGCTCGAAAGGGAGGTTTGAAAAGGAGTTTCTTGAGTCTAAGGGTTCCGATCTAGATGGCCTTATGGATGCAATTGCGCACGGTGGTGAGGAATCGTTTGTAAGGTTCCTGGTGGTTGAGGTGACAACGCTTGAAGGAGGCGCGTGCAAAGACAATGGGAATAAAGGTAGGGTTTCTAGGTGTGCAAGGAGGTTTCCCTTTTTAGAGGAACAAGAGGGCTGCAACAGGAAAGAGGAAGAGGACATAGTGTGCTTTGAACATAGGTCAGCACAGTTGATCTCTAGGGTTAGTAAGAGGGAGGCAACGACTAGTGAGGGGAAAAAAGAGTTTAACCTAATTGTAGATGGACCGAACAAGGCCCAAACAAGAGATGGATGTGCACTTAGTGTTTTTTTGGGTTTGGACCCAAGAGAAATGGAAAAAGAACAGTTAGGGGGGTGTCACAAGCAAAGTTCGCACAAGGTGGGCCGTTCGGTTTGGAGGATGGCGACAACAACGAGATAAAGGATGATGGCAACATCGGCAAGGTGGACGACAATGGTAGAGATGTTCTTGGCAAAGAGAGAAAGGGTACCTTTGGAAACATGCATTTTCTCTCTTTCTTCGGCGTCTACGATGGTGAAGGATCCGCGAAGCTTGGTTTGGAGTGCGAGGGGACATTGTCGATGCAAAAAGGGTTGGGTAGCGTTGGCTCGTCGGAGAAGAGAAGGAAAGATGGGTGCAACGCGGAGTCCCTGCCAGTCGTTGTGGAAGAAACACCCTTGATCACCACGCGATCAAGGGATAGGGTGTTGAAGGCAGTGGCGCAGGCAACGCTAGAGGTGGAGGACCGCTCAGTTCAGTTGTGGGGAGGAGGAGATCGTCATCATGGGTCCTTCAACTGAAGAATTTGCCATCCAAACACTGAGGTGTAAGGTTAGACACTCAAAGTTTTATCAATTATTTATCTGACAGTGTGATTGAGAACTGTGATAGATTGTTCTGGTTGAATGATGAGCATTCTGAGGCTCTGAGAATTTGGAGTATTCGAAAGGAGTTGGGTTTCTCGTTTTCGGGAGAAAAGGACAACATTATAGGTCGGTTACATGCTATGGAGTTAAGAGATAATTCAGCTTTTAGGAGGGGAAGCACAAGCAGGGTGGAGAACAACTTATCCGATGATGAAGATCATTAATATGAATATAAGAGGCGTAGAGGGAAACAATAAAAAGAAGTATCTACATGAATTGATTCAGAAAGAACAAATAAACGTTGATGTTTACAAGAGACGAAGTGTCAGGAGATGGGAATGGAAGAGATTTTCAAAATGTGGGGCACAAATGAGGTTGAATGGGTACAAAATGGGAACGACAATAAATTCGGAGGGGTGTTGATAATGTGGAGGAAAAAATGTTTTCTCCTCCACAATGCGTTTAATGGGAATAACTATAGTATTATTTCAGAAGGGGGATGGAGGATAGGAGATGCTTCACAGGTTACCTTTGTTAATATGTACAACTCTGGTCATTTGTCTGTAAGAAGAGTAGTGTGGGATGAGGTTCGGGAAAGGAGAAGGGTGACAAATTTTAAGGCATGGTGTGTGGCAGGGGACTTTAACTCTATTAGGAGAGCTGAGGAAAGAAGGAATGCGAGAGTAGATGGTGATTATCGAAGGGAAATGAGAAGGTTTAACGATTTCATTGAAGGCACTAAGTTGTTTGATATTCCGATGAGGGGAAGAAAGTATATGTGGTACAAACCAAATGGCCTGATAAAGAGCAGAATCGACAAGTGTTTAGTGTCGAAGGAATGGCTAGATAAGTGGCCGAGTTGTAGATATCAGATTGAAGACAGGTTGGTGTCCGATCATTGTGCATTGATTTTGGATTCTTTTGTTTTAGATTGGGGTCTGAAACCGTTCAGATGTTTGGATGTTTGACATAAAGATAACAGGTTTAAGGATTTCGTTTGCAATAAGTGGGCAAGTTATGAGGTGTAAGGAGGTGGAATTTTCGTGTGTAAAAAGAAGATGAAGAAGTTGAAATCTGATCTAAAAACATGGAATAGAGATGTCTTAGGCAATGCCTTCCAGTAGGGGGAGGATATTCAGAGGAGGATACAAGAACTTGATGCAATGGACGACGAAAGTGAGCTGGATAAGGGTGGAAGGGAAGCGAGAAGGTGGCTTTTATCTGAACAAAGTCAAAATAATCTTCATCAGGACATTATCCTACAATAGAAGACTCGTCTTAGATGGTTGAAGTAGGGGGACTTGAATATCAATTACTTTCATTCGGTCATTAAGTGGAGAAGAATGAGGAATAGCTTGTGCGGTCTGAGAGATAAGGGGCAGTGGTATGACGATCAAGGCGTGGGGAAGGAGAAAATCAGAGTTTTTTATGAGGAAAGGTTTTTAGGAGAAATAGGTCAGCGAGTCAGGCTAGATAATATAAGGTTCAACAGAATTACTGATGAAGATAATGTCTTTCTGGTAGGAAGGATTTCAGAAGAAGAGGTTAAAAAGGTTGTGTGGAGTTGTGATAACGACAAAAGTCCGGGTCCTGATGGCTTCAATTTCGAGTTTATTAAGTTTTGTTGGGAGGAGATTAAGGATGACATCGTGAGAGCAGTGCAAAATTTTGAGTTCGATGGAAAATGGCCAAGGGGGACAAATGCCTCTTTTATTTCTTTGATCCCTAAAGTTGATAACCCTCAACACCTAAAGGACTTTAGACCCATTTCGTTGATTGGGTGTCTATACAAAATTGTGGCCAAGATCTTGTCTATGAGGTTGAAGAAAGTGTTGCATAAGGTTATAGACTCTAAACAGTTTGTGTTCTTGGAGGGTAGAGGAATTTTGGAAGGAGGCGGCGGGAAAAGTTAGAAGAAGGTTAAGTAAATGGAAAGGTAAGTCCATTTCCATGGCAGGAAGACTTTGTTTGATTAAATCAGTGTTATCTTCTCTCCCTTTGTTTTATTTGTCTTTGTTTAAAATTCTGATTATGGTGATGAAGGAAATAATGAGGTTGCAGAGGAATTTTTATTGGGATGGGGTACGGAAGGTGGGAAAATCGCGTGGGCCTCGTGGAAGAAGGTGTGTGAGTCAAAAGAGGAAGGAGGGCTGAGGCGGTTCAATGTTACCTTGTTGAGAAAATGGATATGGCGTTTAGGTAGTGAAAAGACGGGTTTGTGGAAAGAAGTCCTGGACTCAAAATATGGATGATGGAGGGATCGTAGGAGCCAAAGGAAAAGTAACATTCATTCTCTTTGGTGGAGGGATTTGAAGGAGGTTTGGTCTTCTGAAGAGTGGAAAGACAATTTTGAGGATACCTTTTCCTAGGAGGTGGGGAATGAGAGGGAGATAAGGCTATGGGAGGACAGATGGACTGGCACCTCGAATCTCAAAGATGCATTCCCAAGACTCTTCTCTATTTGTTCAAATAAGGATTCGTCTATTTGGTAGGTGGGGGAGAGGTCACAAAATTTAGAGTGGACTTTCAAGATCAAATGGAGGAGGAATCTTTTTGAATGGGAACAAGAGCAGGAACAACAACTGATGCAAGTGATGGGGGAACAAAGGTGTGTGATGGATAAGGAGGATTCTTGGGTTTGGAAAGGTAAAGAGACAACAACGTTCACGGTCAAGTTCGCATACAATATCCTCAAACAAGGAGTTCAGGGGTCGGATAGGGGGTGTTTGGGGAGTTCTGAAGAATGAAGGCACAACCGTCTTCACGTCTCACAACTTGGAGGGTTCTGGAAGACAAAATAGCGTCTAAAACAAACTTGGTTAGAAGGGGGATAGGTATGACTACTATTACGTGTTGTTTGTGTGGGGAGGAGGAGGAAACCACGTCTCATCTTTTTTGTACTTGCAAAGTTGCCTAGCTCGTGTGGGCTAAGTGCTAAGTGCCTAGCTCGAGTGGATAGGGATGGCAGTGACGAATCATAGGGAGCCAAAAAAACATTTTGAAGGTTTTAGGCTGAATGGGGTCAAAGAAAGTGTTAATCAGATACGGGAAGGTGTGTGGATAACTATTGTAGGAGAATTGTGGTATCAGAAGAATAGGAGGATCTTCAGAGGTGGAAGGTTAGATCATTCAGAAACTTTTACCATGGCACACATGAAGGTTTGGTCATGGGTCTTGAACCCTTGACTTGTATGAAGACAATCAAAGTATCTAGGAGATAGGTAGGTTCAGTCTATTGAGTTTGTCCTGTTGGTTATCCAATTGTTGCTAGGTGGTTTGAAGATGAGTATCTCTGTCAATTCTCTGTATAAGGGTTGATGTATCCTACAATACCTCGTATTATTTCATTTATTTTTTGTCGATAAAAATAATAATTATTTCTCTAGATTTTCCTGCTAATTTTTAACTTTAACTTGTTTGTCATTAATCAATCTCTTTTATAAGTCTATAATACAACACTAAAATATAAAAAAAATAAAAATTAATCTTTAATAGTTAGTAGTCTATAATAATTAAGTATAAAACTATATATAGTTTTTAACAAATAATTACTATTGTCGTAAAATCGACAGTGAGACGAGTCACACGTTTAGTTACAAATTAATGGTTGTTTTTTTTTTTTTCGTTTTTGTACGAAAATAATTATTTTAGTTTTGATTATTGTATGTAATACCAAATCAGTTTATCTAATACCATATATATATATATATATATTTATTATTTAATCAAAGACATTTTTACTAAGAAACTTTAAAATTTAAAATACATTCATTTTTATTTTTCGTATATTTTTATATAATCTTAAATAGATTTGATGAAATTAACTTTGCCAATATCCTTTATCATACTTGCTCATATTTCTTTATTTTTATATTTAGTGTCATGCTTTAAAGTTGATATATATATATATATATATATATATATATATTATAAAAGAAAATCAAATTAAGTTTTGATTTGTTTTTTTCTACTAATCTATATTGCTATTACTTTATAATTAGATTTTGTAAACCTATTTGAAGCAAAAACAAATTGGAAAAATACAAATCCAAACTTCTTGTTTATTTTTAGAAAATCTAAAATTAATCATTACTGCTCTTGATACTATGAAAGGAAAGACAAAAAAAATAAATAAATGAAAGAATAATTGTATCATTTGATTAGCATAACCATAACATAAAACTACAAGACTAGATCAAGATAAAAGAAGACGAGTATCGTCTAATGCATAAAAGACAATGACCATTTAGTCTATTTGTTCTTCTAGACTGTTTAAAAACTAGATTGTCTAATTTATTTGTTCTTATTAAATCATCTAGTTTGCTAATAGAAATAGTCTAGAATGTCTTGTTTATACTAAATTGTCTAGTTTGTTTGTTCAACCATATAGATAAAAGAATATGACAACTTTACATTTAAAAAAAAAACATAATAACACTAATTAATATTAAACAAAGTTGTGCTTAATAAGCACGACTTCTTTACTTTTCTTCATTGAACCAAAATCGTGTTGTGTCTAATAATTTTTATAAAATTTTATTTTAAATTGAAATTATATTCAGAAAAAACGAATTCTTAAGAATAAAGTCAAACTACTCAAACACAACTTCCTCATTTAAGTAATTTTTTTAAAAATGGATCTATTCTTGTAAATCTGATGCAAAATTGCAACAGTAAAATTTCTTTCCCAAAACCATCCCTAGGTAGAACATGGTAGCTTATAATAATGTGTATGACAAATTTCAAAGTTTATTTACTGTTATTTTATTTCTCCAAGAAATGCTTTAGGGCCTTTAGTCATAAGTTGTTGAGAGGCAAAGAGAGAGGAGTCTTGTTTCACTCACAAAGTTTAGTTTTGAGGTTAAATTAGTTTGTGTTGTATCACTTGTCAAAAGAGTCTTTGCTCGAGACTTGAGCTGGGCTGGTTGACTCTGTTCAATAGGATTCATCTCGTGAAAATTGCACCATACTTAAATAAAAAATAAAAATCCTTAGCACCTGAACATGATTTGGATTTTTGAAACCTACACCAGTGCTTTTGTAGAGTAGGTATAACTTTGCACCAAGACAAAATAATCACTAATCATGTAATCTTTCTATTCAAATCCAACATATTATCTTTTAGTGGGCCAATCTCGAATACCTTTTCGATTTTTTTTATCATTAATATTTTTTTGGACATGACATATTCCCAACTTTTACTCGGGAAAGATTTACATTTTCTATTGAAAATCTAATTAATCACTTTTACTATTTTCTTAACAATATTTTCTTTATTTAAAGGATTTCAATTTGAAACCTTATTGATATAAATCTTGAGTATATTTAGATAAATTTTCAACAAATTCTTAAAAAAATTGAAATTAACTTCATCATAAGTTTAAATTAATTTATTAAAACTTATAAGAAATTAATCTATAAATATCAACCAAGAGAATTATAAAGAGACTTATATAGTTCTAAGATGCAATTAACGACAAAATCTTGCACAAATACTTATAGAATGGTCTTGTTATAATGCTCTACAATTTTTTTTATAAGATTGAAACATCCCTATCTATTTTTTATTCATTGTTTGATAAAAAAAATTAACGAATTCAACACATTATAGCCTCCTCAAAAGAACCATGCAAAGACTAAAAAGAAAGACGTTAAATGGTAATTAGTGTGAGCTTAGTGTCCCAATAAAAACTGACTCTAATCAAAAGATGACTAATGTTTTAGCCGGGGCACAACTCTTTATCGGTTAGTGTTAGTTAAACCTACATAAAGTAAAATAAATTATTTATTATTTAAACTATAGCTATTCAACCAAGGTAAACAAGATATTAAAAATAATAAAGTTAGTGTCGATTTGTGGAACGCTATAATAATTATAAAATTAAATAATTAAACCTAGAAACACTACGTGAACGAAATAATAATAATAAAATAAATGTTTAGAGGGACTTAATCCACACATACATTAAAATACTAAATAAAATCGTGAAATCATTTAGTTCTTTCTTTCTCTGAAGAGCAATGATATATGGACAACCACATTTTTTTATACAACCACATTACAACTACCAATACTATTATTTTAATACTTTTTTTTTATATAATTTAATTACAAATTTACCTTTTATTATATATATTTATTTCTAAATCTATCACATCAGGGTTGTATACAACTCTTTGAGTTGTCACACTATCATTTTCCTTCTCTGAAATCATTTAGCTCATTCCAAATATGATTACAAATTGATAAACCCACACGTGACATGCATATTTTTGTAGACAAATATTTTATTATTTAAATTGATATTTTCTTAAAAAATGTTGGTAAAATAATTTCAAAAATTAATTTATCTAATTAACATATTTAACCCACACAATCTACTTGCATCAATTTGCCAAATAAATTTTTTACGTGACAGAAAAGAAAAATTATACAAAAGCGGGCTAATTTAAAAAAAACATATATCTTATCAAATACACGTATATTACATGACCCAAGTAAAAATACATGTATACTACATATAATTTTTTTTTTCCAGTACAAATTATAAACAAAGTTTTGAAGCTTCTCATTGAAGCAAAGAAAAAAGACTAATGAAACACTACAAGAAAAGTTGTAATTAGCTGTCATAAAAAGTGAGGGCCAAGTAAGAGACATTATTAGTGTTCCTAAATCCTACATAATTGAAACACAAAATTAAATATTAATTATAGTGTGGACAAAAAGGTTTTAAACGGACACTAAAATTATAAAAAAAAAAATAGTTGTGTCTGTTGGAGATCCCACATCGACTAGAGATTAGAGTCTTTCATTGTATATAAGTGAGTGCAAACCTCAACCCAAAAGCCGGTTTTATGGGGTTGAGTTAGGCTTAAAGTCCACTTCGTAATATGGAAAGGGGGTGTGTTGGAGATCCCACATCGACTAGAGATTAGAGTCTTTCATTGTATATAAGTGGGTGCAAACCTCAACCCTATGCCCCGGCTTTATGGGGTTGAGTTAGGCTACTCTTGAATTCTTATTACAATCTCCTCCAAATGTCTTGAGTTAGGATGCCCAAACAACATGTTCTTTTAGCAAAGCACTATCTTGATGCCTCATAAATTGAAGTTGTTCTTTCTTGTAAACTTTTCAATCTTGATTGTGCTAACCATCTTCTTGAACATTTTCTAGAAGATTTTCTTCATGATAAAAGAAACAAATAAAGGAGACTGATCTTGATCCGATGTCAACAACCTATGAATGCAGAATGAATAAGAACTAAAACTCTGATTCAAATTTTTGGGTATGAAAATCAAGAAGCTCATTAACATAAACACGTTAAATACTAGACAATCTAGCTATACAAAAATAGTGCATAAGGAAAAACAAAGATAACAGAATACGAATATGGTTCTCTGTTAATGTTGTCGATGATTACTGAGTTTTAGAGCAGACGCATTCTAACATGAAAGAGCAAATTAAAGAAATGATCAACCCAAATCACGCGTTAATCCAACTTTTTCTTTGTTTTAGTTAGACTCGAGTTTTTTTTTTAGACTCAATATATATATACTAACTATAAATATAACTAACTACATAATATAATAACAGAAAACGTAAGTAACTAAATAGAACAATAATCTAATAACCATGAGCAAAATGCTAGCGTTTCACTCGTAGATGACTGTATCAAATGTTGCCATTAGCCAATCCACCGGATAAAGAAGAAATAAGACAAAACTCAACACAAGAATGAAATCCATTGCTGATAGAAAACACAGATGTATCTTATCATGTGGGTGATTGAGCTTACATTAAACTCCGTTCATATAATATTGGGCAAATTTTTACCATAAGCTCTCTAAGTGTTTATGCGGTCCTTTTCAAGTTTTGGAGCACATTGGTGCTGTGGCATATATTCTTCAACTGCCAAAATATCCCAGCATTCTTTATGTTTCCATTGTTCCCTTCTGAATCCACATAAGAGCCTTATTTCCTCTTCTTCTACCATGTTGCCTCCTTTAGCTTTCAACAACATCCGTTGGTTACACCTCTTCCTGTACTGACTTCCAAGATTGATTCTTCCACCAACCTTCCTACCACATGGTGTTGGTCCAATGATCTGGTTTGGTCCTTCAGGACACTAGTTGAGAGATTTGGGAACAACTTTGCTCCATTCATCACCTTGAGGACAAGGTGCCTCCCCAAGTGGAAGGAAATGATGCCAAACTAACCCATGAATCTCCAACCAAGAGGACTAGAAAGAAGTACATACAGTTGCAATTGCAAGCTACCTGTAATGCAACTGATAGAAAGATCTTTCTTGTAGAATACTATTGTTATAATTTTGTTTTGTTATTTTGCACTAATTTTATTCTCTTTCTATTTTCTTATCACGCGCATAACCAATCATTGTTTTTTTTTACTTGCTTATGAACCACCTTCACTAGTGAATAAAGACATAAGTACTCGCATAGCCAATCAGAAATTTTCTTATATTTTATTCTTAATTTATACATAAGTTCATTCCAAAATTTACAAAAGAAAAAATTTCATCTTTTGTTGTTCTTAGTTTATCTTAAAATAGTATTTATGAAAAAACTCTTGCAACTAATGGTAGCAGCACAGATCGCCTCTGCAGCTGATTTTCTCTGCGGCAAAAAAAAAACTTAGCCATTGATCATATTCTCTTCATTATCTACTATTACAAAAACCAATTCGTGTTATTAGAGCATGATTGCCTTCAGCAGGGTGAAGACTCTCCCTACTTAAGGGCTTCTTCCCATGATGGCAACAGATTTCAGTGCTGAGAGGCAGAGAGCAAATGAAGATGAAGTAAACTTTTGTGGGTCAACAAAAATAGTTGATAGCAGTGTTGGACACTAGACAGCAAAAGTTCTTTGTCTTGGCGTGGCCACCTTTCAAAACATCATCTAGAAGCTGATGCCTCTGAAGAAGAAAAAGTGTCGAGGGAGGATTTGGATAAGAAATTTCATAAAAGACCTAGCTGATATATTGGCAATAGTTCTATAAACAGCTGAATCATAATTTCATCCTACCCTACCAAAAATAAAATGCTAGAAAGCATGCATGATATGATAGTATACTTTTATCGGATGGCTCGATGTGAATCTCGTTATCTTAAATCCATTTGAGGTCCATGAACTCTGAATCAATTATTTTTTAATACTCACTAATTGAAATGGATATTTCTCTCTTCTCTGAATGTTGCTTGACATAATATGTAATTCCCAACCAAGGGTACTGTTTTCAACATTAGCTATGAATAACTGAAGTTTTTCATCACAGGAACAAAAAACAAGATACCTATATTGACTCTTTGGTTAAAAGGATACGCTCTCAATATATAAAACAAATGTCACTTGCAGGAGGATGTTGAAATAAAAGTAAGCATAGGGGACCCAGATGAAAAAAAGATAAAATTGACAAAAATGAGTGAATTTGACCATACTTACCCTCCTGGCTTTTTTCGATCAATTATTTAAGTTTGGAAATTGTGAGGATTGAGCCTAAATCATATACTATAGACTCTCCTGGAAAATTTAGTTAAACTAATAGACTCTCTTGTAGAATGAGAACAGAAGATTGTTTACCGTAGACCGTCTAGTGCAGATATTATTAGAGTTAACTGTGTTAATGATTTTTTTTTATTTCATATAGACGATTGTATTATGACTGTATAGAACCTTCGAATATTAATAAAAATGTTTTTTTTTTCAATTTTCTTATTGTGTTTTTTGATTTGTTCTTGAGAACCCAATAGAAATAATATATCAATCATATTGCAAATCATTATTCTAGTGTTGCATTATAATTTACTGCAGGCACAAATACTTTTTTCAAGATGCTACAGTGGCTGGGTTTTTGGCCTAAAGTGATCCTAACCGCAAAATTCCAAAGCATAAGCATATCAGTTACATGCAATGTGTTTGAACCTTGATTGCAAAAATCCTAAGCATATTGATATTGTGAGATAGATAGTATCATTACACATTTGCTGAAGGGGTTATGGCGTCACAATGAATGAGACATAATTAAATCAAATCCTACCGAAATATGCGTCAATTGCTCCACCAATAGACATCAAAAGCAAGAAAGTGCTATCGACAAACTTTACGTATTGTGGCGTTTGAATTCAACTAGAGGGAGAAAGCTGTGGAAAAATTGGGTGACTGGTATAACGTGCACTCTATTTTAAGAAAAGAAAATCTCAAACCATTTGAGTGCTGTCAAATGGTAAACATCAAGAGAGACACCAGAAGGATAGTTATCCTTAACTGGTCCTCCAGTCACATGCTGTCTACCTTCCTCTTCTGCGCCTTGTTTATCACTTTTAGTTTTAAGCATTGCTCAGCCACAGATGCTATAACCATTAACAACTTCTTGCAAGATTGGGGAGGGGATACTCTTATTTCAAAAGGAGGAAAGTTTGAGCTAGGATTTTTCACTCCTAATGGCAGTTCTAGTGGAAGAAGATATGTGGGAATATGGTACTACAAGTTGACTCCTCTAACAGTTGTGTGGGTTGCTAACAGAGACAAACCACTTCTAGATTCTTGGGGTGCTTTTGGCATTGGAGAAGATGGGAATCTAAAGCTTTTGGACAGAAGTGGGAAAGCCTACTGGGGCACAAACCTTGAAGGATCAGCTTCACCACATAGAACAGTGAAGATAATGGACAGTGGGAACCTTATTGTTAGTGATGAAGTTGAAGAGCAAGGGGATCATCAAGTTAAGATTCTGTGGCAGAGTTTTGCTAATCCAACAGATACATTCCTTCCTGGAATGAAAATGGATGGTAATTTAGCACTAACATCATGGAGAAGTTATGAAGACCCTGCACCAGGGAACTTCACTTTTGTGCATTGTCAAGGGGAGAACCAGTACGTCATATGGAAGAGGTCCATCAAGTATTGGAAAAGCAGTGTTTCAAATAAGTTTTCTGGAAGTGATGAGATGTCTCCAGCAATATCTTACTTGTTGTCAAATTTCACCTTGAGAGTATCCCCAAACGACACTGTTCCCTTTCTCACTTCAGAACTTTATAGTGACTCAAGGTTGGTGATGACTCACTGGGGTCAACTTAAGTACATGAAGATGGATTCAGAGAAAGTGTGGTTGTTGGTTTGGGTGGAGCCAAGAGATAGATGCAGTGTGTTCAATGCTTGTGGAAACTTTGGAAGCTGTAATAGCAAGTATGACTCCATGTGCAAGTGTTTGCCTGGGTACAAGCCTAATTCTATTAAGAGTTGGAATGGTGGAGACTTTTCAGGTGGATGCAGCAGGAAAACAAATGTCTGCAGTGGGGATGCTGAGAGAGCTACATTTTTGAGTTTGAAAATGATGAAAGTAGGGAACCCGGATGCTCAATTTAATGCCAAGAATGAAGAGGAATGCAAATCAGAGTGCCTCAACAATTGCCAGTGCTATGCATATTCATATAAAGGCACTGAAAAGGATACTGTTTGCTGGATTTGGTATGAGGACTTGAACAATCTTGAAGAAGAGTACGAGGATGGGTGTGACCTGCATGTTCGCGTGGCATTTTCTGATATAGGTATTCCTTTTCATGACCCTCTTAAATCCATGCAATGTCTTCACTGAAATTTTACACTGTTATGCAAAAACCGCTAGTGTATTCGTCAAGTAATAAATTTTTCTTTCAATCATCACAGTGCATATTTGAGAAGTAACTGTTGCTAGTTAAACAAAATTAAAACCGGATATTTTAATAAAACGATAACGAAATTTTTTAAAATTTAAGATTGAATTGGGAAGAGGAGCAACTGATTTTGAAGTACTCGCACAAGGTAAAATCAATGCAATGGACTTTGTAATTAAGTTCAATTTGTTACATTTAAAAAAGTAGTGCTTAGTAAGTAAATCAAAGATATATTATTTAACAATTTGAGATTAGGCCACTGAATATGTGAATACACTCATCAAATATGTGAATCGTGGCTCAAGCAGTGGAAGAAGATAGATATTGTGTTGCAAATTATTGTTTATAAAGTGCCAGATATTGTTCTTCTGCAGAATCCACTGGGAACAGTTGTGGAACTTGTGGTACAAATTCCATTCCATATCCCCTAAGCACAGGACCAAGTTGTGGTGACCCCATGTACTTCAGTTTTCAATGCAACAATTCCTCTGGTGAGCTTGATTTTAAAACTCCTGGGGGAACCTATCAAGTGATTAGCATAAACCCAGACACACGGAAATTCTTGATCCACAGAAAAGATGTACTTAACTGTGATCAGGGTTCAAGGGATAAGTTTCTGTCTCTCAACCAGTCATTTCCATTTCACCTTAGTGGCTATTGTCATGCTAATCCAAGCATTTTTAGTTCTAATGCTCCCATGAAACAAGGAGTAGAAATAGAATTCAGTTGGGATCCCCCATGCGAGCCTATGTGTTCTTCGTTGTTGGACTGCAAGGATTGGCCAAATTCAACTTGCAACATTACCAGAGATGGCAAAAAGAGATGTCTTTGCAACACAGACTTTATTTGGGATGGGTTGAAATTAAACTGCACTCTAGGTAATCTATATATCTTTGTTCCTCTTCATGTTGATGGATAAATATCATGCATACTTATTATACAGAATAATTAATACCTTTGTTTTGCTCCCTAGTACTGCCTATAACTTGCTGGAAACCGTTCAAAACTTCGTTTCCATTTTCCTCCTAGTCAATATTGTTGTTCTTATAGTATATTGACATAACTCACAGTGTAGTTCCAAAATCTGGTGATTCTGGTTTCAACCCAGCATTATTTGCAACTTTTTCAGCTATAAATTCATTATTCATTAACACTTTCATGAAATGTTGTATGAGCTTTCTTTATGCATAAATGTCATTTTTTTATACCTTGCAGAAGGCAGTAACATCTATCAATTAGAAAGGCAACTCTCCTTACCTAAGATCATTGTAATTACTTTTACAACTGTGATTGGATTAATTCTTCTGTCGACTACTGTTACATGTGTGTACTTGAGGAAAAGAAGCCAGAGCAAATCACAAGGTAACTTAAATTTTTGTTCTTACTCAAGAAAAAAAAATCCCAATATTAAAGGGGATACTTCATCAGTAGAAGCCTGCAACTCAGACCCCAGTTCATCTGTTTGACTTCAGATAGCAGGGGATATGTACAGAAAAACTCAGGGTTTAACTTGTATGACAGTGAGAAATATGTCAGAGACTTGATTGAATCTGGTAGTTTCAAAGAAGATGATGCACAGGCCATAGATATTCCATTTTTCCATTTAGAAAGCATACTTGGGGCCACTAACAATTTCGCAAATGCAAACAAGCTTGGGCAAGGAGGGTTTGGTCCTGTCTACAAGGTAATCAAGAATTTCTTGACACTCACGATTTACTTTTTGAATATCATGATGATAGTAGACATGGTTAATTTTTTCTTATACTGTCAGGGAAAATTTCCTGGAGGCCAAGAAATAGCAGTAAAGAGACTCTCAAGTTGTTCCGGACAAGGTTTAGAAGAATTTAAAAATGAAGTTGTGTTGATTGCAAAGCTTCAACATAGAAACCTAGTGAGACTTCTGGGGTACTGTGTGGAAGGAGATGAAAAGATGCTAATATATGAATATATGCCAAATAGAAGCTTGGATGCTTTCATTTTTGGTAAGACTTTTTTTTTGCATTTGAAGTACTTTATTGGCTAAGCCTTTTTCTTGTAGCCTCAAAATTATATTTTGAAGAAGACTAATGCAACATGTCATGCCCCTAATGGACTACCAGACCAGAAGCTGTGTGTTCTATTAGACTGGGATCTGCGCTTCAAGATTATTTTGGGAATTGCTCGAGGGCTCCTTTACTTGCATGAAGATTCTAGGTTGAGGATTATTCATAGGGACTTGAAAACAAGTAACATTCTACTAGATGAAGAGAAGAATCCTAAAATCTCAGACTTTGGCTTAGCCAGGATATTTGGAGGAAAAGAGACAGTAGGTAACACAGTCAGAGTGGTTGGAACATAGTAAGTAGCTAAACTTAGTAAGTTTCATGTCACAGCATGATTCAGTGCATTTAAGCATTATAGAAATATTATTATCATTTGAAAGTGTCATATATAGTCCTTGTATTGGATAGATTTGATTCTTGGTTAGGTTAAAGCATAGATCAGAAACAAAAATTCACCATATTTCATAAATACAAGAATCAAAATCATATTTTTAAAGTACAGGGACTAAACTAATTTTGCTAAAACACATTTTATCACTCTCTACCAAATGATACCCAACCAGATGTCTTATTTGATCTACATTTCACAAATTTTGTAATGCAGTGGATATATGTCCCCGGAGTATGCACTTGATGGACACTTTTCAGTCAAGTCTGACGTCTTTAGCTTTGGTGTGGTGGTACTTGAGATAATTAGTGGAAAAAGGAACACAGGATTTTATCAACCAGAACATAAATTGAGTCTGCTAGGATATGTGAGTACAGTGAATGAATATTTCAGGGATATGCAACAAACGCTACATAGCTCCTAATACTTTCCACTCTTTGATTCATTTTTAGGCATGGCTTTTGTGGAAAGAAAGAAGGGAATTGGAATTCATGGACCAAACACTTAGCCAAACATGCAATGCAGATGAATGCTTGAAATGTGTGAATGTGGGGCTGTTGTGCTTACAAGAAGATCCAAATGAACGTCCCACAATGTCAAATGTGGTTTTGATGCTTGGTAGTGAATCTAACACTCTTCCAAGTCCTAAGGAACCAGCCTTTGTTATCAGGAGATGCCCTTCAAGTAGAGCATCTACTTCAAGTAAACTTGAAACCTTTTCACGTAATGAATTGACAGTCACTATAGAACATGGGAGGTAGAAAATCATCCTTGGTCGAAATATCTAGAACATGTAATTTCTCTATGCTTGCTTGCCCCTTTCTCATGATCCATTCCTCCTCTAAGTGGGGTAACTTGAAATGGTCAATTAGGCAACTTCTCATGAATTTCATATTTGGATGGATTGGATAGATGATAGAGTCATAATGGCAAATGCCTGTGTGGAATTGAAAAAAAAAAGCCTAAACAAATTTGTTTCTTCTGCATTTATTGCTTACTACCACAAAGAAGCACCAAGATACACAAGACTAGGCTAATGGTCAACCCCTTTTTGAGATGGGACAACTATTCAACAAAGGGCAACTACTCCACCATGACATTCTGATCTGTGGATATCAACATTTTCTTTTCACCAAATTCCTCATCACAGTCATTTCATGCCATAATGAACTAAGAATTAAACTAAACAATAGTAAAAGATGAACAATTTCGTTGTCATTGTAGTCTAATTATGATAATCTATATTGTACATAAAAGTTGTCTTCTTTTTTTTTTGTGTTATTTGCACTTAGACTTGACATGTTGACGAAAAAATTGTCACTTGTCACAATAGTTGAAAACAGGGTTGTGTCTATTCGTAACTCAAAAATAAATTTTTATTTGAGAAAATACTTCTTAGAGAAGTCAGTCTACTACAAATTAAAGTCAACAACTTTATATTATCTAAATAAATAAGTTGGAAATATTCACTTTGTAATAATGCATTATTCGCATTTTTATATTAAAATATATTAAAAAACTATTTGATCTTTTAATATTTAAAATATATTTTCTAAATGATTTTTTTCTTATTTATTTTTAATATGCATTGTTATATGATAATGTAACTTTATTATATTTGAGTAAGTTTAAAGCTGTATTTCGATCTTCCTCTTAAATCCTAATGTATTATTCTACTTTTTAAAAAAAAAATAGAAAAAGGCCAAATTCGTAAATATAAGAATCTTCACAAAATATCTGTTAATTATATTAGAAGTATCAATAGACTTTGCTTAAGTTATATCAACTAGTATCTTTACACATAATATAATTTTACAATACATTGAATGTGTTTCGAATTTATAAAAAAATAATAATGATAAGAAATTAATAAAATAATTAATCTTTTAGAATATTTTGAAAAGTAAACATTTCATCAATTTTTATCTATATGAATAAACTATAAATTAATTTTAAATTAATATAAAATTTTGTAAACATGATCTGGGTAAAGAAAGTAAATTTTCATCTAATATTGATTTTAAGTAATTTTTTAATTGAAAGTTAATATTGATAGAATAATTATGGGAAAAGATTTTGTTGACACGAAAGAGTAAAATAAGACTAGTATTTTAATTATGGTATGCTAGAAGATGCAATTTGATCAATTCTTAAATAAATAAGACTAGTAGGATGGTGATTGATCCATGCGTGCCATGAAGAAAAAAAAACAGGCATGCTTGTTTTATTGAAACAATATTCTAAAAATTATTTAAAATTTAATAGAATTTTGATAAGTTACTATAAGAACCTGTATGTGAGACACACAAATAACGAGATCTTAATATTAATTTAATTTGATATATAACATATCCTTATTAAGATTTGATACAAAATCATTTTCAGTGAATTTATTGGATGAAATTGAGTTAATGGACTCGGTATTTTAATCAAACTAATTAAAATAGGTCAGTTAATTTCCTTTTTCAAATAAGACAAACTAATTATTACTGGTTTTGTATTAATTTTTTTCCATTTCAAATCACCATAATCCGTTGACATACTCTTTTTAAATTTTTAGATTAACTATGTTATAATTTTATTTTATTTATCTTGGTGTTCTTCTCTGTTTTTATCATATCACTGTATTTTTTTTTTTTTATTTCTCTCCCTGTCTAATAACGTATTCAAGTGTCCAACAATAATCTTTGGGTAACATGGGCATCTTTTCACGAGACAATCTCAAAGTTTCATGTTGTGAGTACAATTCTTTGTTATGAAAAAAAGTTCACTTGAACCCTAAATTTGGAGTCTTAGTATAACTTATTTTAATCAAATGATGTGATAAGAAATAAAAATTTAAATAGAAAAAGATGAGGTCAAAGTCAATTTTTATATCGTATTTTATAATAACAGATTTAATTAAATTTTAAATACTTGTAAATTTAGATATTTTTAATTAATTTTTTATTAAAAAATTTATTTTATGGTTTAATTTTTTTTTATTTGATTTTATAGTTAATCGGATATCACTATTATTTTTATCTACTCATTCCTAACTCATCAATCAATATAAATTTGTCTTTCATCTCATTTTTGTTGTGTTTGTATTAATGTACGTAGTATTTTCAAAGATAAATTTACAGAAGAAGTCGTGTTTGTATCAATGTAGTTGTGAAGAATTGAAAGAAAAAAAGACACAGAGAGCTTCAAAATTGCTCTTCACATATATGCTGATATTTGTGATGAAAATCAATGTTATTTTTCCTTTTTCTCCAAAAATAATTGTGCATAATTACAATGCCATTTTTCCACTTTTCATTTTAGCAGTAAATGTATCTTATTTTTGTTATTTTTTTATTTACATATTTTTTTCTTATTTTCTGTATTACAGAATATCAACTTATAATTTAAATATTAAATTAATTTTAAAATATATTAATTAATTTATTATTATATATAAGTATAATTGATTATATATATAATCGATTATAATCTTAACTTATAATCAATTGTATATAATTTTATAACATATAATCGATTATATAATATAATAAAATAATATTAATATTTAATAATATTATTAATAAAAATAAATATTAAAAATTAATAATAATAAATATATAATTTATAATAAAAACATAAATTTATATAATAATAATAATAATGTTGATTATAAAAATAAAAATATTAAACTATATTATTATTTGAATTTGATATAAAAATATTTTTAATTAAACTTTCTATAATAATGAATTTAAATATTATTTATTTTTATTTCATAATTTATATATAACAATAATATTAATAATTTATATTTCTTTTAAATATCAAGGTTATAGGCTATACTAATTATGAGTAGTGTTGCTATTCACAATTACAAGAGGAAAGATAAAAAAGTCAAAATGTTAGAATGTTATTTCTTATTCTAAACATTATTATATTTACCAGTTATTTATTGTATGTTGACCTTAGATCTAGAAATAAATTTCTTGTATTTTACATTATTTTTAAAACATGTTTTACAATTTTCAATATTACAATTTAATTTATAATGGAGAAAAATTATTTTTATGAAAACTTTTCATGTTCCAATAATATTAAATAATTTTTATTTTTTGAAAAAAATAATTATTCAACGATAAAGAAATTAATTTATAATATTTTAATTAACTGATATTTTTTTAAAAAAATATATCATATTTCATTATTTTAATATTTTTAAAGACAAAAATAAATTTATAAATTCACATTTTAAATTTTATAAAAAAATAAAAAATATCATAAAAATTATTATATCACTTATAAACTTTAATAAATTTTTCTCTCAAATCTACTTATCATTCATTAATCTAAAGATACTCTTCGGAAGGAAGAAGGACAAAAACAAGTTTACCTACCAATTAAATTAAAAGTACATAAAAGAAATCTTGAATAGGAAGTTAGAGATGAGAAGATAAAATAGGAGATAGACAAAACAAATTAACCTACCAATTAGAGTAAAATAGAGATTTTTTTTGAATAGTTATTGTTGCTGCTAGTTGACTTGCATCACCTTCGTGCGTAGCTACGAACTGCGTTTCAAGGGCTCCTTCGCTCCCGTTCCAACTTCACCTACCGTCGCTGTGAATACCTGAAACAGATAGACAAATGGGCGTCCTCGCGATCGTTTGCACTCTGAAGCTCAAGTCAGTTGTGGCAGAAAACACCGTAACACTTCCCGTCGCAGAACACCATCAGCTCAGTGCTCAGAGAAGTGCGTAACTGAATTCTATCTTCCAGAGTTCACTTGTGCATAAAGTGTGAAAACGTACCTCATTCTGTTTATCGCAAAGCCTTATGTACCTTTGCCCGTGTTTCTGCCACGTATCTACCTCTGACTTAAGCTTATCTGTGGGTGCAGCTTCACGACACTTTAACCTAGACTTAGGGAAATCCCAGTATGTAAGGTGACCCTCCCAAAGTGCATCCCGCGCGGGGATGACTGCATGGGTGCCAACTCATGCGCCCATTCTTTGAGTCATCCGCCCTGGGAGTTCTCTGCCTTCCTCACGTGCCATGCATGCAGATCACCCTCTTAGACATGACGCTCTCATGGGTCGTTTCTGTCCCGGTGGGCCTCCAACGGTGGTGCGTACTGCCGTGTCCCTACACCTTATGCACGGATCCCTCGCGAGTTGGGCTTCTTCCTTCTGGTACTGGAGGTGTGGCTTGAAAACCACCTTTCTTTATCTATTATTACTGTTTGGGGTACCGAGGCCCGAGGCCTTCACGCCCCTACCGTGCCGCTTCCTACTGTGCCGCCTCCTCCATGGTCACTCCTACCCGTGGGTATCAGGAGGGGGCGCCCTTCTGGCATAGGCACATTCCTGGTGCTAAACTCGGGCGACACCCGAGGCCGGGGACTTTAACGATAACTCCCTCACTTGCTTCATAGTACCTCTGATGGGTTCCTTGTCTCGGTTCCACCATGTTGACTTTAGTCAACGCCCGGAGACTGGTAAGTACAGTTACATTGTTAACAAATATCAAAACACAAAATAATTAAATGAAAATAGATAAATGTTTTGAATACTCAATAAAAAAAAAATTAATTGAATAAGAATTGCATGAATAAACTTGGATCGAAGAAATATAGAAAGGTTGGAATTTGAAAAGTATGAGAAAGGGTTGTTTAAGTTAATTTGTTGGTTTGTTGAAAAAGTAGGGAGGCGAAACTTAATGGTAGTTTCCAAATTCCAGTTATAGAGTCCACCGACCTTGTCCTCTGGAACCAACCAAGCATCACAATTTCTCATTAACTTACTTACATCAAGTTGTGACCATAACAGGCTCTCTATTTTGACCCAAATTTCTTGCTTTATTAGCCCTTCTTCTGTGTCTTGTTTTGACCACAATCTCAATGTGAACTCTGTAACATGCTAAAATACAACCCTACAACTGCCATACCCTATTCAATTCCCAACCAAAACCAAAACTTTTTATTTTTAATTAAATATTTTTTCATGTTCTTCTAAATAAATTATTCATGTATCAATAGTGTTATATTTTCCTACTAATCCTCCTCCTACCCTACAAATACATATTATATACAAAATGATACAGTTACTATCTTACAAATATAAAAAAAAAAATGTTCAATAGTTAATTCATCTAATAAATACAAATTAAAAGTTGTTATTTTTCTTTGTATGGATCTAACCCCATCTGTCTATTTTGTTTACAGAATTAACAAAGAGGGATAAAATAAATTCAAATTCTTCTTATACCAAAATAAACAAATATTTCTATATATTTTCAAATCTTCTATACGATTAACTAACAAAAAATTGTCATCGGAATGAGTTTTAAGAGATAAAAGAAAAGCACTTCATCTATATATTTTTAGTGGTAATTTTTTTATTTTATCATTTTGAAAAGTTCAAAAAAAGTTAAAATAGTCCTTTCTTTCAAACTGTAAAACATTTCTTCAAAGTCATTATCATTGTGATGCAACTCACGTTTAAATGAAATGGAAATTCACTTTAGAATAATTCTGAAGAATCTAAAATAACTCTGAGACTGTGAGTAAATTATTTTTGCAATTTCAGCATATTTGATAGTGAAAATCTATCTTTTTATAATCAAGTTTATAAAATAGTGTTTTTCTTTTAAATTAAGATTCATGAAATTATAAATGATATTTTTTTTTTAGTGAAAAGCAAAAATCTTCTCATAATATATAAAATAAATTTCGAGTGATAAAAATTTTAAGATTAAAAGTTATAAAGAAAATTTATTTTTATTAAAACGAGAAAACAAAATGTTTACCATATTTAATTTCACATGTTGTTATTTTATTATGTAAAGAATAATTTATTAAAAAAAAGTTGACACTTTATTACATAAAAAAGATGCTGTAAATTTTCTATGTGAAAAGATATCAAAATAAGAGTATTGATAAAACAAGTTAAGAAATTTAACAAAATAATAAAATTTAATATTTTTATTAGTGGTGTAACCAATTTTTGAACCTTATATAACATATTAAGAAAGAGGGATTAAAAAGTTGGCAAAGCATAAATGTGAAAGCTTATATTATTAATGAGAATATGTAACAGTATAAGATAAGGTAAGAAAAGTGAAATGACGAAAAGAGGGTAAATTAAGGTTCTAGGAAACAGGGAAGGAAGCGCGGTTCCTTAAGCAGAATCAAAGCTGATGAACGAATAATTCTCTGTTCCTAGGCTGTCATCCAAACAGGATCATTGCTTACATACCTTCCTCTCCTTCCTTCAATCCTTCTTCTCCTCTCTTTTCTCATTCATTCCCCTCTCTAAACACACATATAAATAACCCACACAGAATCAATTTCACATCACATTCTTCCAACAATTCACTTCAACCCATTATTCTCTTCTTCTTTACAATGGCTGGAATTGCCTTTGAGGACTTGCTTCCTGTCATGGCCACCAAGCTTGGTGGGGAGGGGCTTATGAAGGAGCTCTGCAACGGGTTTGAGCTGCTGGTGGACAAAGAAAAAGGGGTGATCACGTTGGAGAGTTTGAGGGAGAAAGCTGCACTTTTGGGGCTGCAGGACTTGAAGGAGGATGAACTTGTGAGCATGATGAGGGAAGGGGATCTTGATGGAGATGGGGCACTCACCCAGATGGAGTTTTGCGTTTTGATGTTCAGGTTGAGCCCTGAGTTGATGGAGGAGTCCTGGTTTTGGCTTGAAGAGGCTCTCCAACATGAACAACTCAACCACCACAACACCACCACCAATAACAAATCTTCCATTTAGTACTTACTTAGATGCTTAGGAACAACAATTGATCACAGGGGCTTCCTCTCATCTTCTTCTTGTTGTGTAGTTGTTGTTGTTAATTCGGACTTCTAGTTTTTTCGTATACTATTCTCTTGTGGAGGGCTAATATTGAAAATAATACACAATTTTTGAACACCTTGCTTTCTTTCTATCTTCTTTTACTTTATGCACGCTGGATATGGATTTAAAACAGTGTTTGTGGTTCTTGCTGATTCGTGGTGGCATTAGTAAGCTCTTCTTTTCTAAATATGAAGAGGGTCCAATGATTTGCAGTCAAACTGTTTGTGTAAATTCGTTTTTGTGAAGTAGCTTATTGGATGATTAAACTGGAAAATCGAAGTGAGTCAGAATCACCAACTGGTAAATCAGAGAAGTTTTGCATTGTTTAAAAACTACATCTAGACCAAATCGTCTATGATCAATAACTAGTAACATATATTTACATTTTTTAGTTATTTATGGTTTGGAGGTACAAAGTGTGGCTTTTTTTCTCCCTGGTTAATAACAAGGGCAGCATGAAGTTCTGATTTCCAAATTTGTGTGTGACTAAATTATCTTTCACTACAGACTCTTACATCACAGAGTTAATTGAACACTGTTATTTCTCTTCCCCTGCATAGTTAATGTTTTTATTCCTCAATTTTAAATTTTACCTTTCAACTCTTTGTTTATATCTCTTCCGGATATACTATTTACTTTCTTTTAGTTTCCCACATCTATTCTCTGAACAGATATCTTAATGGAGATTTGAATTTGGGTTCATCAGATTTTTTGAAATTAACTTTTCTTCAGTTGACCCAATTTGATTTGTTTCTCACCACATATCTACTGTAGAGAATTCGTTTTTGGGTTAATTATGATAACTTATTATTAAGTAACAATATATTAATAATGTGTTAACCTAATGACAGCAGTTGAAAAAGATCAAATTATTGACATAACTCGCTTGTGTACATGAAGCTTGGAAAGTTAGACAAGACTATCTCTGCTAGAATCTTTTGTAAGGCAAATCTTGATTGTGAGTTATTATAATACTGTACTCACAGGGAAGAAGTAAATTGTGGAATAATTCATGAGTTTATGGTTTCAATTCAATCGTGCTTGGAACTTTCGTCGAATCATGTCTCTAATTCATTACTTACACAACTTTCACATACATAGCCGTTGGAACATGTCAATTTGCATACAAATTCTGATTCTTTAACTTTACTTCAGAACCCCAACCTCATATCCAATTCCTAGTTATTTTTATTGTGTTTTGTACCAACCAGATCTGCCACAAACATTAAACATTCAAAGTGGTCGGCAATATTAGAACAGTTTCAAACAAGAAAAATGTTTGCTCGTTCATGTCCTAATGTAATATCCAACAATGTATTTAACAAACAAACATGATTACCTAATCTCAGATATGAGGTGGTTCTCTTAAGCAAGAAGAACTTTTCGTACACTATTATTACCTATATTTTTTTGGGGGTGTTTAAGTGTTTGTTGATAAGCCTGATTTCCTTTCTTACAATTGTGGTACAAATTCAACTCATTTGCCCTATATTTTATTGCATCAGGAAACTTCTTTCTTTAACTATTAATACCATGACAACTCACAAGATCGCTAATGAAGGTATGAAGAAACTTCAAAATGCAAAAAAAATAAAATAGTTAGATTCTTATTATTATATTATAATGTTGAATTATCTTTATATGTTTCACTCATGTTAAAGGTATCTAGGCTTTCTTGTCTAACCATACATTAACTTCCTAACTAATTAGTAATTAAAAATTTAAGTATAAATTTAAATATCACATTGAGTAAAATTAAGAAAGTTGAGAATATATAAATATATAAAGAATTTTTTTTTGTAAATTTGTTGTTTTAAAGTTTTGTTTTGATTTAGATATGATGTTAATTCTTTATGTGAATTTTACTTATGTTTTGTTCTTATTAAATCTTTCCAATGTATTATCTTCAAAGACTCATCATAAGTTTCTTGATTCCTTAATTAAGGATCTCGATATTTGTAATTAAGGACTAAGTTTATAAGTGATATGATTAAATAATAAATTTAAATGATATAAAATAAGATATTTAATAATTTGATTTTTAATTTGAAAAAAAGAGTAAAATTAAAGAATAACTATTAAAGGATAACATCTTTAATTCTGCTAATTAGTTTATTTTGTTTGAATTCTATTAACGGTTAATATAATTGACAAGTTTTTTTTATCTTATGTTAAGTAATTGTCACGTTATATGTCTATATTGTAGGTAGATAAAATTAACATTAATATGCAATAAATTTTGAAAGGAGTTTTTTACTTCTTCTTTTTTGTAAATTTATAATCATTAGTGGTTTCTTTAATATTAATTACATAATAATATTAATTTATCCTTAAATAAACACAAATACATGTGACTAAACCCTAAATCCTAAACCTAAACACTCAAACATATATTTAATTATTTTAACCATTAACAGATTTTAAATAAAATTAACAAAATTAAATTTTTTGTACTAAAAATGTAATTTCTTTATTATACTAAAAATGAAACATGTCATACTTATTATATTGAATGACTATTTATCCAATTGAAAATAAGTTAGTGAAAAAAAAAACTAATAATATACTTAAACTAGTTTTCTTAACACAAATTAAAAATTTGAGTTTAACAAAATTTTAAAATTGAGTTATTATCTTGAATTTACACAAAGTTTCTTTTTAATCCTTATAAAAACTTAAAACAACCATAACCTATAATGACCATGTTATTTTATTTTTCTGGAAATAAAATTATTCTAAATTAACTTGAAAACTTGTCTCTGATTTTTTTTTTTTATCATCAAAGAATAAATAAAATATATTTACAAAGTGTATTTTGATATCTTCATCTTATAAATTACAATAACTTTAGCTTCTATGATTTTTTTAAGTGATTGGATGTATTTCAGTTTTTGTTTTTCAAAAACAGATTTTAAGGCAACACGTTGAACTAAAATGGATTTAAATTAGTTTATAATTTCATTTCAAAACATTTTTAACTCAATTTTAAAATAAAAAAAATAGTTTTTAAAATAAACTTTTTCACTCTTCTATAAGATACAAGTATTAATGATATTATTATCATATTTATCACCACGTTATTATTATAGTTAATCTCTTTTCTTACAATCAAGGTTTTGTTTGGTTAGATAAGAGAAGAGAATGAAATTTTCAATTCTCAAAAAGTTTCCATTTTCTGGATCCATAGAAAGTTAAAGAAATTTTTAAAATACATGTGGAGTCTTGGTCAAAACATTTATGTTCTCAACTGCCCAAAAAATTTTCATCTCCATAATGCATAATTGATTGTATAAAAAAATCATATTAACTTATAAATCGATATATAATTAAATATGGTAACCCGTAATCAATTATATATATATATATATATGTGTGATTATGTTAATTATATACATTTATATTATTTATAAAACAAATTATTGTTACCACGTTTCAATTTTTTTTTCTTATTTTCATTATATATATTTTTTTTCATTCTATATTTTTTCAACCAACACAATTTTCATTATATTGTTTTAACTATTCTCTTCTTTTCTCTTCTTTTTTTCACTAACCTACTTCCTCTCCTTCAATACCCTTCCTCCCTTCTCAACGCCTAGTTAAATTGAGAATTATAAAGTGATTAACGTGATTTAGCATTAAAACTTGAAAACTAAATATTTCCAAACGTTGAAACGAAAAAAATATAACCAAAGAATTAATTTTAGTTTTAAAATTTTAACATTTAAATTTGTCAACTATCCTTAACAAAGTCTAAGTCTGATACCTAAATACTAAATTGACTAAAGGACTAAAACGAGAGATGATTAGCATATTTAAAATGTGATTTTCAAAACTAAATTAATTTTTGTTTATAATTTTCTCTTTCAAAACATTGAAATGGAAAAGTATAAAGCAATAGAAGTTTATATTTTCAATTAAGTTTAATTATGTTTTTAGTGTCTAAAATTTGCGATAATTTTGGTCTTCTAAATTTAATAAAGTTGTTTTTAGTCCCTCAAAAATTGAAAAATATTTTTATTTTATTTTTAAACATTGAATTTGAGTGGCTATGGATCGATGCAAATTTTAAATAAATTGTAATTTTTAGATTTGGTCTAACGCTATATTACCCCACTACAAAAATATGTTTATTAGGATGCGTCAAAAAGGGACACTAGCTATAATAAATGGACGCAAAAATATAGTTATCATTAAAATTTGAAAGTTAATATGCTCGACATAAAAATAGTGGTGGTTGCATGGGACACAAGTGGTGTGTTTTTTTGCGTAGGCCTAGCCTACATACTCCCCACACAAAATTATATTTTATATTGTTTATTTAAAGAAGCGTGGGCTTAGCCTACGACCACATAATTTTTAAACAAGCGTGAGCTTAGCCTACATGTTGCCCATACAAAATTATATTTTATATTGTTTATTCAAAGAAGCGTGGGCTTAGTTAGGCCATGAAGAAAAACATTGTTTGTATTTCGAAAGTAAAGGAAACCCCTACGTGGCAGAGGATTTGTAATCTTTATCCATAAAAAAAACTCTCTTTATTATTGAATGTATTGAACTCATTGTACAAGCAAACAGAGGAAGCCCCTTTTAAGAAGGAAAAGAAACGGGTGTGATTATGTTAGGTAACCGACAACTGCTAAAGGGAATAAAAACAATTAAATAATAATTACAATACCCTCCCCTCAAGTTGGATAATGAATACTCATTATTCCAAGCTTGGAAATGATGTTTTGAAAATTAGAATGATTCAAAGATTTGGTGAAGATATCAGCTGGTTGATCACAAGATTTAATGGGAAGAAGATGAAAAAGTCTAGCATTTAACTTCTCTCGGACAACGTGACAGTCGATGTTAATATGCTTAGTTCTTTCATGAAAAGTTGGATTCAAAGCTATGTGACGGGAAACTTGATTGTCACAGTATAAAACTGTAGTAACATTAGGCTTGATATTAAAATCATTAAGAAGATGAGTGAGCCACTAAACCTCACAAGTAGTAGTGGCAAGAGAACGATATTCAGCTTCAGAGGAAGAACGAGATACGGTGGTTTGCTTTTTGGACTTCCAAGAAATAAGAGAAGTGCCAAGAAAAATACAAAGACCAGTCGTGGATCGCCTTGTATTTGGACATGCAGCCCAATCAGAATCACTAAAGGCCTTCAATTGAATGCTATTGTCAGCAGCAAAAGAAATGCCTTGTGCATGATTGGCTTTTATGTACCGGAGAATATGTTGAGTAGCTTGATGATGATGAATGGTTGGCTGTTGAGAAAACTGACTAAGTAGATGTACAACAAAGGTGATGTCAGGACGTGTGTTGGTTAAGTAGAGAAGCCGCCCAATTAATCTGCGGTAGGAATTGGCATTGTGAAGAAGAGGCTTGTCTTCAAAAAGAATTTTGGTATCATGTTTCAAAGGAGTAGAAGATTAATTGGGCATACTTGCGTTGACATATATGTATGCCTTTTATTGTTCTAGCAATTTCCAATCCGAGAAAATACTTGAGCTGACCCTGATCTTTGATTCTGAAACTGGAATGCAAGGAGTTCTTTATATTGTTGATCTCATTAATGGAATTTCCAGCAAGGATGATGTCATCTACATAAACAAGTAAAGCAGTGAAAGTGCATGCAGTCTTTTTAATGAATAAGATGGAGATCAAAATGAAGAGGATTTTACTAATGGTGGAAGAGGCCATCCACCTAAACATTTAAAGTTCTTCCTTCTAGTCTTCTCAAAATTAAGAAGAAATTAAATAAAGAGAGGATCAAGCCTAAAAGAAGACTACAAGCATTCAAGAATGGGCTCCAATTAATATCTCTCTTTGTAGTTTATTTTGTATAAAAATATAAAACATATAGAGTAATGTTTAGGAAGGTGCTAAAGAGGGGAACCTAAGACACCTCCTTTGTATAGCACTTTTAGGCAGTAGTTTTTAGGAAAGATCTAGAAGATGCCTCTTCACTCTCCTTTAGGCGCTAGAATAGGAAGAGTTAGAAGACTACCTTGCAAAGCTTCTCTTGTAAGCTTCCTTTGTAAATGACCAGTCCTCCTCTCTATAAAAGGAAGGCTTAGGTATTTGAAATAATAAGATGGATTTTGTGAGTAAAGAACCTCTCCCAAATTGGTGAGTGAAATTGAGAGAGACTTGTGTCTTCTTCTCTTCTAGTCTTACCTTGAGTGCATTCTTGGACTCTCAAGTGGCGGCAACTACACTCATCTTGAAGTCATTCATCCTTCAAGTGGCGTGCACATCTCCAAGAGCTCCAACCACATAAGTTTCCTTGTTCTTTTCATCTTCTTCATCCATTTCCATTCCAAAACAAACTCTAAAACATGTCTTTGTTGTTTCTTGTCATTTCAATCGGTAGAACTTGTTTGTCTTGTGTTTATATTCGGTAGTTTCTTTTAGTTTGTTGTTCTTGTGATTTTAATTGTGTTTCCTTGAGTTTTAATCGGTTCATTTGTGTTCTTTCTTGTTTTAATCGGTTCATATGTCATAATATGGGTTTCTATATGAGTTTGGCTTGGTTACTTGTGTTTTGGTGAGTTCTTGAATGTTAAGACCATTGATCCAATTCTTAAAAAGTGCATAATCATATTCCAACTCTTGTTGAATCCATAACATGTTCATATCATATCCATATCATGTTATTGGAATCATATCACTTTTTAATGAATAAGGAATAATCTGAACTAGATTGTATAAACCCAACAAAAATAAGAAATGAAGATAATTTGGCAAACCATTGTCTACTTGCCTGTTTCAGTCCATACAAAGATTTGGTTAATCTGCAAACTTGGTTAGGTTTAGAGGTGATAAGTCTTGGAGGAGGAGTCATATAGACTTCTTCATCAAGATCTCCATGAAGAAAGGCATTGTCCACATCCAATTGATGTAGGTGCCTGTTATGTGCATATGCAAGAGCAAGCAATAAACGGATAGTGGTCAGCTTAGCAACTGGAGAAAAATTATCTAAAAAATTTATACCTTCTAACTGATTATACCCTTTAGCTACTAAACGTGCTTTATACCTTTCTATGGAACCATCTGATTTGTACTTTATCTTGTAAATCCATTTGCATCCAATAGAAGTCTTGTTATGAGGTAATTCAGTGATATACCATGTCTTATTGGCTTGAAGAGCACGAACTTCTCTGTTCATAGCTTCAACCCAATTAGAGTTTCTTATGGCTTCCTCATAAGTGTGGGGTTCAACATGTGAAGAAATAGCCAAAGTAAAATTCAAATGCTTGTTAGATAGGAAATCATATGTCAAAAGAGAAGATATAGGATACTTGATTTTGAAATTAGAATTAGAACCTTTGTGCATATTTGCAATTTGATGGTGATAATCAGCAAGATAGGAAGAAATTTTCTTTATTCTTCTAGATCGTCTCAGATCACTACCAAGGCCATCTTGAATAACAATGTCAGGATCTATATTATTGAAATTGTTACTTTCAGTCAAATTGTCAAACAGTTCGGAATCTCCAAAACAAAATCAACATTGTGAGCAATTTCTAATGTGTTATAAGAATTTTGAATATGAATAATATTACCTGAATCAGCCATGGTACTTCCAGTACAACTATTAAGATCAAGTAAGATATTAGCATCATCATGAATCAAATTATCATTATTTTTATTGTGGTGATTGGTTAGATTGTAAGGAAAAATGTTTTCATAAAAGATAACATTTTTTTCGTTGATAAAAGTTTCTCTATTTTTAACATCAAGCAGTACATACCCTTTAATGCCTGTTTTATATCCAATGAAAACACTTTTTCTAGATCTTGGTACAAGCTTACTGCAATTGTTTTCCAAAGTGGAGGCAAAACATAAGCAACCAAAGGTTTTAAGATTTAAATATGTAGGTGGTTGGCAGTATAACATCTCATAAGGAGACTTACCTTTCAAATTTTTTGAAGGAAGTCTATTTATTAAATGAGTAACATGACTAGCAACATAAGACCAGTAGATTTTAGACAAACCTGATTGAAAAAGAAGGCTACGTGTGACATTCATGATATGCTGGTGTTTTCTTTCGCCAACAACATTTTGTTGGGGAGTTTCAACACAAGTTCTTTGATGTAGAATGTCATATTTCTCATACAATTCATTACAATCAAATTCTTTTCCATTATCAGTTCTAATAGTTTTGATATTTTGATTAAACTAGTTTTTAACAAGAATGATAAAATTGTGTAACAAGTTTCTAGTTTCTCCTTTAGTTTTCATAAGAAAAATCCAAGAGTGCCTGGAACAATCATCAACAATAGTAAGAAAGTATTTATGACCGTGAATAGAGCTAATAGCAATAGGTCCCCATATATCTGTATGTATGAGATCAAAAGTGTTTAAAGAAACAATATTACTTATTTGAAAAGGGAGTTTATGATGTTTAGCAAGGTGACATATATCACACATCTTATCAAAACTAGAATTAACATAAGGAAAAGTTTTGCAAACTTGTTCAACAACATGTTTGGAAGGATGACCTAATCTAAAATGCCATAGGTCAATATCATATTCTTTAGAATTAAGAACATTACAATTCATCAAATATTTTTCTTCGTGTATGTTAACAGGATCATGAAGACAATATAAACCTCCATGCAAATCAGCTTGACCAATCGTCTTGAATGTAGTATTGTCCTGTATCTGACAACTCTTATGAGAAAATATTAGTTTACAACTAGAATCATCAATCAACTTAGGCACAAAAATCAATTTAAACACAAAATTTGGTATGTATAGAACATTATAAATGGTAAGATTATTATCAAATTATATTGTTTCAGCATATTCAGCAGTGATAGATGAATTATCAGGTAGTTTTATGAAAATAGGATTAATTCTAAAAAAAATAAAATTAAACTAGTTTTTATTGTAAGTAACATGATCAATGACACCTGTATCGAGAATCCAATGAAAGTTTGATTTACCTGGTTTGGTATGATGTGTGGCCGAGTCATCTTTGTTGACACTATGTATTTGGTTTACACTGTGGTTTGGTGATTCTTGTAGTAACTTCAAAAGCTATTGAACTTGTTCAGCAGTGAAAGGAGGATTATTCTGTCTTATATCTTGATCACTATTGTTTCTATGAATTTGACTATCATCACTTCTTTGAACAATATTGCAAGATTGGTCATTACCTTTCTCCCTATTCTCATTTCTTTGCTTGTACCATGGAGGGTACCTGTGCTTGGCATAACATTCATCAATTGTGTGATTCAGTCTGCGACAATATGAGTATTGTTTCCCTTGAGTATAACTTCTACCTCTACATCTTCCTCCTTTCCAGTTGTTATTTCTCCCTTGCAGTTTCCAATTCTCTTGATCTTGCAATTCCCAATTATTCTATTTGTTAGTGTCATTCCAATTTTGTTGTTTCTCAGCCAGATTAATCACAACTCTATTATCCAAATTTCCAATTCCATTAAACTGACGTTCCTGCTGAATCAACAAAGCAAACACACGAGTAATGTTGGGAAGGGGTTCCATCATCAAGACTTGGGTTTTCACAGTACTATAAACCTCATTAAGCCCTTTCAGAAAACATATAACGTACTCTAAGTCTCTGTAATTGTGAGAGATTCTTGACAGATCACATTGACAGGTACCACCACATGTGCATCTTGGTATAGGTCTCAAATATTCTAATTCTTCCCAAAGAATTTTTCAGATTAGTATAAAATTGGGTAACATTTCTCTCACCTTGTTTGACGGAGTGAATCTCTTGGAGTAAATCAGAGATCCAAAAATGGTTTCCTTTTGAAAAACGTTCCTTCAAATCATCCCAGAGATTCTTTACAATGTCTATGTAGACCAAGCTTTCGGAAATTTGTGTAGACAGGGTGCGATTGATCCAAGACAAGACCGTCACATTACACCTCTCCCATGCTTCAAACAGAGGATCATGGTGTTCTGGCATGTCAATACTGCCATCAACGAATTTCAATTTGTTCTTCGACAAGAGCGCTCTTCTCATATTCCTACTCAAAGAATGGTAATTTTGCTCACTGAGTTGAGGATGAACAAAAACAGCTCTAGGGTTCTCACCGAGATGAAGGTAATAAGCACTAGAAGGATCTCCAGAGGGATCCTTGAAAACCTTGACTTTAGAAACCTTGTCTCGGGATCATCTTTTTTGATAGGCGAGGAAGTCATGGAAAAGCAAGAACGAACAAAGACACACAAAGAAGAAATAGAAGGATTGATGGTGACGAACACGACGGAATCATAACAGGGTTCTTCAACCCGCTCTTGATACCATGAAGAAAGACAGTTTTTGTATTTTGAAAGTAAAGGAAACCCTTACGTGACAGAGGATTTGTAATCTTTATCCATAAGAAAATTCTCTTTATTATTGAATGTATTGAACAACTCATTCTACAACAAACAGAGGAAGCCCCTTTTAAAAAGGAAATGAAACGGATGTGATTATGTTAGGTAACCGACAACCGCTAAAGGGAATAAAAGCAATTAAATAATAATTACAATAGGCCACACAATTTTTAAACAAGCGTGGACTTAACCTTCATAATTTTATTACATATTTAAATTTAATTTAAATATATATATATATATATATTATTATGTTTGGGTAGGCTTAACCGACAAAATTTTAAATTTTTACTATTATTTATTATTTATAGTTTCAGTTGTGATCGTTCGACTCACACAATTTTTTTTTAAGTTTATATCCATATAACCCACGCTTACCCACGTTTTATTTAATTTTTTTTTAATAATGAAGACTTAGTGGACACTATTTAGCGTTCACAGCATCACCTTCACTTTCTTTTGCAGCTAATTTTTCTTTTTGGTATAGTGCCCAACAGATCGTTTTGGTTGACTTTAAAAAGTTAAAACTAAACAAATAAATTAAATATTTAAAAATTCAATTCGTATTAATGAAATTGATTTTAATTTTAGATATATAAATTATAATATAGTGTTTTGATAAAATACTTTTTTAATACTTTTATGTTTTAAAATATAATTATTGCTTTATAAAATGGAATGGGATGAAGATCCATACTCATTTAGGTCACGATTTAATTGGATTGAAAAAATAAATGACCCCTTTTTAATTTAGAACATAATTTTTTTAAATATAATTAAATATTTCAATTAATATAAACATCAATATTAAATCCTTATTTTAATATTTTTTATTTGCTATCATTTCTACATTTCAGGAATAACTATATCATATCATTAGTTCAAATAATGAGTACTAATGTCAAGAATTAAGTCTGATAATAATTGAAGTAACATTTAAACTCTATAAGAAGGTTGAATATAGTAAAAGACTTTTCTCACTTAAGAATGTAAAACCCTCTAATATCAAGTCCACCATATTATAAAGATTAATATCTGTTTTATATTAGTCCACTAACCATCATAAGTACATCAATTCACTCATAACCATATGTTTTAATCTTCTTTTAAAGACAAAAAAAATTTCAATTACTGTTTGTTGTCACCTTTGACTATAAAGAAATTAAAATAAATATTTTAATAAAAAATATATAATGAAAACTTTTTTACATAGGTATAATTTTACAATGCAAAGGATATTAAAAAAAAAAAATTCTTCCTCTATAGAGTAACTACTACACAAATAATATATACTGAAAAAATCTTTTAGAATGGATCTGAAAACGCTCATATAACTCTAAAAAATATTAATATTTTAATAGTTTATAGATTTACTCTGACTAATTAATACTGATATTAAATAATTGTAACTTGATATCATAAATACATCAATTCACTCATAACCATCTATTTTAATCTTCTCTTAAAGACTAAAAAATTCTGTTTGTTGTCACCTTTGACTATAAAGAAACCAAAAACAAATATTTCAATAAAAAAAAATATAATGAAAGGTTTTTACATAGGTATAATTTTACAATGTAAAAGATATTACAAAAATTTCCTTCCTCTATAGTAACTATAATTATACATTACTGTCTTCTATTAAGTTCACTTTACACCCAACTTTAGACACACCTCATATAACATGTAACACAAAACTTAAAACTTCTAAATCTCCAAATTTGGTTTCACCTGCTTGTGTCTACTTATAAAACTTTGTACTTGCTTTTAACTTTTATCAAACATAAAAGCAAAGACTGCATGCAAAATATAATATCACAAATAATATATTTCTTTATTGATTATGTGTGATTAACAAATATTCTTACAAGATAATCAATACCTTTAGTATATAATCGTTTCAATTATTTATTTAAAAATAACCAATTTATTTCATCTAGTTATATATGTAACTTGATTAACTATATTCATTTTAATTTTTTTATAACAAAAAGAAAAAAAATGTATTAATAGAAAGACACAAATCTTTTAAAAGCTTGTGTCTCCTTCCTCCCTTTTTATTTTCTCTGTATTTGCTCTGTTTGTGCCTTCTTCCTCCTACAGTGGTGGAGACGTAGAACGACGTCGAAAACCAACTGTAAGGACTAATAGATTATTGTTCTTCATTTTCTTATTTATTGTTATTTTTTAAAATTAAAATAGATTCGCCCATAATTTTGGGACTGGACCGTGACATGCGTCCGATCTAAATAAGGTGTCCTCCAACACTGTGTTGTGAAGGTACCTATGTCTATGTCGGTGAGCCGTAGGAAGCACAAAAATGCTGTCCGAGCTTCATAAAGCTCTATGGTTAGTAACAAGACAAAATAATGAGAAGACAAAGAGTTCATTCTGCGATTCTAATGGTACTTTCGCATAAAGAGGACATCCACTCATAAAGTGGGCTAAGCAGCTGGTCCAATTTGGGAAACAAAACATAACATTACAGAGTGGTGTGACTCAGGTGCCTTTCATTCAACGTAGTCCTTGGTCCAATAAGGTTTAATGATGCCTCGTTTATGTTTGATGGGTATTGGGCCTAATTTGGCCATTCAGTTCCATCAACGTTTATGTTTGACTGCTCCCCACCTTAATTTGTGATCTTTATTCTCATTTCTTGAAAATTTAGCAAGGAAAAGGAGGAGCCCTCCAAAAAGGTTAATGTGGAATCCATACTCTACTATCCAAGTAACCAAGATGTTCATATGGGTATCTTCGTATTTTGGCAACGTATTCGGTAACTATATCTCAATTAAGATTAAGAGTCTAATCACGTGATTAAGCATAGTAGGGATTCAATAAAATTACTACAAATAGGTAACACCTTAAGGTAGAACGTCAATCTCTTCCGTATTAATTGAAAACTGATTTGAGCATTAGAGAGTACAATCGCAAGTATCCTTGTTGAGATCAAAGACCAAGAGCATCAAGTGTACTCCTATCGAGATTGAAGATTGAGAGAATCAAGTGCACCCCTATTGATGATTGAAGACCGAGAGCATCAAATTTAAGAAATTAGTTGGTTCCACAAGAATATTTTAACACCCACCATGAAATCAGAAAATACCTTACGAAGAAGCCACATGATTAACACAAGAAATATGACGAACAACAAACGCAGTCCCGAAGAAACCACGAAATCTAATCATGCATTATGTCAAAAAAAGTTTCCTATAGATACAAGAATTGTGAAACTTCCAAGATCCTTTGACTTTCTTGGTCGGAGATAATGTATTCTCTCATCGCATTAACTAACTGCTTAACCCTCATTTTTCTTGCAAAAAAAAGATATTTTTCTCTTTCATTATATTTTTTTCATAAAATGTTTGGACATTTGCTTTGTTAAGGCTTCAATCTGTTGAGTTAAGATTTTTTTTTGAGCTATGAGTGCGCCAGTAGTGTTCAATCCCAACACTCATTTCTTTTTACTAGCTTGTCTGTCATGTTGTAGTTGATAATCTGTTGAAGCTAAAGCATTTATCATTTTAGTTGCTTGCTTTGCATCTACTACCATCAAAGTTCCTCCAAATGTTGCATCTAATATCATTTTAGTGTCAGATCTTAAACCATAATGAAATATACTTAGATGTGCTATGTCTTCAAATCCATGGTTTGGAAATCTTCTAAGTAGCATCTTGAAGTGCTCCTAGGCTTCACACAAGGGCTCATTTGGTCTTTGCCTGAATGTAGAAATATCAAATTTAACTTTTATGAAGCAGGAGAGTGGAAAAAACCTATTTAAGAACTTCTCTTCAATATCATTCCAACTGTTCAAGTTGTGGTTAAGATAAGATTTAATCATATCATGGTTAGACAGAAAAAGGATATTCCTAATTGGATTCTAGATGAGTCTGATCGTTTTACTCTTAAATCAGCTAGGACTTTTTTCTTGGAACCAAGAGTTCCATGTGGTTGGGGTAAATTCATTTGGTCTTCATCTATTCCGCCTTCCAAAACTCTAGTACTCTGGAAATTTTTTCATGGGCGACTTCCTACAGATCAACATATTCAGAATAAGGGTTTGCATATATGTTCCATGTGTACGCTTTGTGAAAAACATGAGGAATCTATTTAACATCTATTTTTTTGAATGTTCTAATGCATTGCATATTTGATGTTGGGTTCGAAAAAATTTTCTTACTTCTCATTTCTCTAATAAGGATGATCTTCTTTCTTTTATCAAGAGTGATGGTAGTCCTTTGGTTAAGTTGATTAAACTTGCTGTGATAACCTTTTCTATATGGATGATATGGCGTATGAGGAATTATACTAGATTTCAGGATAAGATTGAGGTTTCTAAGGCTATTTCAGTAATTAAAGATTTAACTTGTCTAGTGGAAAATTCGTCTAAAGCTTCAATGAAGAATGATATGTTGGATTTCAACATGATTAAGTTTTTTAGTATTAAGACTCGTAGTGGTAAAGTTCTTCGTCCTTTTCCTGTTAGATGGGAATTTCCTTCATCAGGCTGGGTTAAAATTAACATTGATGGGACTGCTAGGGGGTATCATGGTCTTGCTACTTGTGGATGTATTTTTTGTGGGAGTATGAGAGAATTTATTGGTGCTTTTTCAGCGTTTCTTGAAGTTCAAACTGCTTTGGTTGCTGAGTTTTATGAAGTTATACATGTTATGGAGGAAGCTCAAAAGATGGGACTTACTAATGTCTGGCTTGAATGTGATTCTGCCTTGGTTTGTGCTATGTTTACTGCCAAGACTAATGTTCCGTGGATGCTTCGTAATCGATGAAATACTTGTCTTAATTTCTGTAAGACAATAAGGTTTAGGGTTACTCATATTTTTCGTGAAGGGAATGTGTGTGCTAATAAGTTGGCTAATTTAGGATTTATTCATAGAGAATCCTTTCATTGGTATAATAGACTTCCATCTAGTCTGTTCTTAGAATTCTTTATGAATAGGTATAATCTACCTATGTATCGTTTTTGTTAACATATGGGTTTTGGTCTAGTCCCCCCATATTTTTGTATTTTCTTTCTCTTTTCTTTTTTTTAAGAATACTTTTTTCATGTGATGGCAGATGATTGTTGTTACTTGAGGTGTCAGCCTAGCTGAAATGTCAAGTTGCATAGTGATGCCTAACATGAAAACTTTTTATAAAAAAAAGGGTAAGATTTAAGTTACTCTTTTGCTTTGCCAGCCAATGGGAAGGGAAATAATCTTAAGTAAATCGATTCCATATCCCTTTCCTCAAATTTTATAGTACCAAATAATCCATAGAAAGTGGATAGATGAGTATAAGGATCATCATGATCCAATCCAGTGAATTGATGACTACTAATCAAGCTAAAAAATGTTGGCTTAATTTCCAAATATCTTGTTTATCTAGTATGCCTATGTTTGAAAAGTATCAGAGTCCTTACTTCATATTACAGTCTCCTAATGTTCTCCTTTGAAGATTTACCTTCCTTCCTCCATTATTTTTGTTTCCTATCTGACCAGCCATGTTCTCAGGTTGAGGTGTGTGAGATTGTAAATTGGACGTGTTTAGATCTGGTCCTTTTTCTGATCTCCTTATTTTGTTTGAGCATATTTCTTTCCTTTCTCAAAATTCTTACAATATCCTACTCAAACAAAATTTTTTCTAAAAAGACTTTGCCTCTTGTTAGCATAAAATTTCAAAAAAGAAAAATTAGAAAAACTAATAAAAAATAGTTAGAAAAATAAAAAGGCTTAGATTATTCTACAACAATTAAAACTAAATACAATTAGAAAGTTAATTATCAAAGGTTATAATATGTACTACTTAAAAATGAGAGATATAACTACTGATAAATCAATTAATCCCCGACAATGATGCCAAAAAACTTGATGGGGTGATTTATTAAATCTATTCTCGACAAGCATAACGAGTCAACTATAATATAATTGATAAGGGGTTTATCGTATCCACAGGGACTAAAGATTACCAGGTAGTAATATATTTCAAAGTGAAGTGAAAATACAGTAAAGATTTAGTGCATAGGTGATAAATAACTGTACTAATCTTAATATTATATTTAGTGAGATTGGAACATGGTACAAATAGAGGAGAAGGTTAACAATTCAGAATAAGTGTTGAGATTTGTTAATCTCTTATGTTATTCTTATTTACAAATGCTATGTTTATTGAAGTTCATTGTTCCTTATGACCAAACCAAGTCAATCCTTTGATCATGGTTATCTAGAACAACAAACTATCATAATCAATTCATTGACTTGTAATAGCTTATTTTTGCATTAAGATGGAATAGTTCAAGCCAAGTATCCAATTCAGTTCCCAGACATTGTCATACTTGGTTGATTTGAAAGATTTTAGATAAGTGAATGTGTCTTCTAATTTCTTTCAAGTTCCATGGGCATAAATATTTGTTCCTCACCATCAAACACTAAGCATTCAATCAAACAAATAGAAATGAATCTTAAAGACATTCATTTGTAAATAACAATAACTAAAAAGATGTTTCATTGCCCTCCAATTCCAAAAATATAAGTTTAACATCTCATGATAAATCTTACAGTAAAGCTCACAAATGAGTGGATAAGCACAACAAACATGAATCCCTGTAAGTTGTATGCTAACTTAGGCTTTGTTCATCTACATTGTTATTTGCCTCCTTTTCAATGTGTCTTGTGAAATACGATGACCTCTCTATTTATAGATTTTAGTGACGAGTTCCATTAGATTTAACCTTCACTCAACATAAAGCCAATCTACTTAGCAAAAAGCCAATCCGCTTAGTGAAATGGCTTTCTTCACCATGAAGGAACCTCTTCGCTCAAATCCTTTCTTGAGCTTTAACAAAATATGAGAATTTTGGCCTGACAAAGATTCGCTTCACCCCTTATCCAATGAAATATTTTCTTAAGCATGACCTCTCTATTTATAGATTTTAATAAGGAGTTCCATCAGATTTAGCATTTGCTTAGTGTAAAGCCAATCTGCTCAGTGGAATGGCTTTCTTCACCATGAAGGAACCTATTGGATTAAAGCCTTTCTTGAGCTTTAACAAAATTTGAGAATTTTGACCTGGCAGAGATTTGCAGCAAAATCTTTTCTTAAGCATGACCTCTCTATTTATAGATTTTAGTGAGGAATTCCATCAAATTTAGCATTCGCTCAACGTAGAGCCAATCCGCTTAGCACAAAGCCAATCCGCTCAGAGGAATGGCTTTCTTCACCATGAAGGAACCTAATGGCTTAAAGCCTCTGAGCTTCAACAAAATTTGACAATCTTGGCCTGGTAAAGATATGCTTCAAGCCTTACCCAGCAAAATCTTTTTTAAGAATGACCTCTCTATTTATAGACTTTAGTGAGGAGTTCCATCAGATTTAGCATTTGCTCAACGTAGAGCCAATCTGCTCAGCGGAATGAATCTCTTCACCATGAAGGAATCTCTTGGCTCAAAGCCTTTCTTGAGCTTCAATGAAATTTGAGAATTTTGACCTAGCAGAGAATAGATTACAAGTCTTACCTAGTGAAATATTTTCTTAAGCATGAAGAAATATTGGGCTTTGGATTCGTTTTAACCCAAGCTTAGTGAATATGACCTTTTCTTAGCCTTGAAGAAACTTTTTCGGCTCAGGTTAGCTCCAAGCATTTGTTGAGCGAATTTGGGCTTTCTTCATCATGAAAGACTCTTTTCGCTAAACTCTTTTGGATTCGCTCAGCCTTCTAAACTTTGAAAATCTAATCCATCTTTGGCTTTAATTTGCTAAGTGCATTTTATCATTTTTCTTCTCTTCTTTTCCTTTTGAATCAAACACGTATTGAGGGAAAATGCATGTTTTTATGAACTTTTTCCATGTAATCCATTCATTTTGCATGCCAAAATTTGATATAAAATTTGACATTTTGACACTTGCGAAAGATGACTTGTCTGAAAGCCAACGAGCCGACTTCACACGGTCTTTATCTTTGCGTTTCTTATTGGGGTTTTTTTAAGGGAAGCAAACTAGTAGCCGAGATTGCTTGAATCAACACAACATTCTTGACAACCCCTTTGCCCTTCTCCTTCTTAGCCTGTTGCCTCAAACTTAACTCAATAAAGTAGTTAATGCCACCTTCAAGATTTGAAGGCGCCATTATATCTGTACAAAACACAAATGAAAAAACATCAAACGTAAACAAACGTGAGACAAAAGGAAATATACCATCAATATTGAGAAATCAGTGAGGGGAGAAATACACCTTGAGGAGTTGTCGAGTATGGATTTTACGCGGGAGCTGGTATAATATGGACAAGATCTCCAAGTTCTCCTCAATCATCAATGACCTCGACCTCACATGGTACCATGATGGATTCTTAATCCATTAGAAAGGCAATTGGGGAGTGTCATCATCATAGAAGTATAAGCAACCCTCACTCCCAACTACAACCTTAAACAACCCTCTTTTGAAATTTTAATAAAAGAAAATGTAAACGGGGCCAAATTGTAGGACCTCAATTAACTAACAAGGGACAAACACCCTACCCATGATATCTAAAAAACAAAAATAGGTGGAAATTAGAAACTAATATACGTGACATTCAAGAAAATGCAAGAAAGCAAACCGTACCAAAAAAAAGGAAATAGGGTCCTCAACAAAGGGCACATTAAGGATACCTTTACTGCTAATAGGGTGAGGGATATTTTTGATTATTTCTATGTTTATTTTGTCTTCGATCGAAATGAATTACTCAACTTGAATTTAAATTCATCCAACCTTTTCCAATACAAAGGAAATTTAGGTGTATAATTTTAGGTAAAGAAAATACGTTTTTTAGGATCTTAAGGTGCATTTCAACTTGAAAAAACTGTTTTTGAAATTTTTGAACGAAGAAGTATAAATGGTGAAAAGAGGACAATCTTGAGCACCGTTCAACGAAACCCAACCGGCCTTAGAATCGTGCTTTAGTTGATAAAAATACATAAACTTGTTTATAGTCTGATAAGTGACAAATTTTAGTAATATTTCATATTGAAATACATGCACTTATGGATATTAATTGATAAAATAACTATAATATAACCCCTAATCTATGAATTTAAACCTTTTTACATATTTTGTGTTTATAATTTGAATTAGAACGATTTATTCCCAAATTTGTGTTAATTTCAGGATTATAGGAAGGAATGGAGATGAAAGGAAAAAAAGGAGAATATACAAAGCTAAAAAGGGAAAGCTGGAACTTACCAACACTCACCCAAGCTCGCCCAAACTCGCCCAAGCTAGAATCCCCTAGAGGATCTCGCCCAAGCGAGCTGAATCTCGCCCAAGCGAGCTGAATCTTGCCCAGGCGAGATCACTCCAGTGACGTTGGGCACTTTTTCGTGCATCTCGCCTAGGCGAGCCCAATAACGTCCAAGCGAGAAGTCACTTAGCCCAAGCCCAACTAGGTTAAATATGAGACTTTATACACAATCCTAGACATCATCAAGTGGATTGGAATCCAATTGGGAGAATAAAAGGTGTTAACAAACCGTAGAGGAGGCAACCGTCAAGGAGAAACATTCTGGATCTTCTTTTCTCGCTCTCCATGCTTGTAATAGCCAACATGAGTGGCTAATTCTACCCTTTGAGATTGGGTGTAATATTTTCAAAATCTTATGTATTGAGGTAATATTTAAATATAATATTTTGTTCTTGATTGATGATTGGTATTGTCATTTTATGTGTAATGCTTGTTTCTATAATCTAGATCCTTAGATTTGACTAGAAAGTATTTCTAAGTTTCTGACCCAAATGATAATGCTTAATATATTTGAATGCTAGGAATAGATTTGAAATTTTAATTCTTATCAACATCAAATCGTAATGATAAAAAGTTTTTATAAATACGCAAGGAATCAATATTTAGGAGACTCTCTTAATAATTTTGTATTCGAGGAATCAATATAAATGACTTTTATATGGGCACCAACATCAATCAAAGGATAGAATATTACCATGCTAATCAAAATACAAAAGAATAAGAAGGATGAAGCCCAATCCCAATTTTCCGAATTGAAGCAACAAACTCTTTGACTTATTTTCTTTTTAATCATTGCAATCATAACAAACTCCCAACAAACTTCATTATTGTGTTTCTATTTAGTGAATATTTTACTTGATTATTCAATTTTTCCTTGTGGGTTTGAAATCCGTCCTTAAGGACAAATTATTACTTCTAACAACACGGTGCACTTGCCGTTAAATAGTCATCATAGTCAAACTTATATGAAGGTAATGGAAAAATATTTGAAAGGTTTTTAAGAAAGGCCCAATTATTTGGGTGAAGTTGGTTAGGAGTCATGCTTATGGCAGTAAGCATTTTGTTCTCGAAAGGGGATAATGAAAATAAAACATTGAGTTCTTTGAAGAAGAACTCATACACGTTGGTAAAATCCTTGTGGTTTGTCAAATGCTTCATATAAAATCTGTCTGAGCCATCATAAGCTTTTGGTGATATGAACTTAGCCATTGAGTCAAAATAGAAGTTGAAAAAGGATACAAACTCCTCAAATGATTCTCTTAAGATAAACTTGGAGGGATAGACAACAACTTCCTCGATTATCCAGAAGTACTCGAGATCGATGATTAGAGGGAACCTATCTTTTATTTTACTCTTTGCCGAATTTGGCATAATGTTTCTAGTGCTCTCGGAAGAAGCTTTACATTTTCTCGATGGGACAACAATAACTCTATTCCCCTCAAGCATAGTGGAAACAACTACAATGGTGGTATTAGGGGGGTGGTGAAGAAACTTCATCCATTGAATGACCTTCAACTAAGAATGAGTCAGTACGACTCAGAGAAGGTTTGTCTCCAATGGAAACAACCTCCCTGCTTAGGGTTGCCCCCATTTGAGGAATTAGAAAAAGAAAAGAAGAAGCCATTAGAAGTGTCACTAGACAAAATGAGCGAATAAAGCAAAAAAGAAACAAGATGAAATGCTCGTACTTAACGAAAACACCAAAGTAGAAAGTGTAAGTACATTAAAAGGTTTTTTATACTTATCAAAGTTAGACAAAGCTTTTAAGAACGTTTCTCCTTTCTTAAATGTGAAACATTATGACTACGAAATGTCGCATTCTAAGACAACGTGACAAGTTAAGTAAAACGTTAGTCACCTGAGTGATGTAATGCCTCAAAACCATTGATACTCATCATTAAGTATGAAAACCTCTCATTAATGCTTATAGATATTCGTATCGCTTCAAAAAAAAGTTATAATAAAGAAATTAGATTAAGTATAACTTTATGAATGATTGCAAAGTTCAACCCAAAATTAGTCGGGAAAGGACTACCTGAAATTATTTTCAAGTGCAACATATATATGGGTGAAAATTGACCTCTAAACTAAATGACTTCAAAATCACCCTTCAAATTAGCTGCCGAGCTTGGAAGACTTTGTATCACCCAATGTCAAAATTTAAGGAGATTATATTACCTGTTTGCAAGGTGCAAATCCGAATAACTAAGGTTGAGTTAAAAACTTATTTTTGTTACAACAAACTAAACAACCAAATACCTAGTAACAACTTTTATTTATTAATTTAGGTCTAAAAGCCTATAAATATAGTTTTAATCTCAAGGAAGTAATCTCATTCTTACTCACTAAACACTTTTGATATATTTATCTAATTTTGACTTCTATAGATGGATATGCACTCGCTGTTTCATAAAAAAACTCAACAACCATTCTAAAAAAGAATTAACTCAACCAAAACTCAATTTTTTATGGCAAAAATATTGATAATCGGATACCTATGCATAGCTTTAGATGTGTTGTTAGCCACAATGTTCATGTATAATAAGAAATTCAACATATTGATCTTACTTAAGGGTGGTCATGGATTTTAGAAAATCCAAATTCAATCCAAATCCAAATATTTAGATCAAATTTTAAATATAAATCCATATTTTTCATAAAATAAATTTGGATTTTTATAAATCTAAATCCAAATAATGAGAATGAATTTTAAATCCATATTTTTATATAAAAAAAGTTAAATTAGATTTTAAATTCAAATTCATATTTTTAAAAAAGTTAACATAATATTAATACAATTATATGTAAAAAAAGTTTAATATTATAAAAATATTAAATAAATATAATAAAATTATAATTTAATAATACCAAAATTTAAATTTACATAAATTTTTAACATAAAAAAGTATATCTACCTATTATACTTTAATTAATTTTGGATTTATTTTAAAAAAAATAAAACCTTTAAATGTTCATTTAAATTTGATTAATGATTTTTTTTAACAAAATTTTTCAGTTGAATTACTTTTCTTTAGTTGACGAAACTTGTAATTTTGACTTTTGAAATTATGTGTGAGTGTCTAAAAACTTAATATGGTTGTGATTCCCTTATATACATGTGCATAAATAATAAACTTATATAAAAGTGTTGGAGATCCCACATCGTCTAGAGATAAGAGTATTTCATTGTATATAAGTGGGTACAAACCTTACTCCATGAGCCGGTTTTATGGGGTTGAGTTAGGCTTAAAGTCCACTTCGTAATATGGTATCAGAGCGGGTTAATCGGGTTAATCCCGCTCTGTTTCCGCTGTTCTCTTCTTTTCATCTTGCATTCTTGCTAGTTCTTGTTTCTGTCTTTTCTTTTTCTTTTTTGGTCTATTATGGCTGCAGAAACCAGTACCAAATCAGATAGCAAAACCAGTTCATATGATTCCCAAAACCCATCAAGTCCCTACTATTTGCATCCTAGAGAAAACCCAGGAATGGTGCTAATCAATGTTCAATTTGATGGTGGAAATTACCACGCTTGGAGCAGTGGAATGAAAAGAGCGCTTTTTTCGAAGAATAAGCACAAGTTTGTTGTCGAAGCATTCCCGTACCTCAATCTGGTTCGTTTTTACATGAAGTCTGGGAAAGATGCAATATGATGGTGATGTCTTGGATAACGAAGACGGTGAATACTCAAATAGCCCAGAGTATTGTGTACATTGAAAATGCAAGGGAATTGTAGGAAGATTTACGGGAAAGGTTCTCAAAAGGTGACCATTTTTCAATTTCAGATCTGTAAGATTAAATGCAGTTGTGCGTTGATCAAAAGTGTTGTGAAGCATAGAGAATCAGAATACGTCTTGTGTTTTTTGAAGGGTTTGAATGAAAGTTATGCTACTCTTAAAGCACAGATCTTACTCATGGAGCCACTACCAAATGTCAACCGCGTCTTTTCCCTCGTTATTCAACAGGAACGTCAATTGACTGGGAATGCAATGTTAAATAGCAAAATTTTATTAAATACTTCGGGTAGTGAAGGAAACTGGAAAACGCATCATAATGGAGGATGAAAATCGCAAGGTAGAGGAAGAAATCAATACCAAAATAATGGTAAGCAATGCACTTTCTGTCATAAATTGTATCATACAGTTGATGAGTGTTACTCCAAACATGGATTCCCTCCATGGTACAAAAGGAAAGATGAAAGAATAGAGAAGATTGTTAACAACAGTGTCATGGAGCGGAGTGGTAAAATTGAAGAAGTTGATCAACCAATCCCTGTCAACGAAGGAAGCCATTTTACTCAAGAACAAGTACATCAGATTATGAAAATCATTCAAGAAGCAAAAAGTGACTCTGCACAACATAAGGTGAACAATTTTGTTGGTGAATCTATTGATGGTGATGCTACAAAACGTAAAAAGAACGAACATTCTTGAATTTTAGATACAGAAGCAACATATCATGTAACCTTTTCAAAAAATAATTTCATTAGTTTTCGAAAGATAAATCCTATACGCATTAAACTACCAAATGGATAATTTGTTATAGCTTATCATGATGGAACTGTGAAATTATCTTAAAATCTTCTTATATACAATGTTTTATATATACCTGATTTTCAATTTAATTTGGTCTCAGCACAAAGGATTTTTAAATCCTACAATTGTAAATTGACTTTTTCTTCTGAGGTTTGTGAAATCTAGGATGTGGATTCATTGAAGATGATTGGATATGCTAGACTAAGCAAAGGGTTGTATCTGATGGAGATTCCAAAACAAGAAGTGAAGTTGAACATGACGGGAACATCAATTGATGAAAGAAAATTGAAAAATGTTTGGCATCTCAGACTCGGGCATCCATCCAATAAAGTTCTGCAGCATATTAGTAATATTTTTCCTTACATTCAATTAAATGACCATAAACCTTGTGATGCTTGTCATTATGCTAAGCATCATAGTAATACTCGTGCAAAGAATACTTTTGACTTGATTCATGTGGATATTTGGGGACCTTTCCATATTGCTTATGTGAATGGACATAGATTTTTCTTAACAATTGTTGATGATCACAATTTTTCTAAAATCAGTGCTCAGTTACGCCAGTTGTAGCGTCAGGATTGCACACTGTTTTTATAATATTTATCATTTTTTTCTATTTGTTTTTTTGAACTGATTATTTTTTTGTCTTCTCTCTAACACCTCAATCTTGCAAAATCCAGAGGATCAGAAATTTCCTATGTGGGAAAATAATTTTCTTAAGCAAAACAGCCAGCACAGAGTTATGCAAAACAGGGGATTCTGTAAATCTGGAAAAAAATACCAAGATATACCAAAAGAAAAACACAATGGAATTGGTGAAATGGAATTTGTGTAGATCTAAACACAAATATGAACTCAAGCTAAAAATAAAAAGCACCAAAGGATAAAAAACACAGCAGATTTAGATCAAGCATTTATATCAAAAAAACAAGAAACAAATAAGTCAAACAAAGTACTACTATGATTTGATGACATTTTTGGAAGAAACATGACTAGACAAAACACATATAGATTTAGAAATTAAAATACTCAAATGAACACAATATGAACCAATTAAAATTGCAATAAGGACTCAAATACCTAAAATAAAAACAGCAACACAAACTATATGGAATCCTACCAAAAATTGTACAAAGATTGCTCAAGAACAATTGAACAAGATGCACCGATTGGAATTTCCAAACAGCACACCAATTCAAAACAAAAATTAAAAAACAACAAGACAATATGGAAGATGAAGAACAACACGGATTTAAGAAGAACTCAAAAAGAAAATGACAAAGAGATACTCATCTTTGAAGAACCATAGCTCATGATACCAAATGATGGCATTGAGCTCTTCTCTTTTGTGATTTTTGGGTGGTTTGCGGAAGCTTAGTGGTTTGTTGATGGATCAAGGCCCTCCTAGGAGGTGTGGCTGCCTTGGAGGTGCAGGAAGAGTAGGGAATTTAGGGAGGTTCGGCCAGCCCCTTTGAAGGTGGTGAAATGAAGATTAAAACCTAGAAGCTAGGCAAGGAGTAATGTATGGCACTAAATTGGCAGCATAACAATACTCTATTCAATATTGAAAATACAAGGTGTAGGCTCCTCCTTTTATAGGCTAAGGAGGACCATAATGCAACCCTAATGCTAATCAAAATTAAATGCAAATTTACATCACATGGAGCACATGGCCATGTGGAGAATCCTTCTAGAAAGTGACCAAATCTTTAGCAAATCTAGGTCAAGTCTCATGGAATCAAGTTTATGCTATTTACACCACAACTAATACTAAACTATCCTTAATGGGCCTTCATGTAGCATATACAAGTTGTTTCTTCTCCCATCCATAGCTTGGCCCAAGTCTCACATCCGTAGCTTGGTCATGGACCTAGTAATAAGTCCTAGACGGTCTACCCTTCCTTCTAGACGCTCTCCCTTTAGACACTCTCCACCTTGTGCTAGACGCTCTTCACTTTGGCCTAGACGCTCCTTCCTTTGGCCTAGACGCTCCTTCCTTTGGCCTAGACGCTCCTTCCTTTGGCCTAGACGCTCTTAGTTTGGCTTTGGATGCTCACGTCTTGGCTCTTGTCTTTTTATATGAGGTTGTGCTTGGCCCTCTTCCATCAAGTATACTATGGCTATATCATCTAATCAATAGCCTCAAAGTTTCAATGAAGCCATCATGAAGTCAGAATGGTGTGATGCCATGAGGAAAGAAATAGAAGCCTTGGAACATAACAAAACATGGAAGGTAACTGAAATTCCCCATGGAAAGAAACCCATTGGATGTAAGTGGGTGTACAAAATAAAGTACAATGCCAAAGGAGACATAGAACACTATAAGGCAAGACTTGTTGCCAGGGGTTATTCTCAGTTAGAGGGAGTTGATTATTTAGATACTTTTTCTCTTGTTGCTAAACTAACTACTGTAAGAATGCTCTTAGCTATTGCAGCCACACAAAACTGGCATTTGAAGCAATTGGATGTTAATAACGCTTTTCTTCAAGGAGAACTCAGCGAGGAAGTTTATATGCTACCACCACCAGGGATCAAAGTTAAAGCTGGACAAGTTTGCAAACTTACAAAATCTTTATACGTTCTCAAACAAGTAAGTAAACAATGGTTTTCCAAACTTTCTTCCTTTCTTAAAAGCATTGGTTTTTTGCAATCTGTTTTTGATCACTCACTATTCATAAAGAGAACTGAAAATAATTTTACTGCATTATTAGTATATGTGGATGATATAATTCTTGCAGGAAACTCCATCTCTGAAATAACAGAAGTAACCCAGCTGCTGGATAAAACTTTAAAAGTGAAAGATCTAGGAGATTTGAAATTTTACCTCGGGTTGGAAGTTGCTAGAACCAAGGACGGTATACATATTTCACAACGTAAATATGCTCTTGACATTATATCTGATGCTGCTCTTCTTGCAAGAAAACCATGTTCCACACTAATGGTTAAAAATATAAAGAATATGTTCAATGAAGGTAGTCCTCTAGAAGATATCACTTCCTACCAAAGACTTGTTGGAAGATTAATATACCTTACCAATACAAGACCAGACATTAGCTATGTTGTACAGTTCTTAAGTCAATTCATGCATGCACCCACATTGGAACATGACACTACTGCTCACCGTGTACTGAGATATATTAAGGGAACACCTGGACAAGGTCTGTTCTTTCCCAGCCACTCCAACTTACAACTGAAGGGCTTTTGTGATTCGGATTGGGCAACCTGCCCTCAAACTAGAAGATCAACAACTGGGTTTTGTGTGTTTCTTGTTTCATCTTTAATCAATTGGAAATCCAAGAAACAATCCACTGTTTCACGATCATCTTCTGAGGTTGAATATCGCGCTCTTGCTACTCTTACTTGCGAGATTCAGTGACTAACTTACCTTATCAGTGAGTTCAAAATAAAATCTAAGACACCTGCATTTATTTATTGTGCATTGCCTACAACCCAAGCTTTCATGAGAGAACTAAGCACATAGAAATAGACTGTCACGTTATTCGGGAAAAACTACAATCCAAACTTTTGCAGTTACTTCCCATTTCTAGCAATCAACAAGTGGCTGATGTTTTTACCAAAGCTCTTTAACATGGGATGTTTACAGCAGCAGTCTCCAAGCTCGGTTTGATGGATATATATCACAGAGCTTGCGATGGGCTATTAAATTATTAAATAGAATAATTGTAATATAAACAGTTTTCCTTTTTTTGTTTCCCTTTTCCACCATGTATTTCCCTTTTCCATCATGTATATAAAGCACACCCAATAGTTAATAAAATTAGTGAGTTTTTCTGCCTTTTTTTTTCCTCTGTTTCTCTCTCTCGTTCCTTTCCCAACGGCACCGCACCGCACCGCTCAAACCCTGATCTTTGCCAACATTCACCATGTACACCAAATTACAATATGGTATCAGAGCCATTTTGAGTCAATACTAGCGAATATTTGTTGGGCTTATCAGGCCACCCGCTATCGGGCCGTTATCGGACCACCCATAATATGTTGTCCCACGCACGAGCTATCACTCTCGGGGTGAGGGGGTGTGTTGGAGATCTCACATCGTCTAGAGATAAGAGTATTTCATTGTATATAAGTGGGTGTAAACCTCACCCCATGAGCCGGTTTTATGGGATTGAGTTAGGCTTAAAGTCCACTTCGTAATAAAACATGTACTATACTAAAAATAATAACATAGAAATGGCACTATGATGTTCAAAGGAAAAGCAGATATATATGTGGAAAAGGAAAATAAAGGGACGTGAATTGCTTTGCTGCTATAGAATCTGAGTAAAAAGTAATCCCCAGTGCCGAGAGACAAAGATTAAACCCGAACGTGCTTAGTTCAACAAAGAAATAAAATTTGAATTGTTAATTTGGATTTTCAATTTTTTAGAATCTGTAAAATGGAAATCTGATCTGGAATGCTATAAAATATATATTAAAGTAAAAATCAGATTTAGATAAATGGATTTTTAGTGATTCAGAATAAAAAAAAAACACTAAAATATTAAAGCAAAAATAAAGCAGTTTAGTCTAATCAGATTTGTTTGCCCTCCCTTAGTCTTAATAGTCGTTTCTCTAAACACATATTCTAATCGCGGGATCGTTGTAGTTTCTCATATAGGTTCAAAGGACATCTTTAGAATAAATAAGCTAATATTTTTAATGTAATTCTATGTCATTATTGTAACAAAGATTTTTATTATGCCAAACAAGAGGTGAGAAAGGAAGGTAAGACAATGATATATAATAAGAGAGAGCGAAAGAGAAAAATGTTGTTAGTAAATATTCAGATCACCATAAAACCTTTTTCTATAATATACTTTTTTAGTTAAATTTTATTAGAAATTATAATTTTGTGTTTTACTTGTATTAAAAAAGTTACCCTAATAATTTTATCAGTTTTAACTACGGTTTAAAACGCTTCTCTTTTGATTATTATTTTCGGTGCATTTACGTGAGTGTAAGTCTATATATATTCGATGTTCTTCTATTTCTGAAATTACACACGCAACATCCTTCATTATTCGTACATCGTGCACAAAAAGGAGTGCATTTGTGGACATTATTTGCTCATGCAGATAAATAGTGTTTCGATCATTTGATATAGCTATAGCTAGGTAGCCAACTTTATTACCACAAAGTTCTCTGTGTGCCGAAGAAAAAAAAAATGAACTTAATCACTATTACTTTAGCCTGTTATATTCCTATACCATCATAATGATCTGTTGATTAGGCAAATGTCATACTTCAACAAGACTATTATATGTTATTATGAAGAAATCTCACATGAATAGTTGAATAATGATATTTTCCCTTCTTAAAAAGTAGAAAAGGAACAAAAATCAGATGGGGAGAGGAGGTAAAACGTTTTTCCTTTTGTATGAACTTCCGATTCACAGAATTGTCTAGAAGGTGAAAAGTTATTAATGATATTGAATTATTCCATTTGATTAATGATTATAATTAAGCATTATTAATTTTTCTGATAAAAAAATATTTATTTTTATAAACTTAAATAATGAGAACAATTTTACTTTACAAACTGTAAGAATTAGTTAGAGTTATTTACTTTCTTAGTATATACCTGACTTTAACTTTTGTTAGATCTATTATCTTATCTAAACTGTCCAATTATCATCACTAAAAATACGTAGTTTTACACATAAAATTTTTACATTTTAGTATGAAAAATGTGTGTTGAACCTATCTAACATTTTTCTTATCAGCAATATATATGAAAATCACTTCCAACCCATTTACATAAAAAAAATAACCTTCTGAAAATCATCATAATCTAGCCTCAAAACACTTCCTAGACAGATACTCTAAAACTATCCTTATCATAATCTAACATAAAATAAAGATAAAATCAATTTATCATATTTAGATATATGCATTTTTTTTTATCAATAATATTTAGATTTATGCATGAATTAATTCCTTTTCATTTTCATCATTTCTACAACAACTCACTGATTTTAATCTCTAAAATCATGCAAATATTATTGATACACATGTATAAAGATATGTTGCATGTAAAAGACACTTAAACATGTTCTACAATTCTACGTGTAATGTTGTCGAACATTGTCTCTAGATATCCTCTTACGTGACTGTGACACTTTTGGAAACCCCTTGAGCACTAATACGACTTCACCGACTGGAGGAGCTGATGATGCAGCAGCTGAACCTTAACACATTTTAAATCTGTGGTATTATTGATCATTTTCCTTTCAACAGTGAATCATTTAGGTCATCTTCATGTGATACCAATTAATTTTCATCCATGCTAAAAAGTATGGTCATAATTAGATTAAGGCTTTGTGAGTGATTTAAAACTTGTGTAGCCAAAAATGGAAAAAATTATCTTTTATTAGACTGGCCTTGTCAAGTGGCAAGTGCCCCTCAATAAATATGGTTTAAATCGTAGATAAAGTTTGATGGAGACTTAGGAAAAGAGAAAAGTAAAATAAATACAAATAAGTTTATAAGATTTTGATATGACCAAGTATGGGAAAAGAATGGCAGTGTTTAACATGTGTTGTATAAAAGGATGTTTGTGTATTACTCTTTAACTAAAATACGGTGAAACAGTATTATCATTGTTACAAATTGATGATCATTGAAATTTACACTAAATCAAAAGGAAAAATGTAAGAGAGGATAACAAGTACCACTACAAACAATCACATTAAAATTTGTGACGACCAATTCTATTCTATAGATTAGTTTGAAAAAGTGTCACAAATGTATTTTGTGATGTTATAAACATCGTTTTTACAAAAATAACTGTCATATTATATACGATGTTGTTTTTTTTTTATAATGTATGATGCAGAACATTGGATATACTTAGCATCTGGCATATGGGAGCTGATAAGTGGTTATTGGCATGAGAAGAATAACTTCATGTTGCTGGAAAAGAGCCTAGAATTGTTTGAACTGCATTGTATTTTATATCTATAATTTGCTTGAGCTTTTATTTTACATTTTCTATAATATTTTCAATTACTGTGATAGGCCAAAAGATTTAAAGAAAGACTTTTATAAAAGAAAATTCTAGCTACATGTAAGTATAAAATTAAGTTTTTTGTTTTAATTTTCCTCCCCCATGCCATAAGTATTTCTTTCTCCTTTCTTTCATTGGTCTAATCTTTTAATATGCGCGTGCATATCCAGTGAAGATAGTTTTTTAGGGGAGTGTAAAAGAAATGAAAAATATTCATTGAAATTTGTCATGAATGATCAAACAAAAACACGTAACCTGTTTTTGATTTCACTCAAATTGCCTTAATTGGGCCGACAAATCGACAAAAAGTGGGTTAAGAAATACAACTCATCTTAATCACGGTGGATTGCCAGCTTGATATGTCAAAATTTCCCAAAAAATAGAAAAATCGATAAAAAAGACAACAACATAGTTTCGAAACAACATCAATTATTTTAATTTTATATTTATACACGCGAAAATATATTTTATTTCGCAATATCAAAACAGACATAAATTTATTAGACTGTCTACTATTCACAAATGTCAGATAAATAAATGTCAAATAATAACGAACAAAAATCGCAAGAATAAAGCTAAACATAAAAAATACATGAAGAATTATATATATATATATATAGAGAAAAATTTAAGTGATTTGATCGATTCATTGTCAGAAATTTATAAGAATTTGAAATTATAATACAAAGTATATTTTATCAATAAACTTTTAACTATAAGTTAAAGATAATTGTGCATACATGGTCCTATATACATTTAAAACTATCTAACTAACTTAAAAAAATGTGTCAAATAGTTGCAAAGTCACGTGTACAATGATTCAGTTAGAGGCTAAAAACGATTACTAACACTGGGAAGTCAAACTGATGTAACAAATGGTTTAGTCAAAAGCTCTGGTCAAGAAAGACGGTCTTGTACCACTAAACGCTCTACTGCTTCTAGACAGTCTAGGAACCTTTAAACATATATTTTTACTGAACTAAATTTTCACAAATCTATCCACGTTGGTTCAACACAACTTCTGAGTGATAAAACTCTAAGAACAAATGGCTTGGGAGGGGGTTTGAATGAAGTCTAAATTCAAATTGTGAGTGAAAACACACACAAAATGCAACGTCTAACAAGCTAAGATAAAAGAAAAGAAAACACTAGTGCAAAATAGCCAATTTACGACAACTTTTACACACCGGTTCAGAGCCAAACATTGTTCATTAAAATGCGATGAGATTTTTTTAAATTTAAACGAACATATAAATGACAGTACTATCGTTTATGGTAATGACTGAACTCATAGACGACGGTTCTTGGTAGGAACCGTCATCTATGAGCATCACATAGATTGTAGTTTTATTAAAATCACATTTTTTTTTTCAAATTTAGTCATAAACTATGGTTATTAGTAAGAAACATTGTCTATGTGCTTTTTATTTACCTTAATTCAGAGTCCGCCATTCACACTTTCGTTCTTCTCGCACTCTCGCTCAGCACTTCACTCATTCTACACTTCACTCTCACTTACGTTACTCGTTCTACCACGCTCTCACTTTGTAAATTCTTCGTCCATTTGCTTTGGTTTATATTTTTCCTTTATTCCTCAATTGCTTCATTTGCTGATTTTTGTTTGGTTTTTAGGTTCTCTATTGTCCGCGTTTTGCTCTCTCCCATTTATCTCCTTCATGTTACCGCTGCCCACCACCACGAGGTTGATGCAGTTTTATTTTTTTTTTTGAAATATTTTTTTTATTTTTGTTTTTGGCATTTTTTATGAGTATGCCCATTTTGTTTTTGTTTTTTAGTATGTAAATTTTTACTTTTTATAAAAAAAAAATGTGTAGTTATTATTAATTTATACTATTTTTTCATTAGTATATGAATTGTTAGGTTATAATTATCAATTTATACTATTTTTTTCATTAGTATACTAATTATTGTCCCAGTTAAAGGGACTATGAGATCCTAACTTGGACGCTCCTTCCTTCCTCGAAAAGGTCCTTCTGCCCACCAAAACCAAGGAGAAGCTAACCAGCATCGAGGAGGATCGCTTGGTGGGGCAGGCCATGAGGTAGCTGGGGAAGGCTCTAGCAACAAGTTGCCTAGCCATCTCCAAATTGAAAGAGTGGAAGGGGTCGGCTGAGAAGAAGTCCCACGAGGTCACTAAGCTCCTTCAATAGGTTGGAAGCCTCAAGCATGAAACGACGAAGCTTCATGAGGAATTCCAACAATCACAACAAGAAGCTAAGGCCCTCCTGACTGAGAATTCCAAGGAAGCCTTAGACTTATATGAAAAGAATGCGAGGCTCCAGGCTGAGGTGGATAGGCTTTAGGAGGAGCTGGCTCAGAAGGATGAAAAGATGGTTAAGGAAAGGGAAGCCCTCACCGACGACGCTGCTAACTCGTACCTGGCGGGCTTTGAAGACGCCGTTGCCCAGGCCTCAACCGTCTATCCTGGGGTGGACTTCTATCAACTTGGCTTAAGCAAGACGGTGCTGGACAGGAAGCTTGTGGATGAGTAGTGTCCTTAATGTATCTTTCCACATTTTGTAGTATTCTGAACAATTTTAGCTTATTGAACACTCACATGTAACATGCTAACCTTCTCCTTTACCTATTTAACTCTCTAGCTTTGGCAAACTCCGACTACTATATCAGTAATGCATATCTCATTATTTGCCTTAATGAAATACGACTGGTATAGACTTACCATCTAGCGATAACATAATCAACTGCGAAAACATCAATAAAAGCAATGCGCCAACTAAGTATAGGAAATCACAATGCTCTGGTAGAGCTAACTTGTTGATGACCCCCTGGCCGCATAAGGTACCTTAACTCGCTTGAGTGCTACCTGACTACTCAAGCAAGGATCAAGTCTTGCAATCTTGCTAAGACGGGACAACACGCTTAGCAGATCACTCGCTTTCCGAACTCAGTATTTCCTAGCATCATGGATGGTTGGAGTATTCGACTTTGGGTGTTGGTTCCCACATCAAGTCTACTCTTCTCTGATCATCTTTTGCTTAGAGTATCTCACTTGGGTGTTGGCTTACACATCAAGTCAACCCTTCAATGATTTCTCATACTTAGAGTATCTAACCTGGGTGTTGGCTTACACACCAGGTCAACTCTTCAACAAATACTTTCACGATGCCTTTCTACCCTACATGGCTAATCTCAATTTTCATTTGCAGAGTGCTCGAGCTCGGGTGGTTTCACCAACGCCAGGGTCGGTCGTATTATCTGTCTTTAGCCAAACAATCTTAGTTACAACTGAAGATGATTCAAAATCTTAGTGAGAAAGAGTTGTCCCATCTGAGTCACCATGAATTTTCGACCTCCTAGACTTGGAATCTTACCAAGAAAAGGTCGCCTTACCTGGCCTTAAACAATCACAACTTCAGAGCGCCTGAACTTGGAATCTTACCAAGTCAACTCCTTCGCTTAGAGTATTTGACTTGGGTGTTGGCTTACACACCAAGTCAACTCTTCGATGCTGAGATAGATCGACTTACCTACCCTCAGCTAAACAGTCTAAAGTCAATTCTGGGTGCCTGGACTCAGAATCTTACTGAGAAGAGGTTGCCTCATCTGAATTACACAGGCTTCGAGACGCCTAAACTTGGAATCTTTCCAAGGACATAATTTCTTTCGCTTTAGAGTATCTGACTTGGGTGTTGGCTTACACCGAGTCAACTCTTCGATGCTGAGGTAGGTTGGCTTACCTGCCCTCAGTCAAACAGTCTTAAGCCAATTTTGGGTGCCTAGAATCAAAATCTTACTAAGAAGAGGTTTCCCCATCTGAATTGTACAAACTTCGAGACACCTAAACTTGGAATCTTACCAAGTAAATAGGTTGCCTCATTTAATAATTTCGTGATTAATTATACACACATGGCGCTTACTCGAATAATTCATCGGCCAAGTTGCCTTATCGTGTGTTAGCAAATAATTATGATAACTCATCTTTCAAGAACAATTTTTCATTGGGTGACCTCATTAAAAAACCCTTGCGAGGGAAAAAGAATGTTCCCTTAATTATTCGAATTGTTCATAAAACACTGACAAAATATTTTAACTGAAATGTAACTTGAGGTTCGCCCCATTCCACGTCCGAGGTATAACTCCACCCTCTAAAGTTTCAAGCCTGTAGGCTCCGTTTCCGAGCACCTCCACCACGTAGAATCGGCCAGTACATTGGGGAGACAACTTATTCTCTAGCTAGTAAGGATGAGCCTTTCGCATTACTAAGTCGGCAACCTGGAACTACTGAGATCTCAGCTTGGACTTCTGCTTAAGCTCCACTCTTCTTTTCAAAGCTTCCGCTTTGGTATGTGCTAGTTCTCGCACCTCGTTGAGTAGGTCTAGGTTTACCTTCCTCCTTTCGTTAGATTCTTCTATCACAAAGTTCTGGAACCGAGGTGAGCTTTCTTAGATCTGTACGGGTATCATGGCGTTTGACCCATATACCAAACTAAAGGGTGTTTCCTTTCTGGTGGACTGAGGAGTGGTGTGGTAGGCCCACAAGATTCGAGGCACCTCTTCTGGCCAAGTCCCCTTAGGTTTCTCCAACCTCCTCTTCAAACCTCTAAGCAAGACTCTATTGGCAGATTCAACCTGGTCATTCGTTTGAGGATGCTCCATAGAGGCAAACACCTACTTGATCCCGAGCACCGTGCATAGCTTGCATAACTACTGGCTTGCAAACTAGGTACCATTATCGGACACCAAGTGCCTTGGGATCCCAAAACGACAGACAATGTTTCTCCACACAAAGTGTTGAACCTTGTGGGCAGTTATCTGCGCAACTGATTCAGCTTCTATCCACTTGGTGAAGTACTCAATAGCCACCACGAGATACTTCATCTGACGAATCGCCAAAGGGAAAGGACCCAAGATGTCTATTCCCCAAGTATGGAAATGCCAGGGGCTATGTATTGATCGCAACTCCTCGGGGGGTGCGTGATGCCAATCAGCATGCTTCTTACACTACTCGCATTGTTGTACATACCTCATGCAGTTCTCCCTCATAGTTGGCAAATAATACCCAACTCGATTGGGAGATAGGCCAATAATACTAGGCTTCTGGAGGACCTTGCGGATTGGGAGATCGGTCATTACTATCACTGTGAAACTTTGGAAATAGGGGCACAACTGCCAAACTACAAATACCACTGACAAGGCTGCCTTTTCGATGGCATGATATCGTACCTCCGGCCCTTGTAGCACCTTGCTCATAAAGTAAATAGGCATTTGAGCCTGATGTTGATCCTGCACGATGATTGAGTTGATTGCCCGATCAGTAACTGTAAAAATAGATACGAAGGGGAGTACCTGGTAGCGGCTTACATAGGACAGGTGGGCTGGCCAGGTACTCCTTGATGAACGCATCTTCACACTCGTGGGTCCATGTGAAACGGTTGTTCTTCTTCAGCACTGGAAGTAGGTACCCCTTATCTCCTCATGTTGATAAGAACTTAGACAAGGCGGCCATACGCTCAGTCAGCTGTTGTACTTCCTTCACCGTGGTAGGGCTCCTCATCCCTATGATAGTTGCACACTTGTCCGGGTTCGCTTCTATCTCCTGTTCAATGAGCAAGAACCCTAAGAACTTTCCTTCTTCTACCCCAAACACACACTTCTCTGGGTTTAGCTTCAGGTTATACTTAGCTATTGTGGTGAATAGTTCTTCCCAATCAGCAACGTGTTGATCCTTTTCTGCCGAGGTGAGGTGACGACTATGTCGTCTACGTATGCTTGTACGTTTCGCCCAATCATGGGGGCAAGAATCCTATCCATCAACCTCTGATAGGTAGCGCCAACATTCTTCAGCCATTGTATCAGCATTCTTCACAAACATATGAAAGAAAAAATCAATCCTTTGATCTTTCGTATTAGTCGAAGTTAGAAATCATACATTGTATCGATGTAATGCATGTGGAGAAGAATGTGTGTGATAGTTTGATTAGTACACTTCTTAACATTAACGGGAATACGAAGGATGGTCTAAATAATCGTTTAAATTTGATTGAAATGAACATACAAGACGAGTTGACACCAATACAGGTGGGTAAGCATACATATTTACACCCAACCTGTTACAACATGTCAAAAGATGAAAAAAAAAGTTACGCAACTGTTGTTTCACCTAAGCAAAAATTTGATCCGTTCGCCCGAAAATACATCTTCATTGGTTATCATCCTCACAATCAAAAAGCATAAAAATTATTTGATATAGATTCAAGCACTTTTTTTACAAGTCGGGATTCCATGAAAGTGTTTTCCCATTTTGCCAACACTCTCAGACGCAATCCCCACCTCCATTACAAGATATTTTGCCTGCCATTGACATTGACTTACCCATTTCTGTCCAACATTCAATTGATCCACCATCTTCTCTTACTCGTCACAATGCACCTGAACCTCTAGCAGACCAACCTTCTTCTCCCATGCCAGGAAGTCCTGCACCCATTATCGAACCTTCTCTAGCCAACCTTCCTATTCGATGATCAAGTTGCACATCAACCCCACCTTCCTGGCTTCAAGACTAAGTAACGGGATCCCAAGCCAATCATTCGACCACTAACCAAGACCGGCCGGATGGAACCAAGTATCCTATGCATAATTTTCTTTCTAATTCACGATTTTCTTCTACTCATAGTGCATATCTTGCTAACATCACAGCCTGCAAAGAACCATGCTCAAGCTATCCTTGATCCAAACTGGCAAAAGGCAATGGACGAACAGCTTTCCGCCTTGCAGCTAAATCAAACGTGGACCTTGACACCATTACCCGTCGGGCAGAAACCCAACAGATGCAAATGAGTCTATAAAATAAAGTACAACTCAGATAGCAGTGTCGACAAATATAAGGAGCGCCTTGTCGCAAAGGGGTACACTTAGATTGAAGGTGTCGACTATTGTGAAACTTTTTCACCAACAACGAAATTAACAACTTTGAGGTGTCTTTTCACCATTGCAGCAGCCAAGAATTGATTTATTCACCAGCTAGATGTGCAAAATGTCTTCTTACATGACAAATTGCATGAAATTATTTACATGGACTTGCCACCCGGGCATCATCGACAGGGGGAGAACATTGTATGTTGACTCAACAAATCCCTTTATAGTCTCAAACAGTCATCCCGGACATGGTTTTCAACATTTTCTCATGTGACTGAATCTGCAGGATTTCAACAGTTTAAGGCGAACTACTCTCTATTTACAAGACAAAATAACTCATCATTTACCGCCTTTTTTTTATTTATGTGGATGATATTCTTTTGAAGGATTGAATTTTCCCGTTCCAAAACTAGTATTTATATGTCACAAAGAAAATATACGCTTTATATTTTGCAGGATACGAGACTCACAGATGCTCGTCCAGACAAATTTCCAATGGAGTCTAAGTCAATATAATATACATTTTTTGACGCTGCGCACAAGTTGGGGTTCATGATCTTCATCTACTAACTTGAGGGGAGTATTAAGGAAATAATAATTATCAAATTATACGCAATTATTGTATGCAATTATTGTAGGTTATTGTACGCAATTATACGTAACTAATTTAATAATGATAGAATCTCATGATTAGTGAATATCTACATAATTAACTTGTAATTTGGAGAGAGACATACACTTGTATATATTTCCTATATATGGAGTGATGTAAATACACACAAGAGAATAAAAAATCTTCATTTTTCTTATTATCTTCTTTATACAATTTTCTTATACTAATGCTAGTTCGACCCAGAGAAGAAAAATAGTTCAAGAACCAAAATATGAGTTATGAACAGTCTAAAATCAAATTTGGACCAACAAAGTTGCATTGCATGGAACTCCATTTTTCTTACACAAACAATTTGAGATGCAACATACACCTTTACACTAAGTTCATAACAATCACGGAAGAAAACTGCTGCAAGATACATTGCCATCACCTTTTTGTTCCAGAGACCCTCATTAACCAAGCAACCAGCATACCAACTTTACCAAGCCATGGTTGTGCATAGGTAAGTTATGCATGAAATGAGACCAATTTGCTTATGAACCGATTATGAATTGAATTTTTTAAAAAAAATCTGGTTTGACTTTAATCAAACCAATTTTGAATCAGTTTTAAAATTGATTTTTACTAGAAAATCCATCTTAATTAAATCTAGTCATAAATCAGATTTTTAAGTTTGTTATTACAAAATGATTTTTGCAGAGCACAAAAGTTTTTAATACGGTACAAAACTAGTCTTTGATACTAAAAGCTACTTTCAGAACTTTAGAATAAATTGATGCTGCATAATAGAACAGGAATGGAAGTCTTCGGATGTGTACTTTAAAAAAGAGTAAACTTAAAAGACATGAAAAGAAAATAGCTAACAATTGTTTTAGCCAGAAAATAAAACTAACCATGTGTAGAAAAAGTATTTATTTTCCAAATGAAGATGAATCAAGCTTGGCAAAAACTATCTACCAATATTCCCAATTATACAACAAGATGTAAGTACATTTAATGAGAATAAACTCGAGACTTGTAGAGTCCTTCTTACAAAGTAGGTAAACAAACTTTTTGTAAGGGTTTAAATTTACGTGAAATTCATGTTAATAATGATCTTGATGTTCAAGAATTTCTATTATATGTTATAGATGTTTCAGAGAACAATTGGAACATACCATCAATTTGGAATAACAGAATTTGTTCCCTTTCTCTCTCCCAATTCATATGTATGTGCATGGTTAACATATATCTATATGTACTTCTTGAAGAAGTTCACCTATGGGTGATACCCTTCATTCTCATTCAAAGTGTGAGAATCACCGAAATACACAACATAAGTTAAACACCATGTAACTATTGCAACTATGAATGACCAAAATCGTTGCGAGGAGGGCGTCCTTCAAACCGACGATAATGGCGAACAAAACCAACAACGGTAATGAGAAGTGTTAGGGTTCTGCGAGAGGAGTTAGAGGGTTTGCGATAACGAGAGTGAGAAGAGTTAGGGTTTTGTGAGAAGGTTCACAAGTGTATGTGATAACGAGAGTGATGGGTCCGAAAGAGTTAGTGAAAGGATCTGTGTAAGGGGTGAGAGGATAAGTGTGAGGGGTGTGAGGGGTGTGAGGTTTCCAAAAGAGTCAAAGTTAGAGCTTTCCGAATGGTCAAATTGTGAGGTTTCAAAAAAAATGGAAAAGAGAAATGGTATGGAGGGAATGAAAATGCGAGAAAATGTATATTTCAAAGGAGAATTATGACGGTTTTAAATGAGATGTTTTGAAGGAGAATTGTAGTTGTTATTAAGTTATCATATTATACGGATAATTGTGGTGGTTTTTAATAATCGTCATATTAAAATCGCCACTACATACATGTTTTTTTGTAATGACGTTAGACGATAAAGAAAGAGACCGTAAGAATAGACAAAACATAAACATAAAAGGTAAATGAAGAATTACACAGAAAACTTTAAGTGGTTCGACCGAAACTTAGTCTATGTCCGTGGTCAAAAATTCACTAAGAAAAAATGAGATTACAAGACAAGGTTTCTCTCACTAGGAAACTCTGAACTCTAAGTTAAAGATAATTGTTAATTACAAAGTCATATTTATACAATTAAATATGTCAAACTAACTCCCAAAATGACGCACTAAACAATTTCAAAATCACGTACGTAAACTGAGAGTTAAATTATACAGTATATGATCTAACTAGATGCTCTGATGACGGTCTTATATACACCAGATGTTGTAACCTTCCATATATCTTTTGTCTCTAGATAGTCTTAAAAACTTTTAGATATAAAGTTTTATTGAACAAAATCTTCAATGTCTTCAATATTGTGAAGTTAGAAGTTAGAGGTAAGTTAGGGGGGTCAAATTGTTTTTTTCCACATTCAATTAAATTTAGGGGAAGAAGTTGGTAAGTTAAGTGGAGTGAGTTGACAAGTTATCATAAGAATTTGATTATCGTATGAGAAATAAAAAATGTATAGAACTAAAAGAAGAATAGATGTGATATGGGAATAAGCATTGTTGAAGTGCTGAAAAAAGAAAAGTGGGAAGTGTTGGTGCTTAAGCAAGTACTATGTGAAGGATGAGTGTTGGAAAAGTGGGAAAAGGGTTTTAACAGGTAAGAAACACGTGGAGTTTGAAAGTGACTATAACACGCGCGAAGGAGACAGCAAGAGCTATGTCCGCATGGGACCACTCCAAGTCAACACCTCCTTAGTTGGGTGTTCCCCCCCTTCCCGGCGGCTAAGGTTGGTGCTGCTGAGCCCTCTATTCTATTCCCAACACTATTCTACTTTATCACAAACTCCAAAAACTTTTCTGCATAATCTTATTTTCAAGAGACTTGGATCTGAATTTTGTTTTGAAAAGATAAAACTGTTTATTACCACTCACACACTTGATGAATCTTTCCTAATATGTATAATTAAAGTGTAGTTTAGGTAAGAAAAGTTGGAATGAGAGATAGCTGGACCACATAGATATATATAGCTGTCTCCTATTCCTTTACTCCTTTCATGAACAATTATTATCAGTATTAAATCAATGGCATCGAAGTACTATGTGAAGAAAAACTAGGTCGACCACTGCTTCTTCCTCCACAGTTCACTACTGGAGTCAATACCTTATTCATCTCATCTCATTCTCTCAAGAAATAAGTTTTAAAAGCGTGCAAGCAATAAAAAGTCTCTACTTTCAATAATTACATATCTTCAAGTATTACCTATTTACTTCGTTTCGTCACAAGCTCTTCTTAGATATAGGAGATACTAATGGGCGAAACTTATCCATGTTAAATTCAATAAATATGTTTTAGTCAATTATCATTCCATCATAATTTCAAAAAATACAATATTTTTTTATAAAATCAAATTTATTTTATAAATTTTTATTATAATTATAAAAATAAACAACAAATTTATTTTGAACCAGCTTTATGAAAAATCTTTCTGTTATAAAAAAAATTATACTTGCTTTTATAAATTTTGATTATCAATTTATATAATTTATAATGATAAAAAAAATATATAATTAAAATATTTCAAAAATACATTAATCCGTATACATGAAACAAAGACTTACACGTTTACCATACTGAACACTAAACTTCTCAAACATAACATTTACTAATAATATATATATTCGTATTCTCATATCTTATATTTTAAAAATTACATGTATCACAGTATTTTTCTGTATTAGTGTCGTGTTCTTGTCGAAGTGTCCGTCTTTATGCTCCATAATGACCTCTATTCCTATCTAAATTTCTAATAACTCACAAAACTTCTGTAAACTAAGCATTATTATAGTTATATATATAATAATTTGAAATATAAAAACCAAAAGCCGGGGACAGAGACTTGGAAGTAAACCCTAGTTGAGTGGAAAGAGTATGGTGTGGCACGTGGATAATCAATCCATGAACACGATGGCTGCTGGAACATAATTGAGCAATTAAGGTACAAATTTGAAGTGGCAGCATGGGGCCAACTCTTTTTTCTATCTTGGATCATCATCATCAGTCGCCATCTTGATTGGAAAATAAAACTAAAAGTTACATTCTTTTTCATTTTGGGCATGCAGGTGTCGGATGAATTGGATTGTTAGGCAGTTAGAGTGAAGCTAACGCAACAGAGAAAACCATTTAATCGCGCAACTGATAAGTCTTTCAGGAAAAAAGCAGAAGCATATGCATTCTGTGGTGTATTTCACTAAAAGTTCTATGTAGCTATGCAAATGCCTTGCACAAGTCTTTTTCCCCGTATATTTTGACAAAGATTACACGTCTCCAATACTAGAAACTATCATATTCATCACAGCTTTCCAACTTATACCAAAGAAGATAGTTTTAATACAAAAGATAATCTTATATGACCTAGGTATAAAATATCAAATAAAAGTTAGGATTAGGAAGTTTCTATAGTGCAGGAATGAACCATGAAAGCCGCAAAAATAAGAATATAATAAGTGAATTTAGAGATTTAATAACACTTTAATGTGATATATAGAGAAAGTCGTGCGTAGGCGTAGAAGTAGAAAGAAGTTACGGAAGACGACAACAAGGAAGAAGAACGAAAAAAAAAATTAGTATTGATTAGGGAGTAAATTTGTGAGGGTGAATTTGAGATGATTTGAATGAAAAGTGTGGAGAAGATGAGGTTGTTTGGATTAAGATGAATAAAGTAGAAAGTGTATAAATTTTTTTTGAAAGTTTCTTCGGGATGTTGCGAGTGTGATTCAATTTATTTATTTTAATTGATAAAAATGTAAAATTACATATTTATCCTATTTAAAAGTTATTGAAGAATTAATTTGATTGATTAGTTTATGGATTATAATTTTTTTTAATTAAAATATTATTTTTAGTACCGTGTAAGAATTAATTTAAGAATAATACGAATTATGTGAAATTTGGAATTCTGGTTCAGCAACCGGTTTTGAGGTTAGAAAGTATTTTTTATTTTGGATAGTGTTGTTAAGAAATGCAACCGATTATTTTGGCTGAAAAACTATAAAAATGAGGCCACTAGAATTTGGAACATTGGTAAGGAACTGCGATTTACTTTTTTGGGAAAGGAGGATATTGTTATAAGTAGTTACAATCTTTGGAGAACTGGTACAGTTGTAAGATGAAGAACATTAGGGGAAGAACTGTGTTTCTGATGATGAAAATAATTAGTATAAATGTAAGAGGGTTAGGAGGTAATGTTAAAAGAAAATATCTAAGAGACCTAATTAGCAAGGAACAAGCAAACATGGTTTGTTTACAAAAGACTAAATGTTTTGTGTTAAGTAAAGAGAGTTGTTATCTTCTTTGAGGCTCTAATGAATTAGACTGGGTTGAAAATGGTGCCAACAATATTGCAGGTGGAATTTGTTAGAATATATGGCCTTAAACAAGAGGGGCTGAATTGTTTATAAGAGATTTTCACAAACTTTGAAGGTATAATGAAATTCAATGCCGAATTACAGAGAAAAGAATCAAGGAAACAAATACCCAAAATTGTTTTAAGATGATATCAGAAAAACAATCGGTTGTTTTGTCGAAACAATCGGTTGTTTTTATCAGCAGTTAATAAAAACAACTTAAAACATATATATGTGAGATCAGGGAAAGAGAGAATCACCCAAACAGATTTATATTGGTTCACTCTTACACCAAGAGCTACATCCAGTCCTTAGAAACCACTAGGTAATCCACTATGCAATCAAAACCAGATTACAAACATCACACACCAAAGTAGTGACCTTGAACCCCTCAAGAAACACACTACCTTTGGAAAACCACACCAAGAATATTGATCTTGAACACCTCAAGAACACACAACACTCTTTGGCAACTCAACAACAGAAATACAATAATCAAGGAAGAAGGGAATAGAATACATCTGGGTATTACAAAGCTTAAAGATCAGAATTACAACTCAATCCTATTCCACACACTTAAGAATGATCCAAAGCTCTTTCAAATCTTGGAAAAACTGTTTTGATAAACTCTTTCTCTCTTACTCCAAGATTAGGAGCGTAAAATCACCTTTATATAGACCCACCAAGTGGTCAAAAACATAAAGGAGCCAAGTTAGTTAGGATAATTTAAAACATATTAAAATCACTTAACAAAATTTTGTTAAGGTTTTCAAAAAAAACAATCGATTGTTTTGTTGAAACAATCGATTGTTTTGTTGAAACAACTGATTGATTTGGTTTGACAGCAAAGTCAACCAAGTCAAACAACTTTCAACCTTTTTTAAAAACTACTAAGGTAAAACAACCTGTTGAAATTTTGACAGCTTCTTAGAAAACACATCTTTTCAAAAGGATAAAGATTCAAATGAACTTGGATCATCTTAAGGAGTGAATTAACAAGTTTCAAACAACTAGACAACACACACACCCAACAACTAGATTACAAACATCACACACCAAAGTAGTGACCTTGAACCCCTCAAGAAACACACTACCTTTGGAAAACCACACCAAGAATATTGATCTTGAACACCTCAAGAACACACAACACTCTTTGGCAACTCAACAACAGAAATACAATAATCAAGGAAGAAGGGAATAGAATACATCTGGGTATTACAAAGCTTAAAGATCAGAATTACAACTCAATCCTATTCCACACACTTAAGAATGATCCAAAGCTCTTTCAAATCTTGGAAAAACTGTTTTGATAAACTCTTTCTCTCTTACTCCAAGATTAGGAGCGTAAAATCACCTTTATATAGACCCACCAAGTGGTCAAAAACATAAAGGAGCCAAGTTAGTTAGGATAATTTAAAACATATTAAAATCACTTAACAAAATTTTGTTAAGGTTTTCAAAAAAAACAATCGATTGTTTTGTTGAAACAATCGATTGTTTTGTTGAAACAACTGATTGATTTGGTTTGACAGCAAAGTCAACCAAGTCAAACAACTTTCAACCTTTTTTAAAAACTACTAAGGTAAAACAACCTGTTGAAATTTTGACAGCTTCTTAGAAAACACATCTTTTCAAAAGGATAAAGATTCAAATGAACTTGGATCATCTTAAGGAGTGAATTAACAAGTTTCAAACAACTAGACAACACACACACCCAACAGCAAGGTCTTCAAGCTTTCCTCTTGGATTTGGAGACATCAAAGCATCTTGTTCAACAGAATTATTACAATGTGGAGAAAAAATTGTTTCCAAATGTCTAGTTTTGTTAATGGAAGGAATTATACTATTGTTGAAGGGTTGTGGATGGTCGGGCTTGGGGTACAAGTCACTTTCGTGAAAGTTTACTGTTCCAGTTCATTACGGGAGAAGAAGCTGGTTTGGGAAGAGATTATCGAATACAGGAAGAATCAAATCTTTAAGGCCTAGTGTGTCAAAGGAATGACTTGAAGTTTGACTGCATAGTAAACATTTTGTTTTAAGTAGATCTTTCTCTAATCATTGCGTTGTTGTGTTTAAAGATGTGTATGTGGACTGGGGCCCAAAATCGTTTAGGAGCCTGGATGTTTGGCAAAGTGATAGTAGGTAGAAAGAGTTTCTGAGAAGTAAATGGTCTAGTTACGATGTGCAAGGAGGAGGAATGTTTATTTTCAATGAAAAATTGAAAAAACTTTAAGCAAATTTAAAAGTATGGAACAAAAAAGTTTTTGGGAATGTCAATCGTATTGGTGAAGGTTTGCAGAAGAGAATTGTTGAGTTGGATACAAGAGATGACAATAACGAGTTAAATGTGTCCGAAAGGGAGGAAAGAAGGATACTCTTAACAGATTATAGCATAATTCTTTTTAAGCAAGAGGCGGTTATGCATCAGAAAGAAAGATAAAAGTGGTTAAAACGGGGTGATCTTAACACAAAAAATTTCCACTCAGTTGTAAAATGGAGGAGGGCAAGGAACGAGTTACACAATAACGGTTAGTGGTGTGTTGATAAGAAGGTAGTGTCGATAGTGAAAGACTTTGCGGTCAATGGTAACTGGCCTAGGGGTTCAAACACGTCGTTTTTATACTTGATTCCTAAAATTGACAATCCCCAACAACTCGGTTTAGACCTATTTCGTTGGTTGGATGCTTATATAAAATAATCTCAAAAGTGGAGGAGGCTAAGGAACGAGTTACATGATAACAGTCAGTGGTGTGTTGATAAGGAGGTAGTTAAAGATAAGGTCAGAGAATTTTTCAAGGATAGATTTGCCGGGAAAGATGCTTTTCAGATTAGGTTGGACAATGTCAGCTTCAATTCCATTTATAGGGAAGACAATGAAATGTTGGTTGGTGACTTTTCTGTAGAAGAAATCAGGGAAGCAATTTAGAGTTGCGACAGTTCAAAGAGTCTTGACCCAGATGGTTTTAACTTTGGATTCATTAAATTTAGTTGGGATGTTATTAAATTGGATGTTGTGTCGACAGTAAATACTTTGCGGTCAATGGTAACTGGCCTAAGGGGTCAAGCGCGTCGTTTTTATACTTGATTCCTAAAATTGACAATCCACAACAACTCGGTTTAGATCTATTTCGTTGGTTGGATGCTTATATAAAATAATCTCAAAAGTACTATCTCTAAGATTGAAAAAGGCGATTAGTAAAGTTGTCGACGCCAAACAATTTGCTTTTCTTGAAGGGAGGGGTTTGTTGGATAGTGTGCTAGTGGCCAATGAAGTTTTGGATGAGATGAAGAGGAAGAAGAAAAGTTGCATTTTCTTTAAAGTTGATTATGAGAAGGCATATGATTTTGTATGTTGGGAGTTCATTTAGAAAGGGTTGGATTTTGTGAAAAATGGATTCAATGGAATAGGTGTTGTTTAGAATCAGTCTCGGTGTCAGTGCTAGTGAATGGTGGTTTGACTAAGGAGTTTAGTCCAATGAGGGGGTTATGCTAAGGGGATTTGTTAGCACCTTTTCTGTTTCTTATAGCGGCTGAAGGTCTGACAGGTGAGTCAAGGATGGTAGTTGAGAAAAATCTGATTGATAGTTTAGAGATTGAAAATAAGAAAGTGAAGGTAAACGTGTTACAATATGCTAACGATACTTTGTTCTTTTGGGAATCTAATACTAAATGTTTTTTAACATCAAGACGGATTTGAATTGTTTTGAATTATCTTCTGGGCTTAAGGTAAATTTCTTGAAGAGATAGATTGGTGGACTAGGAGTTGATCAAATTACGATTCAGAGTTTTGTGGATATTATTAATCGTGACGTGATGGGAACTCCTTTTGCTTACTTGGGTATGTCGGTAGGGGGTGTCATAAGAGAGGTGCATTTTGGGGTTGCGTGGTTGAAAGATTGAAGAGTAGATTGAGTAGGTGGAAAGGTAGGTTTTTGTTCATGGCTGGGAGGATCTCTCTGATTAAGTTTGTACTTTCTTCTATCCTGTTATTCTATACGTATTTATTCAAAATGCCTTCTAAAGTGGTAAACAAGATAGTGAGAATCCAAAGGAACTTTCTATGGGGGTTGGGGTCGGAAGGGAGGAAGATTGCCTAGGCATCTTGGAAAAAGGTTTGTGAGTTACAAGAGGCTGGTGGTCTTGGAATCCTTGATTTAAGGGCTTTTAATATGGTGTTACTAGGAAAATGGATATGGCGTCTGTGATGGATAAGGGCGGGTTGTGGAAGGAGATACTTGTTTCTAAATATGGTGGTTGGAAAAGTTTGAGAGAGGGTGGGAAATTTGGTAAGGATTCCATTTGGTGGAATGATTTGAAGGAGGTTTGGGAACAAAACTTTGAGGATGATTTCTTTTGGAGGATTGGTAATGGTAAGGGAATTTGCTTTTGGGAGGATATTTGGGTGGGTTGTGGTTCTTTGAAGTGCGTTTTCCCGAGGTTGTTTTCCTCGAGCATTTCCAAAGTCTCTAAGTTGACAGAGTTTGGGGGTTGGAGTAACGACGTTTGGGAGTGGTGTTTAGCTTGGAGAAGGAGTATTTTTTTAATGGGAAAATATTTTGGAGAGTCAATTTCTACAGGAACTTCAAGGGTTGAGGCTTGACTTGAAAAAGGAAGATAGTTGGATTTGGAAGGATGTAGAGTTTTTAGCGTATTCAGTTAAATCAGCTTATGTATCTTTAAGAAGGGAGATTGAAGGGGAAAATAGAATTGTGTACGATAAGTTTTGGAGGTGTAAAGCACTACCTTCAGCCCATGTCACTACTTGGAGGGCAATGTCAAATAAGATTGCTACTAGGGTCAATTTGGAAAAGCGTGGGGTTGAGGTTGAAAGTCTTTCATGTAGTCTGTGTGGGAAGCAAGAGGAGTCTAGTTGGCATCTATTCTTTTAGTACAGAATAGCTTGGCTCGTTTGGAGCCAATGTTTTGCTTGGCTTGGCATGGCGTCTATGGTTCATAATGATTCAATCAGCCATTATTTGCAATTTTTGTTGAGTAGTGCACGTGAATTTGTGAATGAAGTTTGGGGAGCGATTTGGATTACTGTAGTAAGTGATATTTAGAAACACAGAAATAATGTCATTTTTAAAGGTGGTGTGGTTGATGTTTTAGAATTGTTCACTCTTGTTCAGTTAAAGGTTTGGTCTTGGGTTACGTCCAAGGCACCTTCAATTGTTTTCTTTTATTCTAACTGGTGCCTCGATCCTTTGGTTTGTAAGAGAATGGTTAAATGATGTGGTAGGTTGTTGGTTGGGTTTTTAGTTGGTTTTAGGTGTTTGCAGGGGTTTTCGTTAAGATGTCGGTAGGAGATTTTAGCATAGTTAGGGGGAGTCTAAGTATTTTTCTTTTTCGATTTGTATAAGGGTTAAACCACCCCTGAAGTGGTTCATATTTATCTATTCTTTCTTGTTGATAAAAAAAATGTGAAATTATCGGAACATATTTATAATTTTAAGAAAAATTAATTGATGTCCTATTTAAATAAAAACTTAAAATTTCTAAAATATTCAAAATTCAAAATAAATACAAATCTTAAATTATATAATATCTTATTTAAATAAAAGTCTAAATTATATAAAATTCATAAAATATTCAAAATCCTATATAAATACAAATCATATTATTTATTTTTTTATTTAAACAAAAATATGAAATATGTAAAATTCCTAAAATATTCAAAATCCAAAATATATACATGTCCTAAATTATTTAATGTCTTATTTAAATAAAAATCTCAAATATATAACACTACAAGAAAAAAAGATTTTAACGGAGATTATTTAACGGGAGTTAATATAACATTGAGAATTAATTTAATTAATGGAGGTTTTTTTAACCTTCGTTAAGTTTCAAAGGTTATTCTAAAACATCAGCAAAACAACAAAGGTTTTTTTAACTTTCGTTAAATTCCAAAGGTTTATTTAAAACTTCAACAAAATAACGGAGATTTTTTTAACCTTCGTTAAATTTCAAAGGTTTATTTAAAACCTCAACAAAATAATGGAGATTTTTTTAACATTCGTTAAATTTCAAAGATTAATTCTAAAACATCAACAAAATAACTGAGTTTTTTTAACCTTCGTTAAATCCAAAGGTTTATTCTAAAACATTAGCAAAATAACGAAAGATATTTTTAACCTTCGTTAAATTCCAAATATTTATGGAAGAACCTCAATAAAACACTACAGATGGTTCAAATTTCAATAAATAAATATAATTAAATCTATTTATAAATAAATAATTAAAACCTATATAGTTTTAATATATTTTATAACTAAATTCTCTAAAATTTTGAAAGTGTAACTTTACATTACAAATAAGTTTTCTAAAGTTTCTAAAATTTATTTTAAAATATCAGCAAAATAACCTTGGATAATAAGTATTTCAACAATTAATTTTGGATAATAGGTATTTCAACAATATTTGCATATTTATTACGATTGATGATAGTTGGTTTATATAATTCCTATTCTTTTTTTTGTTACGAGTTTATGTTTAAAAAAACCTAACTTATTTTGTTTTAGCTTTTGATGTACATATATTTTTTTTACAGTTTTAGTTTTAAATATAATTGTTAATATTTAATTCTCATCATTTTGAAATATTTTAAATTAAGGCCTTTATTTTAAAATGCATCCAATATTCAATTCACTAAGAAAGTGAGAAGTGATAAAGTTAATTTTCCTCTCAATATATTCTTGCAATCTTTGAAGCTCTCGTAGCCAAGAACACACATGGGCTTTGAAGCTTACGTTTGAAAAATAATGCCATTATTTAAGATATATAAAGCAGTTATAAACACCAGTTCCCTAGTTGGGGCAGTAAGGTGATGGAAGAAACAATATTGGAGTAAGAAGAAGGTAATGTCTTATTTATAGTGTTTCTTTTCCTTGGATATAATAGACATAAGTATGGCTGAATTGTGATTCCTTACTAGGACTGTCGGCGGCAACCACTGAGGGTGGAAGAGAGAATTCAGGAGAATCGTTAGAGATGGTGGAAAATGGGGTTGAAGGTTATTTCAGATGACAAGTCATTTTATGGAAATTTTGAAATTCATGGTATTTCACGGAGGGTTTGAAATCCATGATATTTTACAGAGGTTCTTAAACCCATGTTATTTAACAAGGGTTCTGAAAGAATTTTCCCGAGGTTTTAAAAAAACTGGTTCCCCAGGGATGGTTTAGCGAGGGAAACCGCAATCCTGGGTAAATGACTTAATAAAGGTTTTAACTCTGGATAATGTAAAAATAAACTCCCGTTAAAACCATTTTTTTAGTGTAAAATTCTTAAAATATTCAAAATCTTAAATAAATATAAATCCTAAATTATTTAATGTCTTATTTAATAAAAATCTAAAATAATTAAAATTTCTTAAATTGTTTAATATCTTAAATAAACACAAATCAATAAAAATGAACTATGGAATGTGATAATCGCTTATCACTCAAAATTACACATAAAATCAATTATCCTGATACCAACATCGATTATCCCTAAAAAAAATTGCACATTACATAGATTATGCTTAAACCAACATTGATTATCCCTCAAAATTAAACTTGATTATCCTTAAGGCAACATCAATTATTTTTAATTATTCTTTGTCAATAAAAAAAATCAATTATCCCTTCAAATAACATGCATAATCATTTTTATTTGTCACACTGTCTTGCATAATTGATTACCTTTGGATTTTGTGTTACATAATCGGTTTAAACTCCTCGTAATTTATTACCTCTTCCAATTCTTACCTCAAACGATCACCACAACAACACCAAAGCCATCATCACATATCACCAATACACGACTTTGCTTACTAAAAAGGAAGGACAATAATGTAAATTATTATGAATCTACATAACTTTCTACTAACTTCTTGACACATATGCGGAGATGATGTTTTTAAATTTATTCATCTTTACTTGCTCCAAATCAACACAAATCATTGAATAGATCATTACAAATTTATCCAGATAAACAATAATCATCTGAATGCAAACACAGATAAAATTTTGTGAAATTGTTTATAATTTTGAAGAATGAATCTACATTGTAACTTATATTTTTTACAAATCATATTTTTAATTCCATTTGTTTTCATTTATGCAGCTACAAAAAGCACAGTGCACAAACATTTACTCATATCTTCTCAATTATGTTTGCCGCTTTTGATTGTTACCTATGCTTTGTTTGGATTAGAAAATGGAAATGAGAGAGTGAATTTGAGATGATTTGAAGGAAAAGTGTAAAGAAAGTTAAGGTGTTTGGATTAAGGTAAATAAAGTGGAAAGTGTTGAGAAAATTTATGAAAATTTGTGAATGATGTGATGGGTGTGATTGAAATTATATTATTTTTAATTGATAAAAATGTAAATTTAATTTATCCTTATATTTTAAAATTGTTAAATAATTAATTTAATTTATTTATTTATAAATTATAATCATTTTTAATTAAAATATTATTTAAATATTTATAATTATAAATATTTGATAAAAACTTATTTTTATATTAAATAAAATTATTATTTTTATTTTTACTCTTTTGTAATTAAGATAACTATTATATAAAATTATTTTTTATTTTAAAAAAATATATTTATTTTTATTTTATTTTTATTTATAACTTATTATATATAAAATGTGATTAATTATGTTATTATATAATAATTATTTTGTATAATTTTAATTATATTTTTTAGATTTAAATTGTAATTTTGATTTAAATAAAAATAAGAATAATTTAAATTTAAAATAAAGGATAAAATAATAAATTAAAATTAATTAAATAATATATATATATATATATATATATATATATATATATATATATATATATATAACTTTCTTCGCATTTTGTAAAGAAAGTTCTGAACATACAAAATGTCTTAATTTTCGTGTTTTTTATAATAAAAATGCTTACAGTAAATTTTTCTTTTCTATCGTAAAAAAAACAAACGATGCCAGATTAAGAAACATCTTAAATGTTATTTATTTATTTATTTATTTTGATAATTTTTTTTATTTATTTCTTTATATATCTCGTTTATCATGTTCTGTTACATTATTTATTACCCCTTCTTTCATTTTCTACCTCTTTCCTTTCTTCCTATAGCCTAACTCAAAAGACAGAGTTAGCCTTTCCCCCTACCTATCTACCTAGCTAGCAAATTTAATGGTATCCCTCAAGTGTTAGGAATACAGTGCCAAGTGATGTGACGTGATGATATATAGAGGCCTAGGAAAGAGTAATAGTTAGTCTAGCCCCACATGAAGATCGATTTATAAGTATCACGTTCACAGTTAATGTACTCGACTACATACTTTAGCTTTTGATAAATAATACGTATACATGGTTACTTTAGTTTCATGATTTAGTTAACAAAACATTAATCTTAATCCAACACTTGCACGAACCTTCCTCGATATGTCATTTTCAAGTGTAATGTTTCCTTTTTTTTCTTCATTGGTCTCTCAACTACTCTAAAGTGGTTCTCAAGTTCTAACCACATTCCCTTGCCTTGCTTCCTATAAATATGTCATTTCACTATGCCTTGTTTTCCAACCCACTCCTCCCAGGTAAGCTCAAATTCCAAAGTCAGATCTCCACTACATTGTTGCTTCAATTCCATTTCTCACATCAACACCTTTTTAGCAAACACTCACTTGCCACATATATCTTATCATCTATAGCCATGCCTGAGGCTCCTAGCCACTACCTGTGCAACAACCCAAATGGCAAAGTTGATGATGATGTTGTTATCACCAAGAACAACAACAACAAAGCACTGGAATACATTGAGGATGTTACTAGCAACGCTGATGAAATTCAGACAAGGGTCCTTGCTGAGATCCTCTCCTCTAGTGCACATGCTGAGTACCTTCAACGCCATGGCTTAGATGGGCGCACAGAGAGAGAGAGTTTCAAGAAGATCATGCCTGTGGTCACATACGAGGATTTAAAGCCAGATATTGATCGTATAGCTAATGGTGATACCTCCCCAATTTTATGTTCCAAACCTATTTCTGAGTTCCTCACTAGGTCAGTGTTATTACTATGTTTTAACTTGATACACATCCTCAATTTCTTCCACTCCTCTTCCCTTAGTTTTATTGTTCTTCTTACAATTGAACTCTCACACTCCACCTACACCTGGTAATAAAAAATGTGTTTTTGTTGCACTGAAAAATATTTTGATGCTATGTTCATACAAATTATTAATTTTTCTTTTGTTTCATTTCACTTTCATTCTACTTTTTCATTATTTGACATGCTGATAAAAAAAAACTTTTATCACATATATAAGTTTTTCTCACCTGAAATAGGGTGGTATGTGTACTCTGCGTTAATATATAATACCACTTTCTCATTTTACGAAAAATGTCTTTTTCACACTATTAGGAGTGGAGACTTTGGGCTTGAGAGATTGACCCAAAGAAAAGGGATTATAGATATTAATAATGATGTAAAATATGGGAGGGAAATATCAAATAAGTGACACATTAAATTAAAGATAAAAAATGAAGTGGTGTGAGTTATGGTGCAGAGAAAACCATTTACATTCCTTTCCTTTTTGGATTTTATTTTGTAGCGTAAGAGTGAGAGACAAAAGAACAAAATAATCTATTGTAAGGAGTGTATAAGGAACGTACCAAAAAGGTGATGTGAAATAAGTAGTCTACACGTTTATCGAGAAATTAAGAATAAATGAGGTGAGCTATAAGGGTAGGGCTATATTTATTTCATTTTATTTTCTTATTCTCTTAATTTTTTTAACATATAATTTCAAACATGATATTTTCTCTCTTTTTTTCTTTTTTTTTTATGTCCTTACTTCTTTAACTCCTATTTTCTTTTTCTCGACAAAAAAACAATCGAATTATATAAAACACATGAAATATTCGAGTCCTTTTACAAAATATAAACTATATACAGCTGGACTAGCACAACGTCATCCGAAATATAGGACCCCCTCAAAACCATATATATTCATAAAATTTATTGGGAAATGATTTTTTTACTCTCAAAAATTAAAATACATATAATTAACAATTCATTATAATAATATAATAATATTTAAAATTAAAAAATAAATTAAATATAATTAAAAAATATTAATTTGCTGGATTATTGAGTGTTTGTTACTGGTGTCAAGATATCTATCGGCAACTACTTTATTATTCTGACAAATTAGTTTTATTGTTATATTTATTTCTTCTGACATTATTCATTATTTACTACATCTATCGGTTATAATTGTTTTTTTCTCCCCTTATATGTTCTAAAATAATATTTTAATAATTTATTTTTATATATAATCAACTTATAAATCTTTATAGCAATATAAAAATAGTAATATGGGAGTAAATTTTAGCATAATACTATCTTCCTAAATTTTCCGTACTATTTTAACCATATGTTATCAGCAACTCATTAAAAAAAGTGCGAAATAAGATTAAGAAAAGAACGTGGAAAAAACATTGTAGAGTGAAATAACGTTATTCTGTTGATTGAATTTAGCTCTGGAACATCTGGTGGGGAGAGAAAACTGATGCCAACCATAGAAGATGAACTTCAGAGGAAATCATTACTCTACAGTCTCTTGATGCCAGTGATGGACCAATTTGTTCCAGGTTTAGAGAAAGGCAAGGGCATGTACTTTTTGTTCGTAAAATCAGAAGCCAAAACCCCAGGGGGGCTCCTAGCTCGTCCAGTTTTAACCAGTTACTACAAAAGCTCACATTTCAAGAACCCTAAACAAAGATATGATCCCTACACAAACTACACTAGTCCAATTGAGTCCATTCTCTGCCTAGACTCTTACCAAAGCATGTATTCTCAGATGCTTTGTGGACTTTCTCAAAACGAACAAGTTCTTCGTGTTGGGGCTGTTTTCTCCTCGGGCTTCATCCGTGCCATCAAGTTCCTAGAAAAGCATTGGGTGAGTTTGTGCCACGACATAAGATATGGCACCATAGACCCTGAAATCAGTGACTCTTCTGTTAGAGAGGCCATCATGAAGACACTCAAACCAAACCCCAAGCTTGCGGATTTCATAGAAGGTGAGTGCAAGAAGGAGTCGTGGAAGGGGATCATCACTAGGGTGTGGCCAAACACCAAGTATGTGGATGTTATTGTTACTGGAACCATGTCTCAGTATATTCCGATATTGGATTACTACAGCAATGGTCTCCCTCTTGTCTGCACCATGTATGCTTCGTCTGAGTGTTACTTTGGCCTCAACTTGAACCCTTTGTGTGAACCCAGTGAGGTTTCTTACACCCTCATTCCCACAATGGCTTACTTTGAGTTCTTGCCCCTCAATAAGACGAAGGGACATGCCAATTCTATTTCTCACCCTGAGCACGAACATTTGGTTGATCTTGTGGATGTGGAGTTGGGTAAAGAATATGAGCTTGTGGTCACCACTTATGCGGGTAAAGTTCCATTTTCTTTAAATTTACAAATATATATTTTTAAGTATTTTACTTTTATGAAATATATATAATAGTAGTTCTTATATTTATAACAGATCAATTTCATCTTTTTTTTAAAAGAATTTGGTGAAGTAGGTTAATGTGAATAACATGTGCCATGTGACGTTTAAAGGGTTAGTATTGTGACCTCCACATGTAAAATACTAGTAATTATTTGAGTGAGATTATTTGATTTTTTTCATCCATATAGCACTGTTTTTTCTTTTTCTTTTTTCAAAATAGCACGCTGTTCTCTTTATTTCCATAGATAGAATGATTTACACGTATCGAATTTTGATTTGTGTTGCGTTTTTTTTACAAATAGTATATTTTTTTTTTCTTTCAGAAATCCCTCCCTCCTTTTTTTAATTAAAAGAAATTAAAAATCCAGTTTGGAATTTAGCTTCATGTGAACTGAATTTCGACTGGTTTTCTAGTTAATTTCTTCTCAATTACAGTTCAAAATTGTGTAATTAAAAAACATAGTACGTTATTTAGGGGAATTTTTTTGAAATGGTGCTAAGGTGGTGCAAAAGTCGATATCATTAACTAACTACCCCATACTTTATATATAAGAAGACAAAATCCATCAATTTTCATATACAAAATCACACCTGACAACTCATTTTACTCTTTAAAATGTTGATTGTCATGAAAATGAAAAAGGTTTTAAAAGAAAAGTGAAAGATTATTTATAAACAATTCAAAATCATACACACTATCATTAGTATTTTTACTTCTGTCTTTCGTGTCACGTTATATATTATTCATTATATCTATTTTTCTCTCCTATTTTTTCTCTTGACACCCGAGTTCCCTGTAACATTTTCCTTATTTGAAACACACGAAAGTGAAACTTTGAACATAAGCGACTTTAATTTTTCTCTCCACTCATACACCTGTCACTCTTCACTTGATAAAGAATCTCTCGTGATACTTTCAAAAAGAACCATTCCTACAACATAGCATGTGTACTTTTGGATTTAGCTTATGCACTATTTCTTTTATTTAATTAGATTCTAACAATCATGCTATGATGCACGATCCACACGCAGGACTTTACAGGTACCGGGTTGGTGACATACTCCGTGTAGCAGGATTCAAGAACAAGGCACCTCAATTCAACTTCGTGTGCCGAAAGAATGTGGTTTTGAGCATTGATTCTGACAAGACCGATGAAGTTGAGCTGCAAAATGCTGTGAAGAATGGAGCAAACCGTCTTGCAGAGTTCGATGCATCACTCACAGAATACACAAGCTGTGCTGACACGTCCACTATCCCGGGACACTATGTGCTGTACTGGGAGATTAGCACGAATGATGAAACCCCAATTCCTGGTTCTGTTTTTGAGGAGTGTTGCTTTGCAGTTGAAGGGTGTCTGAACAGTGTGTATAGACAAGGAAGGGTAGCAGAGTCCATTGGAGCATTGGAAATCAAGATTGTGGAGAATGGAACCTTTGACAAGCTTATGGATTTTGCTCTGAGCCAGGGTGCGTCCATAAATCAGTATAAGACACCTCGTTGTGTGAATTATGCTCCCATTATTGAACTTCTGGACTCCAAAACAGTTTCCAGTTACTTCAGTACAAAATGTCCACAGTGGGTCCCTGGTCACAAGAAATGGTGCATGTACCCTTGACTTCAAATAAAGTAATATATTAGGTCAAGGAGAATTTGCTTTTATCGTTCATTTCTTGTATTAACTCTTGATTGTCCATTAATGTATTGTATCCTCTTTCAACTTTCTTTTTATCTAATCTAGTTTAAGATCTTTTACTTAAGGACCTCATAGTACTTTCTTTTAGAAAAATAATATATTAATGATATAAAAAAATATTTTTATTATTTTATACAAAAAAAAATTAAAATTTTAGACAAAGAAAAAAAGTTATTTACTGAAATAACGTTATCAATATTGTAAAAAATTGATAAAAAAAATTTAATACAATTCACACTTTTTTTTTTCAACATCTCAACTTACTTAACATACATGTGTACCAATTAATAAAAAAATAAGTTATTGAATCAATTAATTTTTATCTATTATTTATTTATTTTATTCAATTTAATCTTTTTATTTATAAAAAATCAATAAAGTCTATCAATTTTAAAAATGTAGCACCATAACATTTTTAAGGTTATTGATTATGAATTATAATATTATGAATAAACTGGAATCATTAGTATCTACTTTTGTAAACGATTTTATTATTTACTGAGTGAAAAATAGTGTACCATTGTGTTTCTAAAAACTAAAGGATTTGATTGAATATTTTTACTAATAAAGAAATTAAATTGAATAAAGTAAAAATAATGAAACTTATTAAAAAGAGTAATAAAAAATAATTTCTTTTGCACATTGTGGATCCTATTTAAAATATAATAATAGTATTAAAATTATAGTAAAAGAAATCTTGCAATTTCTGTGTTGGAGTTATACATCAAGAGATGCTTAAAACAGTTTAAAACTAGTTAACTATTTCACAACTATACTGATCCCTTGACATCATCATTCTTAACATAAGTTTGGTTCTGCTTCAGTGGAAGGAAACTTATTTCAAAATTTTCACTCTCAGGGCAAAGCTATTTTAGGTAGCTTTGGTCATTTCGCATTTTCTGTGCGTGTCTTTAAACAAAGCAACCAAAAAAACTATATATATAGTAGTGACTTCAGATAACCTCAAATGCAGTAACAAAATGATGAGATGCAACCAGAAAATGAGATGCAACTAGAAAGGAACAAAAGAAGTAGAATTGTAGTTGAAATATTCACTTCCAAATATCAGGGAATTGACTCATGCCACAGTAACAGTAGATGTAGATGGATGAAGTAGGACAATAATTTGGTTTTTCCATGTAGGGTCAATTCTTTTCTTCTATGTCTGCACCTTTTTTTCCACTCACCATTCTCCCAATATCAGGCATCATGCATGCACCAAATTTTTATTTGCATGCGTCTCTGTCCAAAACAGTATTTTTTGAAAGCAACTCGTCATTATCTTAAGTCCTATCTATAGTTTTTAAAAAGTAGTATGCATTTGCTTTTTAGATAAATAAAATAACATGATGGATATTATGACCTAAAACAAAAAATAAAGAAAGTAATCAAATATGTACGTAAGATATGGTGTCAATATACCATCAATCTTATTTTTGAGACAGACTTGGCAAAAATTTCTACTTTGAGATTTAGCTCGATCTGTAAATAAAGTATATAATTTAAGTTCTTGATACAAAATTATTAATTAGCCCAATTTTTCTTTTGGGTGAGTATACTTATAGATATTCTAAATTTTCTTTTATTATTGAAAAGGCAGAGAGTACAGTTAGACAAACCTGCTATTGCTTACTTAGTGCTGGGAATGTACTATCACAGTCTGATGGCAAAGTTCAGTGCATATAAGAATATTGGTTTACTTAAGGTTTGTTTGCACTGAAGATGTATGAGGATATATATGGGGGATGCGAGTAGAGCTTTTTGTATAATCATGATGTTAAAGATGAAAGAGAAATAAATGTTCACCACACTATTAACATCTATATATCAGAAATGACTTATCTATATTAGGATTGTATTTTTTTTTTTTGTCGTTTGATTATTATTATTATTATAATAATAATAATAAATAAATAATTAAAAGTATTATTAGTATTAATTAATTAATAAAATTATTAATATAAATCAAAGAATTCTTTTCACTCGAAGTTTTTATCAACCAACCTCTCCTTTCACTTATTTCTCACCTCTTTTTCTTTCTTTATTTTCTATTTCTTTCCCTTTAAGGAGAAAAAATGGGGAAATGATCAATTTAGTTTGACATCCAATTCTTGTCCTCTTAATATGGTTTCCAGCTATGTTCTTTTGGGTTGATGGTACATTTTAAGTGGAAAAGCAAAATGATTCAAGAAAATTTCTTACATTCAATCACTGAAAATCTTAATAAATAAATGGAACAGCTTCTCAAACCAATTTGCAATCTAATTTATCATAAAATAAACTATAAATATTTTTTCTTTTATGTGAAAATCGTTAAGTCATTTTTTTTTATAATAAGCACATGTTAGGAGAGATGCATATAAATTTAATGCAACAAATTTGAGAAAAAAAATCAGTTTTTACTAACAATTTACTAAGTCTTTGAAATATGATGAGCACTTTTTTGTTTAATAAGAAAAATTACATATCATTGTGATCATCTAGTTAAATAGTAAGTAGTTATTAATAATGTTTAAATTGAAAAAAAAATATTACAACATTAATATTATTAATATAATACTAATAATATTATTTATATTATTATATTAATTTTATAATATTAATAATATATATACCTATTAGTTAGGATTATTATTATTATTATTATTATTATTATTATTATTATTATTATTATTATTATTTTTTATGAATATTATTTATGACATTCCATTGTATAAATGAAGTTACATCATTTATAATTGAACATATATAATTGAACAATTGTTATATTTAACTATTGGTTGTCTATTATAATTTTTAACACATTACATGTGTATATACCATGGGATGTTATTATTTATTGTGTCCCATGACAACTTCATGAGATTTATACCCATGATCATAATATCACTAATATTATGGGATCGTCGATAAATGAAAATTTGTTCTTTTGTGGAGGAATTTGTCTTAATGTTTTCCTTACAAATCAACGATAAACTTATATTAGTGAAGATATAAAATATGTATTTTCATCTCAATGTAATAACATAAATAGAAAAATATTGAGTGGTTGGAAATTTGTCTAAGAAGATGTCTAGATCAGGAAACAAGTTCATTGGCATAAGAACTAAAACATCACCATAATGAATCTTCTCCACCATGACTTAATTATGTTAGAGGATTGAGAAACATTAATTATCTAAAATTCTGACATCTACAAAGACCTTTCCAACTCACATTGACTTATGAAACCAATTTCATTCTTCACTACAAGAAAAATTGGTATTACATACTGTTGAAGATGGATGTTGTCCCTTCAAGACAAAGTGTTTGATAAAGCAAAATGTGTATTTTTCCTTAGTGTTTGTATTTGCTTTAAGGATGTCTTAGGTATAGATTAGAGGTTGTTTAAAGTAGGCTTTTTGCTGAGTAACACACCTCTTAACCCCTAACCATGTGATAAGAGCAAGCACAAGTCTTATGAAAGTGTTTTTCACGTGTTTTATAAAAATATCATTTACTGCATAGAAAATAAATTTGTTCTCCTCTAAATGAATAGATTCTTTTCTTAAACTGATGCCTTGATTAAGTTCTTTTTGAAAATCATGTTTTATGCATAAAGTATCTTGACCAAGTCTTCATTCCATCAAAACGACTGTGTTTCACTTGTTAAAAAGTTCTTGTTATCGTTTTGAAAATGAATCTATTCTTTTGTAAATGAATAGATTCTTTTTAGTCTGGTGCCACGTTTTCTTAAAAGGTTTTTCACAACTTGATATGATTTCAATAACATGATAGAGATATATTCTAAGGACATGTTATGGATTCAACTTGAGTTGGAATATGATTAGGCACTTTTTAAGAATTGGATCAATGTTCTTAACATTCAAGAACTCACCAAAACACAAGTAACCAAGCCAAACTCACGTAGAAACCCATTTTGAACAACAAACCCATGCATAGAAACTCAAGAACACAACATATAACAATTATACCCATGGAGGACGTGACAAAAACAACAAGAACAACCAATTTGCACCAATTAAAATTGAATATAAGTGCAGCAAAAGAAAGAGGACATCATAAGGAAGAGATTGCACCGATTGAAAGTGAAAACAAACAAGTAGAACAAAAATGGGTAATTTGGAATGAAAGGAAAATTGATGAAAAAGATGAAATGAAATAGGGAACTTATGTGGTTGGAGTTCTTGGAGATGATCACGCCACTTGAAGGATGTAAGGCTCCAAGATGAGTGTAGATGCCGCCACTTGAGGTTCCAAGATGCACTCAAGATGAGACTAGAAGAGGAGAAGACACAAGTCTCTCAATCACTCACCAATTTGAGAGAATTTCTTTACTCAAAATATCAAATTTGTATTAGAAAGACTCAAACCCTCCTTTTATAGGAGAAGGACCGGTCATGAGTGTACAAGAAGCTTACAAAGGAAGCTAACCAAGGTTACCTTGCAACTCTTCCACTTTTAGCGCCTAAAGTGGAGAAGGAAGGGGTACCTTTCTAGATTTTTCTAAAGCTAATATCTAAAGATGCTTTACACAAGAGGTATCTTTAGGTTTCCCTCTTAGCACCTACCTAAACACTATTCTATATTATTTACAAATTTATACAAAAGAAACTATAAAGAGAGATATTAATTAAAGCCCACTCTTGAAAGCTTGTAGTCTTCTTTTGGCTTTAGGCTTGGTCCTCTCTTTATTTAAATTCTTCTTTAATTTTTGAGAAGACTAGAAGGAAGAACTTCAAATGTTTGGGTGAATGATCTCTTCCTCCATTAGTAAAATCCTCTCTTATTTGATCTCTATCACAACTTTATCTTTGCACCAGGGGGTTTGACTAAGTCTTCTACATCTAACAAATCTCTCATTGCTCTAAAAAACAAACATGTTCATTTTATTTTCAATCCGTTCTTTTTGTAACAGCTTTAACTTTTTTTTGAAAGTTTTTTATAAAATGTTTCCTATAAAAAGAGAGTTTGTTCTAGCTTTAAAATGTTGTTGAGATAGTTGAGAAAACTGGTTTTTTACAACTGAGAGAAAAGAGATTTCAAAGAATTGGCACAGGTTCTTGAAAGATTTTCAAATTACAAAGTGTGCTTGTTCTTGGTTGGTTCTAAGGCTTGGCTAGAGGTGTTGTCACTGTGTGAGCAATCTGTTCTACTGGTCTAAGGCAAATTTCTACATTCTCTATCAGGTGTATTCGTTTCATATCTCAATTACTTGTAAAGTGTGTTTGTAAAATTCTTCTTGATAGGGTTTCTTGAAGAGTTGTGTGTGTTGGAATAGTGTTTTTCACCAAAGTGTGCCAAGTTCTTGTAGGGTTCAAGAACAGTGGTTGTGTAAGTGTTTTGATTTGTTTGGTTAGTGGATTTCACCTTGAATTAGGTGAGACTGGATGTAGCTCATTTGAGTGAACCAGTATAATCGCCGTGTGTTCAATTTCTCTTCATCCCTGCACTCTTTTACTGTTTTATTTGTTAATCTGTCAGAAATTGAATCTGTTCAATTAAGAATAAATCTGTTCTTTCTGGGCTTGTTCGTTCTGTTCTTGATTTCTGGAAAATCTGTTTGATTCTTTTTAAAAGGTGTATGAACTGTTGATTACAACTGGAATTGTTTGATTTGTGGAAGTTTACCCAATTAATTTTTAAGCTTGTAATTGAACGTTTATCACTTGCTTTAAAAGTTGAAGTTCACTAATTTTGTTTTTCTTTGTTCCTCTCTAATCAATGTGAGTGTAGCTTGAGAATCAATCTGCTTAAAATAAAAAATCACTTAATTGATATAAATGTCTTAATACATAAGTAGTATAAAAATAAATTTGTTCATTGTTAAATAAATCGATTTATTTGTCTCTTTCCTGTGATAAATTCAAATCTGTGCAAAAGTTTTAAAAGCTCAATTCCCCCCCCCCCCCCCCCCCCCCTTCCTCTTGAACTTTGACATTATTGAAGCCAACACATACAACACTAATTTGTATGTAAGAGACAAAATTCGTGTGTAAAACATACTTACACACGGATAAAAAACCGTATATAAAACTGTCGTAGGTAATTGTTACATACAAATTCAGAATCCGTATGTAATTATCTGTTAGATTTACATATTGATATTTCTGTATATAATTTCACCAGACAGTTACATACAAACCGTGTGTAATTACTAATGTATTATATACTAAAAATTTTGTATGTAACTGTGTAGTGAAATTATATAAAAAAAATTTGTATGTAATGTAATTTTTATTTTTTTTGCAAACCTGGGGATATTGAAAACTTTTTTTTTTTAGATATGGATATATTCAAAAGAATTCAAACTTTGACATATATTCATCAATATTGAGACCTTGACATATATTCAAAAGCATAATAAAATAATATTTCTAAATGTTCAAAATATCCAAATGTAATTCCTTCAAACCAAAGAAAACATCTAATAAAAACAAATTCAAGTCATGTGATGGCCTTTGATGCAATTTTTTATGGATAAAACCTAAATATGAAAACAAATTTAGTCTAAATTATAAGACAATAATAGTGAATTATATAAAATTTAAATTTATTATATTCTTACACTCTCCCCCAATAGGCTGAATTAGATGGTGATCACCAATTGAGAGGACCTCCTCCTCTATTGGTTGCAGAAGTTGAATACGTCCCTGCGACATTTGTATATTGGGATGATGCAATATCTGGGTTTGGGGTTGATGCATTAGAACCAACATATGGAGAAAGGGACGAGATGGATTGATCGGGTATTGATGGCATGACGAATGGAGATGGTGTGGATGCAGTAGTATTTGTTATTGATGGGGTGGATCCAACAACAACATGTGGAGATGGTGTGGATGCAGTAGCATTTGCTACTGATGGGATTGATCCATGAGTTAAACATGAAGTAGTTGTAGTGGGTTGAGTGGATGATGGATTTAGGTTGTTTATTCGTGGTAACAATTTTATCACCTAATGTTTCTTTCCCTTTCTTTTATTGGTATGAGGTGATGGTTGATCTCAACCTCCTGATGACATCTATATATGTGGCATGAAATGATAATGAAGTAATATAAGTGTATTAGGGGAGAAAAACATGTAGAATATAATTTATAGAAAATTTCAGATAAACATGCAGAAATATCAACACCAAACATAAACCAAAAATATATTATCAGATTAACTAATGGAATAACGAGTATGTTAAGAACAACAATACAACACTAGTTCCTACAATATATATCATATATTAATACTTAGGTTCTTATGGTTCTTTTAGTGATGTCTAATGCACACCCTATTCTGTAATCACTTTCAACTTAAAATAAGTTCAAGTTGCCTTTGTCTTATTTAAGACACGATTTTAAGTATCTACAATGGAATTTATTGTGCCTATGTCTATCTAGAGCTAGAGATGTCAAAGTTATCTCCATATTCATCTTCACTTTCTCCCTCTTCATTGTCTTCTTCCCATTCATTTGTTTCTTCATCTATTTGATCTTCAAACAATGATACAATGTTTTTATCCACTTCTTCAGGCTTAGCCACTAAATCTTGTAATCCTGAAACCGGTTCAACTTTAATCACTTCATTAAGATGTGACATTTCATTAAATTGGTATGGAACTTCAACTTCTATATCATTAGAATCTATTCGACCTCTGGGCTTCATTTTGATTGCAATAGACCAACCATGTTTGTCTCTGCATGATGTTGGATATGGTACATAATATACTTGTTGAACATTATGTACAATGATAAAAGGATCAAAAGACACATATCTTGTATCCATTCGAATATCCATAATACCATATTTGGAATCCACTCGTGTACGTGTTGTTGATGGATCAAACTAATCACAGTAAAATAATACAACTTTCTTATCTGAGGTCGAAAAATTGTACTCTGCCTCATATATATATATATATATATATATATATATATATATTGAATCAAAACATAGAAATCATCCTCACCTCCTTCTGTAAGGACCTTTACATGAACCCCGCTATTTATTGTTTTCTTTCCCTAGCTCTATGCACGAGTGTGGAATTTGTACCATTCACGAAGAATGTGTGCCATTCTTTTACATATCTTAACGGACCAAGTGATAAATCTTTTGGGTGTTGGTTCCTCTCACTTAAAGGCTCTTTCTGAACCTATAAATATATCAAGGTCATCAAATTTTAATCAAATGGTTAAACAAGTAAAAAAAAATTAAATATAGAATTTGAAGATACATACTTGTCTCCTAAACTACAAAGGGAAATCTACATGTATACAAGCTGAAACATATGATTCAGTAATTTCATTAGAATGTATGAAGAAGTTGTCAATAGTGTTGGGTTTAATAGTGTCAAAGTTCAAGAGGGGGGTGAATTGAGCTTTTAAAACTTTTACACAAATTCGGTCTTTTTGCAAAACAGAGGAAAATAATCTATTTATTTAGCAATGAACAAATTTATTTTTCCTGTTTAGATTGACAAGATAGTTATTCAGATTTCAGATATTAAGGTTTCAATTGTTTTTAACAATGATCACAGAAGCATCTTGATAATCACATATGAGAGAAACCATATTTTCCAATTCAGATCCAATTTATGAGAGTCAAACCAGATTAGGATGTGCTAATTGATATACTGGGGTATAAGCAAAAAAGTGTGCCTCAATAGAATGAAAATTATTTGTCCAGATGTTAATCAGATAATCTTATCAGAAAACAAGAACAGTGAGAGTAAACCCAGAATGAACAGATTCAATTTTTGTTGAACAGATTTATTTTTCTGACATATCGGCAAACGAAATAGTAAAAGAGTGCAGATATTGAGAGAGATTTGAACAAAGCAAGATTATACTGGTTTACTCACATGAGCTACATCCAGTCTCACCTAATCCACTGTTAGCAATTAACAAATTCTTCCACTGTTAGCAATCTTTTATTGAAAACCCTATAAGCATGACCATTCAAAGCATAGCCAATATGAATTCCTTCATCAGATTTTGCATCAAATTTTCCCAAATTCTCTTTGCCATTATTCAATACAAAGCATTTACATCCAAATACCCTAAGATGACTAACACTAGGTTTTCTACCCTTATATAGTTCATAAGGTGTTTTCTTAAGGATAGGCCTAATTAAGGTTTTATTTAACACATAAGTTGCAGTATTGACTGCATCTGCCCAGAAATACTTAGGAAGCTTAGACTCATTTAACATAGTTCTAGCAAGTTCCTCTAGTGATATATTTTTCCTCTCAACAACACCATTTTGTTGGGGAGTCTTAGGGCCTGAAAACTATGTGATATCCCATGTTTTTCACAAAAACCTTTCAAACTTAGTATTTTGAAACTCACCCCCATGATCACTACAAATAGATTTCACACAACATCCATTTTCATTTTGCAGAACCTTTGCCAATTTCTTAAAGGCTTTATAAGCATCATTTTTGTAAGCAAGAAAGAGAGTCCATGTATATCTAGAATAATCATCAACAATAACCAATGCATAAAAATTTCCAGACAAGCTAGCAACTCTAGATGGTCCAAACAGATCTATATGCAAAACATCCACGGGTTTCTTAGTAGAAATAATGTCATTTTGATTTAAAGAAAGTTCTGATATGTTTACGTTTCACACATGCATCACAGAGCCTATTATCTTGAAATTTTATATTAGGCAAACCAGAAACAAGATCCTTAGATTTCAATTTATTTAAGTGATTAGTGTGAATGTGAGCTAACCTTCTATGCCACAGCCAAGACTCATCACTCTTAGACAACAAACATTCATTTACTGAATTAGTTTCCAGGATATCCCAGAGATATATGTTATTCACTCTCTTACCAGTAAACAAAACCTTACCAGAGGAACCATGTGAGATTGTGCATCCATTTGACTTGAAGTTTACCTTGTACCCTTTGTCACATTGTTGAATGATACTTAGAAGACTATGTCTTAGTCCTTCTACATACAAAAAATTCTCAATGATGGTTGAACTCCCAGTTCCAACAATTCCTCTTCCTAGAATTCTTCCACGGTTATTATCCCCATAGGTGACATGTCCTTCTGCCTTGAGTTTCAAGCTAGTGAATTTGGATAGATCACCAGTCATATGCTTTGAACATCCACTGTCTAAATACCATTGATTCCTCTTGTTGCTTTTCTGCAAAACAAAACAAAATAAACTACTCATGGTACCCCTTTTTGTCTAGGGTCTAGCAGTGATTAATACCTTTCCTTTGGAAGCCATTTGGCCAAGCTTTAAGGAACAAGGTATTTTCTAGCAATGCATGTCCTAGAGGTATGACCAGATTTCATACAATAAAAGCAAGTAATAGGGTATGCCTTTTTTTTCAATGTGAAAGGAGGAAAAACTTGTTTTTGCAGGAACAAAGAAATTTGATAATTTTTTAACATTGTTTGTCTTTCCAGAATTATATCCAATTCCGCTTTTGTTAAAAACATAATTTTGTGACCCTAATAAAGCCTCAAGATTATCTCTTCCTTTAGTGAGATTAAACAAAATTTTCAGCAAATACTCAAATTGTTTTTCCAGCATTTTACAGTTATCACAAGTTTTTATAGAAGCATGCAAACATGACAATTTAAGACTTACAAGATCTATTTTAGCTTTATGCAGTTCTTCCTCAAGTGATTTTACCTTAGGTGCAAGAACATTATTCACATTTTGCAATTTAGAACATAGAACAACCAACCTATTTGCCTCACATGAGTTTCTTTAAAGGCTACAAGCAATTGATCATAGTTGTCAGATTCCATAGAAAACTCACTAACCAAAGCAGATATTGATTCTTCATCCTTCATCATGAAGCACAAATTTGTTTCTTCACTTCCTGTTGAGGAGCTGCTTGTTGAAGACACTTCATTATCTTCCCAAGAGATGTAAGCTCTTCTCCCCTTACTTCTTTCAACCTTCTTGCTGGTTGGTTTCTCCTTTATTTGATTATTTGGACTATCACTCTTTATGTGTCCTGTTTTACCACATCCAAAGCAAGTATAGTTAGAAGAATTTAATTCATTAGGTTTAGGATACCTCCTTTTCTGTTGAGTCCTATCCCTGCCTTTCTTCCTTAGGAATTTGCTGAATCTTTTGTGACCACACTTATTGTTTCATCATGTTCAGCATTCTCTATTTCCTCACTGATATCATTTTGTGCACTTGCTTTCAATGTCAGTCCTTTAGTTTTCATTTCCACAATTTCTTGTTCTTTAAGCCTTTTGAGTTCTAGCTCATGTTCAATCAATTTTCCAAACAATGCAATAGTGGACAACTTTGACAGATCTCTACTTTCTGATATGGCAGTCACTTTGGGTTGCCAGCTTCTATCAAGGCACTTCAGCACCTTTATATTGAGTTCTTCTTTGTCAAACACCTTTCCCAGTCCAGTAAGATGATTTACAATATGGGTGAACCTTTTTTGTACACCAGCAATGTTCTCTTCAGGTTGCATCCTGAAAAGTTCATACTCTTGAATGAGTGAGTGTTTTCTTGATCTCTTCACACCCTCTATGCCTTCATGAGTAACTTCCAAAACTTCCCACATCTCCTTAGTCGAACTGCATTGAGATATTATGAAGAATTCATCCATTGTTAATGATGAAGTTATGATGTTCTTGGCTACAAGATCATATTGAGCCTTTTTCTTTTCACTCTCACTCCATTCAGATCTTGGTTTTGCCACTTCTTCATCTTTGACAACCTGCATTGGCACATAAGGTCCATGGACCACATCCTCCCAAATACACGAGTCAATAGATTCCATAAAAATTTCCATTCTTATTTTCCAGAATGCATAATTCATCCCACTAAACATAGGAGGTCTATTAATAGACGAACCCTTAGCAAAAAGCACTTTAAACATAGACATATTGCAAACAAACTTGAGTAAAATACAAGTCCTAACTCTTGATACAAATTATTGGGTTTAATAGTGTAAAAGTTCAAGAGGGGGGTGAATTGAGTTTTTAAAACTTTTACACAGATTCGGTCTTTTTGCAAAACAGAGGAAAAGAATCTATTTATTTAGCAATGAACAAATTTATTTTTCCTGTTTAGATTGACAAGATAGCTATTCAGATTTCAGATATTAAGGTTTCAATTGTTTTTAACAATGATCACATAAGCATCTTGATAATCACATATGAGAGAAACCAGATTGTCCAATTCAGATCCAATTTATGAGAGTCAAACCAGATTAGGATGTGCTAATTGATATACTGGGGTATAAGCAAAACAGTGTGCCTCAATAGAATGCAAATTATTTTTCCAAATGTTAATAAGATAGTCTTATCAGAAAACAAGGACAGTGAGAGTATACCCAAAATGAACAGATTCAATTTTAGTTGAACAGATTTATTTTTCTAACATATCAGCAAACAAAACAATAAAAGAGTGTAGAGATTGAGAGAGATTTGAACAAAGTGAGATTATACTGGTTCACTCACATGAGCTACATCAAGTCTCACCTAATCCAAGGTGAAATCCACTAAAACACAATTCAAAACAATTACACAACCACTGTTCTTGAACCCTACAAGAACATGACACACCTTGCTGAAAAACACTATTCCAGCACACACAACTCTTCAAGAAAAGTCTTACAACCACACTTTACAAAGAATTGAAGAATGAAAAGAATACACCTAGAAAGAGAATGCAGAGTAGAACAGATTGCACACACTGTGACAACACCTCCAACCAAGCAAGAACAAGCACACTTTCTAATTTGAAAAATCTTTCAAGAACATGTACTAATTCTCTGAAATCTCTTAATCTCTAGTGTAAAAATGTTTTCTCAACCACTACTTTTAAGCCAGAACCAACTCCTTTTATAATAAACATTTTATAACTGACTTTTAAAAAAAAGTTAAAGCAGTTATAAAATGAACAGATTGAAAGTAAAAAGAATAGATTTATTTTTCAAAGGCAAAGAGAGTTTCTGAAATGTTGCAGCTTAGTCACAAGGGACTTAGCCAATCAACTTGGTGCAAAGATAAAGACGTGAAAACCTTTTAAGAACCAGGCACCAGATTTAAAAAGAATTTATTCATTTAAGGAAGAACATATTCATTTTTAAAAAGATAACTAGAAATATTTGAACATATGAAACTCAGTCGTTTTGATAGCAGAGAGACTAAGTCAAAATACATGATGTGCAAAACAAGGTTATCAAAAACTCTTAACAAAACCTCAGCTTAAGAAAGAATCTATTCATTTAAGAAAGAACAAATTCATTTTTTGTGCAGTAAAGCATATTATGGTAAAGCATGTGAAAAACATTTATAGAAAACATTGTGCTTGCTCTTATCATACGGTTGAGGGTTAAGAGGTGGGTCATGCAGCAAAAACCTCACTTAAACAACCTCTAATCTAAACACAATACAACCCCTAACACCAAACCCAAACAAAAAAGCAAAATACGAAAGGCTTCAACAAACACATTGTCTTGAAGGGAGCAGCATCCATCTTCAACAAATAGGTGTCAATGCATTAGGTTAGCGATAAATTAATGAATAAATAAAAATATTTTAAAATAATATCTTCCATGAGGCTTACTCAAGGCATGGTTTAACTTCATTACAATTGATCAAAACATGAACATGACCTGAGTTCATTTCTTCATCATTTAACCAACGAGTGAACTCCCTCCCAAAATGATGTCTAGGTTGGTCAAAGACTGATAACATTGATGGAAGCCTTTCACTTTCAATCTCGACTTCATTTCTACTATTTTATGGTCTTAACATAAAGTTCTTGAAATAGTGTGAACAAAAATAAGTCGTCTCACGATGCAAATAAGATGTGCAAATAGATCATTCTACCTTAGCCTTATTCTTCACTAACTGTTTAACATTTCCCATGAATCTATAATTAAAGAAATACGTTATAATTGATAATTATACTTCACATTTTATAAAGACTAATAACTCTTATTATCACCTTTCAAATGGGTACATCCACCTATAATGGATAGGTCCATCAAGTCTCGCTTCATACGCTAGATGGACAAAGAGATGTTCCATAGAATCAAAAAATGTCGGGGCAAATATTCTTTCCTACAAAGAATTTTGGGCATGTTTTCTTCTATCCTAGTAAGTTCATCCTCCAAAGTGTCGTAGAACACAAATCTTTGAAAAAATGACTTAGCTCGATAATGAGATTTAGAACATGAGTTGGTAACAAACTAAATGCTATGGGAAGTAGGCATTCCATGAATAAATGAAAATCATGGCTTTTCATCCCAAGAACCCTTCCTTTGTTTACATAAGCACATCTAGCCAAGTTGGAAGAATATCTGTCAGGCATCGTAAGATCTTTTAGCCATTGGCACACATGTTTTATTTGCTCAACTGCAAGTGTGTAATTTGTTTTTGGCTTGAACTTCTTTCCATTAGGATGTGATTTCAATTCAAAGTCTTTTCGCCTACAATACAAACTTAAGTCCATTCGTGTTTTCTCATTGTCATTTGTCTTCCCCATCATATTCATCATAGTGTTAAAGATGTTATCGAAGAATTTTTTTTCCAATATGCATAACATCAAGATTATCTCTTAATATATTGTCTTTCCAATATAGAAGATCCTAAAATATACTTCTTTTTGTCCAATTATGCCACTCCCCATAACCATGTATTCTTTGCACAAGAAGAAGAAGAAGAAGAAGAAGAAGAAGAAGAAGAAGAAGAAGAAGAAGAAGAAGAAGAAGAAGAAGAAGAAGAAGAAGAAGAAGAAGAAGAAGTTAAAAAAGAAGAAGAAGAAGAAGAAGAAGAAGAAGAAGAAGAAGAAGAAGAAGAAGAAGAAGAAGAAGAAGAAGAAGAAGAAGAAGAAGAAGTTAAAAAAACTCTTTTTATGGAGAATTAATTTTTAATTTTCTTCCAAATTTCCTAGTCCTTTAAATTTGTACAAAGTAGTATATGCTTTATTTTAGGGCTTGTATTCCGGCCATTTATCTTGCACCATGTTTTGGACCAATTTTCATGGATCAATAATAATAATAATAATTATTATTATTACTCATCTACAAATTGGGTGCTTGGTTTTTTAGAAACTTTCCTGAGAAGTTTCGTCCAATGTTAAATGATAAATAATAATAATTATTATTATTATTATTACTCATCTACAAATTGTGTGCTTGGTTTTTTAGAAATTTTCTTGAGAAGTTTCGTCCAATGTTAAATGATAATTTGCTTACCAAAAGATCAAATATTTTCACTCTCTTTCAACTATCGTTGTTTCAATATTTCAATTTAAAAAATAAACATTTTGAAACATTTTGCATCAATTACCCTTTTACATTATTTAATTATTTTATTGTATTGTGTTTTTTAATTATTACTATTAATATTATTATTATTATTACTCATATTTATTGAAAAGTTTCATGTAGTGTTAAATAAGAGTTTGTTGATTTATAAAAATGTTACATCTTTTCACTCTCTTTTGATTGTTGAGATCCATTCCAGTAAAATTAAAAGATATTATAGATTTATAATAGTATTTTTTTTATAGATAAATGTGTTGTTCGATTTGTTTCAAGCATAAGTCAATAGTAGTCTTCATGTTAGGGTTCAAAAATTATTGTAAACTTATGTTACGTTGTTCCTAATTATATGAGTTCTAAATATTAAATTGAATATGATGATCTCAAAAACAAACATATTGATTAATGAACAACAAACAACAAAACTATGATAATACATGTTACTTTGTTTGGAAAATTTATTATAATTATTATTATTACTTATATTATATATTTTTATTTTAAAATTATATAAGTAAATTCTCAAATATATTGAAGATGGATGGAACAACTTTTATAGGTTAAAAAACTTTAAAGGGGTGACAAGATTGTTTCTGAAACACAAATCAACGAACCAAATAATGAAATTCGAGTGATTTTTCTTTTGTGAGAAATTATTATTTTTGATGATTGTTTCTTACTTTGTTGAAATTTAAAGAATGATTTGCTTTAAATTCATGTCTCACAATGTTGAGACCTTAACAAGTTATTTTTACGCTTAATGTTTATGATTTATTTAACTAATTTCTATTATGTTTAGTTTCTTTTATGAAAATATGATTTTTATTATGTTTAGTTTCTTTCATGCAAATATAATTGATGGTTTTTTTTTTTAAATTCAAACTACTTTATTTTTTGTAAAATACTTATTTTTTTAACTATTGTTCTTGCATGTAATTGATATTTTTATGTAATTTTCACTTCTTTTAGATGTTTTAAATTATTAATCATTGTAGAACTTGTATTATGTTTTATAATATCAAATTTAATATAATATCTAAAATATAATTTTTTAATAGTATAATATCAAACTATTTTACTTTTTGTAAAATACATATTTTTTTTTATGTTTCTTAAATTTAAATTGTTTGTTGTTAGTTCAGGCATGATCATATGTGAAATTTTATAGTGATACTTAATATTAAGAGTTTTATACATAAAAATTATTGTTCTTTCATGTCATTTTTTCTAAATGTTTCAAATTATTAACTATTGTAGAACTTATATGATGTTTTATGATATCAAATTTAATATAATATCTAAATTATAGTTTTTTATAATTTTTTAATATTATAGTTTAAAATTAAGATTTTATAAGAACTACCATGGGTTGCACAGTGACGATGATTATTGATCACTCTTTTTATTTGAATTTTTAACTTAAACTCATTTATCTAAAATGACCAAAATATTATCTTTTTAAATACAATAGGAGTTAACTAAAATTGATTAAACTTTAAAAAAAAATGTGACTTAATTAAATCTAAGTGACAAATACTTAACAAACCACCATTTATCAAATTAGTAGAGACTTAATAAAAAAGATTACAAAAAAATTAATAGAAGAAAAAATAATAAATCTTTCATAAACTTTTAAATCATTGTTGACGGTCCAGAGAAACTTTTGTCGTTTACATTAAAGTGGTCATTTAGTGTCATCCAATTTCATTCAATTAATTAAAAATATAGTTAATAAATTATTTAATTTTGTTTATGGATCTATTATTGATTTGATGTACTCATTATTGATGTTTGCGTCTTTATTGTTTTAAAGATTGCTGCGTGACACCACTCATACAATTTTTTTTAATTAATGTCTCTTAATTTTCTTTTGTTATGAAGTTAAAGATTTAAACGGATCTATTGGCTATAAGCTATTATTCAGTTAATGCCAAATGTCGTTATTTTTTATTTTTTAATTCACTTCTCACTTCTAATGGGAATAAACATTTCTTTTACAGTTTTACTTTTTAGATTCAGTTTAATTGTATTAAAAGAAAATATGATCATTTTTCATACTTAGTTTCGTAAACATACAATATGAATTCAAACTTAATATTATCATAAATAATCTAAAACTTGCATATCTATATATAGCTTCTTCTTTTTTAAATAATTTGTTATTACATTGAATCTTGAGTTTCTTTGATAATTTGTTTAATATATAATATTTTAAAAATCTATATATAATAATAACAGAAAGATTTCAAAAAAAAAATACTCTTTGTAACATTATTATATTTGCAAGAGGATTTTCAAGAAGTAAACAACCCTACAAGAAATATTTTGGTAAAAGTTTATAATTTTGTAATTACTTTTGATTGAAATTGACTAAACACACAAAGATAAAGAGTAATAAGATCAAGAAAATCGAATTACATATCAACAATGATCAATTCTTGAGTAGTCAAATTTACAAAATAGCTAATATAACAAACTTTTAAAGTTTCTACAAAAATCTTTTTTGATTAAAGATTTTCTTCAACTATCCACCTTTTCTTCATGGTTTTCCAAGTGAGCTCAAAAGATTGAGTGATTCTTGTTGCAATTTTGTGTATCTCACTTCTTGGAGGATAACCCAAGGGATAAGAGAAGACACTCACCATGTCATCCGCAAACTCATCAACTTTTGAGTACTCCAATTTTTTTAGCTTTGATTCAATATCCCGTAAACTCATTGTCTTCTTCTTTTTCACGTTCTTATGGATAACAAGATCACTCTTTTTGAAAATCCATGCATCTCTTCCAACCATTAAACGCTTCAACACTGCCCAACATTGCATCTTTTTGTGTTTATCCATTGCCATTGCATGCTTCTCCCTTTTCTTGCACTCCATGCGCAATCTTTCTTTCTTCTTTCTCTTATCACACCCCTTGTACCTAATTTCTTGATTTCTGGCACCAGATTGTAATGGAATTTTTGTATCAACCCATATTGCTTTTGCGTAACCCTTCTTATTCTTCAATTCACATACACCTTCACACTTTTGAGGACATGAAGAATAAATTTTTATGATCAGCTTCTTGCAAGATTGTTCTAATTCTCCCATTGTTGAGTAGAAAATGAATGAAGAAAATGAGAATAGAAAAAAAAATATGACTTAGAAGACCAAATATCATTATTTAAACTAATATATATAAAAGGAAAGTGATAGTAAAATTTATTATTTTATTCTTTTAAATAAGATTTTATATCAAGAAACGTTTAGTAATATCACTTATTTTCTTTAAATTCTAATACTACTTTAAAGAATTTATTACAAATTCAATATAATTAATATTAATATAAAATATTATTATATTATTTTTATTTAGATATACATAACGGATACTACTATTAGTATATATATTTAAACTAATATATATATATATATATATATATATATATATATATATAAAAAAGGAAACTGATAGTGAAATTTATTATTTTATTCTTTTTAATAAGATTTTATATCAAGAATATCAAGAACTGTTTAGCTTTTAAGATAATAATATCACTTATTTTCTTTAAATTTAATACTGTTTTAAAGAATTTATAACAAATTCAATATAATTAATATTAATATCAAATATTATTATATTATTTTTATTTAGATATATATAACGGATACTACGTACATATATTTAAAGGAATATATATAAAAGGAAAGTGATAGTTAAATTTATTATTTTATATCAAGAACCGTTTAGTTTACAAGATAATAATATCACTTATTTTCTTTAAATTTAATACTACTTTAAAGAATTTATTACAAATTCAATATATTATTTTTATTTAGATATACGTAACAGATACTACTATGAGTATATATTTAAAATTAATCTAATGGTCACAACTTCATATACTTTTTTTTATTTGAATATAGTGTTTTGATGTTATATTTGGGCACACCCTTTCACTGTTTTCACCATCCAAACACGGTTTATAGCAAATTATTGTTTTTGTTATTCCAAATTAAAGGATTCTCAATCTTGCACTGTATTTCTGGTTACTGTATATGGGTTGGGATACCCCTGAAGTATCCCTTTAAATTTTATTTATTCATTGCTGATAAAAAAAAAAACCCCGTTGTGACCTTATTCAATGGACAACCAGTTCTTGACCCACAAACTGAGGTCACTTCGTTGAGTTTTTATTTTTTTTAATTGGGTACATTATTTCTTTTAATCCTTTAATCATTATTATCTTACTTTTTATTCTTTTGATTTTGTGTAATGTTATTTTTAATGTTTAGGGTAAGAACTTTAACATTGACAATATAATAATGTCGTCTATTCAACAATTATCACATATATTTAATTGAGTGACATGAATTTGTTATTATTTATTAAAATTTTAATTATCACATTATTTAGAAATAATATTTTGATAATCCATCAGAAGAGAAGTAGTGTGGAATAGTACGTATGTTCTTTTGTTCTTCATGTGATAGACATTACAAAAGTAGTTCATCAAACTATTGTCGATTGTGAGCATCGTTCAAGTATATGATTTTTTAACTGGGTTCGCAAGACTCGAGAAGCTCAACTATACATTTATTATCGTTGACATCACTTCATTTTTCATTGACATCAAGTGCAAGTGCAAGGTAAGGACATGTTTTGGACCTTCAAATTAATAGCCAACAGAATACACCAAAAAACAATTATACTTATATATAATAAAAATATGAATTCTCTATATATATAATATAATTAAAAATATATCTAATTTACTCTTTTATTTATATATATATATATATTAAAACTTAGTATATAATTAAAACATTTATTTCTTAAAATTTAAATATGAAATAAAATATGTGAATAAATAATATATATATCAGATTTTAATTTAATAAATATATTAAATTTTTCATACAAAAGTGCTCAACTTTTATCTAATTTATATAATTATGTCAATATTATTTTAAAATGAATAAATACACTTTATTAAAAAGTAAAATGTAAATTTAAATTATCAGACCAAGTATACTACTTATGACATATAAATATTAAATTAATTTTATAAAATAAAATAAAAATGTAAATTTACTTCACCATAAATATTTTATATATTTTTAAAAAGTTAATTATGTATAATAACTATTTAAATCATCAAATTTTATTTTTTAAAATTATTGTCTAAAAATAATTTTAAATAAATAATTATATATTTGTTACCATATATTATATATTATTTAATATTTTATTTCAGAAAGATATATTTTAGATAACATCATAATATATATTAAAAAAATAATATAATAAATATATTAAATATATTAAACTTTTCTCATAAAAATGTTTAAATTTGGTTTAATTTATATTATTATTTTCAATATTATCTTAAAATGGATAAATAAACTTTATGAAATTTTAAAAAGTGAAATTTGAGTTTATTTGATTTATAAAAAGAAGTTTAAACACATTCTGAAAAGTATAAACAATATAATCTACGCATCCACTGGTAACAATTATTAGCTCAACAATAAGTTTAAATATTTGATTTACATTGCAGAGTTTTTTTTTTCATCGACAATAAACAATTAAATTAAATTGATTACTTAAGAACTGGTCTAACCCTCATACAGAGAATAAAAGATAAAAGTTTATTTTCACTTCTGTATTTAAAACTCACAGATTAATCTTCTACTTCTTTTCCCAACACAGTGATCACATAGTCAATGATTAATAACATGAATATCAAATTGGTACGGATCCAAATAAATTGGATTGTAGTACTCACAATGTTTGAGGTACAAGATTATATGGTGGTTTATTCTTTTCTCACCCAAGAAAAAATTGGAGGGCTAAAAAATCTACAGCACTGCATAAAAAAGTAGTGAGTTAAAGAAGGTGAAAATGTATTGAATTAATGTATTTTGTATTTTCGATTTTGCATCTTGAAATCTGATTCAAGCTTTGTTTTGTTCATGCTTTTCTCATAAAAGCAAAGCACACAACCACTCTTTTCTCACATGCCTGCAAATTTCATATTTTAGCCAAAAATGGGATGTTGAAAAATTTACAGCTTTGGACAGAGAAAGCAGTTACTTAAACAAAGTAAATGTATAGAAATTTAAAGTTTTGTATTTTCAAATTTGAAATGTTATTTGAAATCACACGCGAATAAGTGCTTATTCTCCAGCTAAGCTTGGCAATAGAAGTTGTATATTGTTTTTAACAACTTTCTTTTTTTTGTGGTTTTTTCTTATCATGATTTTCTTCCTTTGTTCAAAAACCAAAAGTTCTTCCTTCATATTATGTCAGTCCTTCATCTGAGAAAATTTGGACCATACTTTCTACCTTTAAAAAATATAATATATTGTTGCTCTTTAAATTCTATGGTTGTGTCTCTGTTCTTTAAATCAAAATATATAAGATCAGTTCAACAATTTTGAAATCTTGTACAATTAAGTTCAATTAGTTTCTACAACCTTTTGCCTTTTGTTATTTTCTTCAATTAGTTCCTACACAAGGATTATTAGCTTTACAATAATAAGAATTTGAATATTTGATTTACATTATTGTAAAGTATTTGATAACCCAAATTAGAAAACTTCTTCACGGTGGTCATCAGAATGATCACATAGTTAGTGATTTTTATAAAGGGTTGATCCTTGGGATTCTTTTTATTATTGATAGAGATGGGATAGACACTAGGAGGTCTATTCTTTTTATTATTGATAGAGATGAGATAGACACTAGGAGGTCTTTTTGGTTGATATATAGATGGAAAGGTACTTTATGAGCATGTATAAGAGTTGGACCACCGGTAAAGTGGTCTCACTTAATTTCATTACTATTTACTGGAAAAAAAACATAGTCAGTGATTTAACTGAACATGAATATAAAATTGGTACTGTTGTGGATACAAATAAATTGTATTGTAGTAGTATGAAAGTTTGAGGTACAGGATTATATGGTGGTTCATTCTTTTCCACAAAAGAAAAAAAATTGGAGGGCTGAAAAATCTGCAGTAGTGGATAGAAAAATAGTGAGCTAAAAAAGATAAAAGTGTATTGAATTAATGTATTTTGTATTTTTTTTATTTTAAATTTTGAAATCTGATTCAAATTTTGTTTTGTTCATGCTTTTCTCCTCCCAAAATCAAAGTAAACAACCACTATTTTCTCATAGTCATGCATATTTCATATTTTTTAGTCAAAAATAGGTTGTTAACAAATTTGCAGCTTTGGACAGTGAGAGAAGTGAGTTAAACAAGGTAAATGTATTTGAAATTTCAAAATTCAAAAATATTTATTTGATAATCGTGCTCCAGTTTACAATCCAATAAATATTAATATTTTAATTATTTATAAAAATTTATAATTTTTTGAATTTTAAAATAATTTCTAACATTTTGTATTTTGCTTGTATTTTCATTAAGGAGGTTTATTCTTCTTTTTAAATTTTTTTTAATTACAAATATTAATATTTATTATTGTTATAGGTTGAAGCAGAGTTGTCAAAGCATCATAACCCTTTGAAATTTTGTATTTTTAAATTTGAAATGTCATTTGAATTTACACGCGGATAACTGTTTATTCTTTGGTGAAGCAGTTTATTCCTAGGGGTGTGGTTTTGGTTGAGAAAATGGAGAAATAAGAATGGGAGATGAACAGAGAAATAGAGGTGACAGAAAAATGAGTGAATGAAAGAGTGTGAAAGAGAAATTAACAAAAGCATGCAAAATAGATTTGTTGCATATTTGATTTGGTTTTGTACACTTATTATTATATTTTTACTATATCATTAAATCCTTTGAGAATTGTTGCGAGTGGAGAGTGGGAGACGGGAAGGATATTTTGTTTTGGAAAGATGTTTGGGTGGGCAATGAAGATCTGAAAAGTAAATTTCCAAGATTGTTCTCTTTGTGTGGTAATAAAGAAGATAGTTTACCGTCTTGTGGGGGAGTGGGTTAATGATAGATGAGAGTGGAAGTTAATTTGGAGGAGAGGTCTGTTTGATCGGGAAATATACCAGGAAGTCCAGCTGTTACAAGAAGTGGAAAGACCCTATCATGAATTTTGTAGATAGTCGAGTTTGGAAGGCTGGTAAGGATAGTGGTTTCTAGGTAAAATCTGTCTATACTCTTTTAAGAGGCCCTGTGGAGGGAAAAAGTGTGTTTGTCTTCCTCTAGAAGACTACTGCTTTGTCCTCAACACAAATTATCGCTTGGAGGGTGTTGATTAATTTGATTGCCACAAAAGCTAACTTGGAGAGGCGTGGGGTTTTGGTGAATCTCGTGGGCAAAAGAGGGTTGTCTTTACAAGAGAGAAACCCAGAGCCACAGGTCAGATTTAGGATGAACGAGCATGGAAAGGTTCAGGTAGACCAGTCAGAGGTACTTGTGGCAGTGGGAGCACGGGTTGTGCTTCAGCTAAGGTTCCTAGACGATAGTGGGTTGGGAGAACCAGTATTCCAGCAGTTAAAACTTCTCCAGAAAAATTCTTGTTGAATATGGAGAGTGTTTGTTCTCAGGTTGTTTCAGGATCCGGCAGTTCCTATAAGTGGAGTCGGTAGGAACAGAAAACGGGTCAGTGACTGATGTGTTGAAACTCAGGGGAGTTTTAACGAAGTCTTAAAAATGATTAAGAAGGCTGGTGGCAACTAGAGGTGGAACATTGAGTTCCGTCGACAGATTACAGGAAGTACATGTACACAGTTGAAGCGCAGGTGAACATTGTTTCGTGACTTTAAGTGGGAGATTGTTGGGTATGAAGTCAAGACCAATTAGGTTGAGCTGACAAGACACCATGTACACAGTTGAAGCGCAGGTGAACATTGTTCCGTGACTTCAAGTGGGAGATTGTTGGGTATGAAGCCAGGATCAATTGTGTTGGGTTGAGTAGACACCATGTTTTAGTGAGTGGGCTTAATCATTGTGTCCCTTTATTATCTCTTTTTATCTCTATTTAAAGAGATCATTGTACTTGTAATTGGTGTGCAACAGGATATAATGAAAACCTAATAGTTGCCCGTGTGGATGTAGGTTGCAGTTGGCGACCGAACCACGTTAAATCATATGTTGTTTATTTTCTGCAGTTGATTTGTGATTATGTGTGTTGTTTCCGCGTGTATCATTGAGGACATGAAGAATAAATTTTTATGATAAGCTTCTTGCAAGATTGTTCTAATTCTCCCAATGTTGAGTAGAAAATGAATGAAGAAAATAAGAATAGAAAGAAAAATATAACTTAAAAGACCAAACATTATTATTTAAATCAATATATATAAAAAGTAATTGATTATTTTACTATCTTTTTAATAATGATTTTATATCAAGAACGGTTTAGTGTTCAAGATAATAATATCATTTATTTTCTTTAAATTTTAATACTACTTTAAAGAATTATTACAAATTCAATATAAATAATATTAATATCAAATATTATTATATTATTTTTATTTAGATAGAAGGAAAAATATTACTATATATGCAATTTGAAGGAATAAAATCATATTTAAATCTTTCATAAACTTTTAAATGGTTGTTACTGTCCAGAGAAACTTTTGTCCTTGTTCATTTAATGTCATATAGCATATTGTAAATATCCAATTTCATTCAGTTAATTAAAAATATATTTAATAAATTATTTAATTTTGTTTATGATTCTATCATTGATTTGTTGTACTCATTATTGGTGTTTGCGTCTTTATTGTTTTAAAGATTTCTGCGTGAACACAGTCATACCATTATTTTTAATTAATATCTCTTAAGTTTCTTTTGTTACGAAGTTAAAGATTTAAACGGATCTACCGGCTATAAATGTCTCAACTAGAAATGGATCGTCGTAAACATACCGGAGACCGTCATAAAGAGACCGGAGAGGGCAGTAGATCTCGCTTATTAGTGAGGCAGGATGGTAACGGTCCCCAGCACAGATTAAGTAACAACTCCACTACGTTCTTCTTCTCTAACTTTCCTGATGACTATGGAGAGAAGGATATGCTCAAAATCTTCCAAAGATGGGCAAGGGTGAAAGATGTCTTCATCTCCCGTAGGTTGAATAAGTGGGGAAGAAGATTTGGTTTCGTGAGTTTATTTGACGTGAAGAACGTGGCGAAGCTGGAGAAGGAGCTCGACCAGATATACATAGGAAATAGAAAACTTTATGTGAACATCCCGAAGTATCTTCGCCATCAAGCGGAGCTCCCTAGGGAAGAGTCAAAGGACGCCAGGAAAACGACCATGGTGAGGCCAATGATGGGCAAGAACAAGATGGAAGATGTTGACGAGAACAAGACTACAAAAATGAGGGAAGTTTGGGAGGAAAGGGGATAACAAAAAGGTTATCCCCTTTATAGAATCTGCGAACATGATGAGCTGGCAAGAATAGTTGTGGATATTGAATGCCTGGATACCCAAAATACAATCAAAGGGGGTTTGGGCCAAGTTAGGAATTTGGAGGCCCATTTCGAGGAGGTTCAGGCGGGTGCGGGTGTGAGTGGATCCAGGTCAGGGCCATCTCAAACGGAAATCGGGTCAGACCATGATCACAGGTTCGCTCGAGGTGCAATAGGAGGCTCGTTAGGAGGAAGGGTGATGCACCAATCTCAGGAGGAGTGGTCCTCAGCGTATTCAAACAAGGAAATCAGTGTCAGTCGCACCATAGCCCCAGAGAGTGGGGCGGAGACGAAGACCGTGGAACAGGAAGAGATGCTCAAAGGTTATCATCAGCACGAAGCAACTGTTGAAGCGAAAGGCCTTGGGGATGTCTGCACAGATAGTGGGTTCCCTATACGGTTAGGAGTTGAAGAGGGGGGGAGGCCAGTAGGAAACGCTCAACACCAAAGGAAGACCAATGGATTAATGGAATTGGAAGCTCCGAACTCTCACCCAAGTCGCTCTGTTAGATTAAGATCTAAGGCAACTCGTGTTGGGAATTTGCATCAAACCATTCAAGGTATGTCCTCTGTCTCTCTTTCGGATGAGGATATAGATAATTGTAACTCAAGGTTGCGAGATACGGTTTCACCAGCGGATCTGTCTAAGTTGTGGGAGATCAGTAGAAGAGTAGGGATTTTCTGCAGGGGGGATGATCAGGAGGTCGAAAAAGAATACGTGTGTATGGAAGCTAGAGACGTGGAGTTTTTGAAGAATGTTGAGGAAGGAAACAAGGATGGTCTACTATGATTATAGTTAATCTAAACATAAGAGGGTTGGGGGGAGGAACCAAGGCTAGGTATATGAGGTAGATTATAGGAAGTGAGGGAGCTGATTTGGTGTGCTTGCAAGAAACAAAAGCTAAAGATTTATCGGATGCTAGATGTTTTTCTTTGTGGGGTGTTAATACAGTTGGTTGGATTCATAATCAAGGGGACGAAGGGAGTGGAAGTTTGCTGTCTTTGTGGCACAAAGACTCTTTTTCTTATGAACATCACCTGATGGGCAAACGCTTTATTGCAGTTTTTGGTCAACATATTAAATCTTCTTCTAGGTGTGTGGTGGTTAATGTTTACTCTCCGTGTAACCTGAGTGGTAAGAAGGCTCTGTGGGAGGAACTCTCTAAGGTGAAGGAGGCCTCCCAAGGATCTGTATGGTGCTTATGTGGTGACTTTAATGCTGTTAGAAGTAGAAGTGAAAGGAAAGGAGTCAGGAGCAGGGTTGAACAATCAAGTGAGATCAGGGGCTTTAATAGTTTCATTGAATCTTTTTCCCTCATAGAGTTACCTTTGGTTGGCAAGACTTTTACGTGGTTCAAACCCAATGGAACGGCCAAAAGCAGAATTGATAGAGTCTTCGTTACTGAAGAATGGTTACAAATATGGCCGATGAGCAAACAATGCGTTCTAAGAAGGGAAGTGTCTGATCACTGTGCATTGGTGGTGAAATCCGTGGAGAAGGACTGGGGACCCAAACCGTTCAGATATGTTGATGCTTGGTTCTTTGATAAAGGTTTTCTCAAGATGGTGAAAGCTCGATGGCAGTCTTATACAGCGCAGGGGAATGCTTTCATAGTTTTTAAAGAAAAACTGAAATGCCTCAAGTCTGACCTGAAGACATGGAACAAGGAGGTATTCTATAGGATTTGGAGGATCTTTGATGAGAATCAAATAAAGGAGGCTTTTATTAATGGAGAAGAGGACATCCACCCTCACATTTGAAGTTCTTCCTTCTAGTCTTCTCAAAATTAAAAGAAGACATAAAATAAAGATGAGGCCCAAGCCCAAAGCCCAAGCCCAAGCCCAAGAAGGCCAAAGCCCAAAGAGCCCAAGTCCATCCCATGAGGGGCAAGGCCAAGCTTTGAAATACTCTTGTATAGTTTTAGGAGGTGTGGTTATTAAATAAAGGTGTGTGAAAATGTAAAATAAAGTCACATTGTCCATGTGACTTAGGAGAGTGGTGTAGGTGTAGTTTTTGGGAGGTGTCATAGTAGAAAAAGGTCACACCTCCCATGTGACTTGTTTTTGGTGGGAATTTCAAATGAGTTTATTTGAAATTTCCCACCTATTTTTCAGCACCTTAGGCTATAAATAGAGGTGCTTCCTTTGTAAAATTCAGATTAGAATTAATCTAAGAAAACTCTACTCAAATTTTGAGTGAACTTTGGAGAGCTTTTGGAGCCTTCTTCTCTAGTCTTATCTTGATGGATCAATGGAGTCCTCAAGTGGCGGCATCACTCTTACCTAGGAGCATTCCACACTTCTAGTGGCGAGATCATCCAACATTCTTCCATCTTCATGAGCACTCTCTTCTCCTTCCTTCCTTCTCTTTCAATTGCTTTTGTTGTCTTGTGTTCTTGAGTATTTTGGTTCGGTTTTTCTGTTTTTCCAGCATCTATTGTTTCTGTTCTTGCCTTTTATTTTCAATTCTGTTCGGTTCATTTGTGTGCTTAATCATTTCTGTTCGGTTCCTTTTAATTTCATCTCTTTTGTTCGGTTCAATTTGACTAAAATTGGTTCATCCAATGAGTTTGGGATTTGGTACTAGTTTTTGGTGAGTTCTTGTCTTAGAACAATGATCCAACTCTAAGAAAAGTGCCTCTATTATGTCCAACTCAAGGTGATTCCTAAGAAGGTCAAGAACCTTTCTCTATATGGCTAGTGGAATCACATCAATCTTGATAACCAAGATTGTAATGGGGAATTGGGGGAAAGAGGTAGACTGAAAAGAATGGAGTTGGTAAGCTGCCTCGCAGAGAATGATAAGAGAATCGAGTCCCTCATAAGTCAGAAGGCTAGAGCAAACTGGTTTAAGTATGGAGACTCTTGCACTAGATTTTTCCATTCGTCTATGAGGTGGAGGAGGTTGAAGAACGAAGTGAAAGGTGTTGAGGTAGGGAGCCAATGGTGTGAGCAACCGTCCACAGTGCGAACAGAGGCCAAGAAGTTGTTTGAATCTAGATTTTGTGCTACGAAGGATCTAGGGGTAAGGTTGGATGGTGTTGAGTTTCAGTCATTATCAGCTACGGAGAATGAGACCTTTGTAGCCATGTTCTCTAAGGAGGATATAAAGGAGGCAGTGTGGCAGTGTGAAGGTTCAAAGAGCCCAGGTCCTGATGGGTTTAATTTCAACTTCATTAGGAAGAGCTGGGAGTTTATAAAAGAGGAGATAGTAGCATATATGGCCCTGTTTCACACGACGGGGTCTATCCCGAATGGCTGCAATGCTTCGTTCATTGCACTTATCCCTAAGATCAAGGATCCATCTAAGCTAGAACAGTACAAACCCATCTCACTAGTAGGTGTCTTATACAAAATCATTGCAAAGGTTTTGGCCAATAGAATGAAGAAGGTGATGCCAACAATTATAGATGACAACCAATCTACCTTCCTAAACGGTAGAGGGATCCTAGACAGTGTGTTGATGGCCAATGAGGTTCTGGAGGAACTAAGGAAAAGGAGGAGAAGTGGGCTTTGTCTGAAGGTGGACTTTGAGAAAGCTTATGACTCGGTCAGATGGGAATTCTTATACGACATGTTGAGCAAGATGGGGTTTCATAGCTTGTGGATCTCCTGGATTAGAGGGTGTATGGATTCTGCTACGGTATCGGTGTTGGTCAATGGGAGTCCTACGGAGGAGTTCAAACCTACTAGGGGGTTGAGGCAGGGAGACCCCCTGACACCGTTTCTTTTTCTTGTTGTTGTAGAAGGCCTTGCAGGGATAGTAAGAGAAGCTCTAAAGGTCAACATGTTGACGGGTCTCAAGATAGGACGCAAAGAGGAGGAAGTTTGCATTCTCCAATTCGCGGATGACACCTTATTCTTCTGTGAAGATAAAATCAATAATGTGATAACATTGAAAGCCATCTTAAGGGGCTTTGAGCTTGCTTCAGGCATGAAGATTAACTTCCACAAATCTAAGCTGATTGGCATTAACATACAAAGTAATATTGTAGATTGTTTCACCAAGATCTTGAATTGCACTCAGATGGGGATACCTTTTAAGTATTTGGGTATAGAGGTGGGAGGGAACCCAAGGAGGAAACATTTCTGGGAACCTGTTCTCAATAAGCTTAAAGCACGGCTCAGTATTTGGAAAGGGAGGTTCTTATCTCTAGCAGGGAGAAACTGTTTTAACAGCTGTACCTTTGTATTATCTCTCGTTGTTCAGGGCTTCGGAGTCGGTATGTACAAGGATAGTCAGAATCCAAAGCAGATTTTTGTGGGTTGGGGGAAGGTCAACAAGCCAATATCATGGGTAAGTTGGAAAGACGTTTGCAAACCAAAGAAAGACGGAGGGTTGGGTTGCAGAGATATTCGAAAGTTCAATCAAGCCTTGATTGCCAAATGGAAATGGCGTTGCATATCACTAGAAAAAGGTAGGTGGAAGGAGGTGTTGGGGTCAAAGTATGATCTGGATTGTGATAACGGCTGTATAACTGTCAAAGACCAATATTGGTGGTGGAGAGATCTAAACAAAACGTGCAAAGAGGGTGTAGGTAGAGGGTGGTTTCAAGAAGAACTACGATAGGAACTCGGATGTGGAGACAAAGCAAAGTTCTAGGAGGAGGTGTGGGTTGGAAGTGAGAACCTTAAAACCATGTTCCCACGTTTGTACTCTTTTTCCCTACACCAAGGCCAAAGCATAGGCGAAGTTGGAATGTGGTGTAACTCAGAGTGGAGGTGGATATTGAGGTGGAGGCGTATTAGATTTGAGTGGGAGTCCCAATTGGAAGTTGACCTTAACTTGCTCCTCTCCAGGGTCACGCTAAAGAAGAATATTGAGGACATACAGGTGTGGGGGAAGGAGAATTCTGGGACATTTTTTGTAAGCGCTGCCTACAAATGCCTAACCAAGCATAGTGCAGACCCGCAATCCAAAGTGTACAGATTTTTATGGAAAACAAAGGCTTTTCGGAACGTGTTAATGACAGCTTGGAGGGCGCTGAGGGGGAGAATGCCTACAAGACAGTGTTTGAGTAGAAGAGGGGTGTTGATGAACTCAATGCTATGCCCACTGTGTCAGATAGAGGAGGAATCCAACCAGCACATTTTTCTACATTGCAAATATGCCCAACAGGTATGGTCCGAGCGCTTTAAGTGGGTAGGTACATCTACAGTCCAACATAACGACCTTAAGATGCACTTTCTGAAATTTTATTTGTTCCAAGCCACAAATAAACAAAATCTGGTTTGGAAAGGTGTTTGGGTGAATGTGATCAGAGGCATTTGGGACCAACGAAATGTAATCGTATTCCGGCAAGGGGTAGTAGTTGTGGATGAGATTTTTCAGAAAGTTCAACTCAAATCTTGGCTCTGGTTGAAGCACAAGACTCATTCCTTTAATTACTCGTTTGCTGATTGGGTCCTTAACCCATTCATCTGTCTTAGAAGTGTTAAGTAACAGGCAGGCTGTTGTGTTCATCTCATGGATGATGCAGAGGCAGGAGTATGGTTTAATGCATAATAACCTTTGTTTTGGTGGTGAAGTGTGACGACTGCTGGTATAGTATGACAGAGGTGGTTTTTTGTGGTGATTTGTGCGAACGGCTAAGCTCTGTTGCTAGCTAGGATTGAGCTTATAAGCAAGGTTGGGCTGGTACTGTGTGATGGGTGTAGGAGTGGGAGTTGCTGGTATTTATGCATTCAAATGGTCACGTGCTTCTGGTGGAGTGGTTGGATGAAGGAGCCTGCATCATTTACAAAATTAGAGGATGTTTCTATGGATTGAAGAACAAATGGTCATGCTGATGTGGTTCTTTGGCTAGAGAGAACCAAACGCTTCTGAATGGTATTGCCAACTTGGTGGAGTCATATTACGGAGGGGCTACTGTTCAAAAGTATAGATGGTTAATCCTAAAACAGCTAGTAATGACAGGTTACACGTTATAGCAAGGTCCCTTGTTGTAGCAGTAGCTAGTTTTCTCTATTATCTCTAGGGTGTTTTTGCAGATTGAAGATTTTATATCTTCAATATGTTTGTGTAAGTGGGTTGGGATACCCCTTTGTATCCCCTTTAATTAAATTCTATTCTTTGCTGATAAAAAAAAACTGGCTATAAGCTATTATTCAGTTAATGCCAAATGTCGTTATTTTTTTAATTTTTAATTCACTTTTGACTTCTAATGGAAATAAACATTTCTTTTATAGGTTTACTTTTTAGATTCAGTTTAATTGTATTAAAAGAAAATATGATATTTTTCATACTTATTTTCGTAACCATACAATATGAATTCAAATTTAATATTATCATAAATAATCTAAAACTTTCATATCTATATATAGCTTCTTCTTTTTTAAATAATTTGTTATTACATTCAATCTTAAGTTTGTTTGATAATTTGTTTTATATATAATATTTTGAATCACGTTTTATTTAAAAGAAAATTGATATGCTCTCATCTAAGTATGTATGATATTGGTATTTCACTTATGTGGCATATAAAAGGTATATTATTAAGTGAATAAGGTTTATCTAGAGAGTATTAATATAAAAGAGATTTCAAAAATAATACTCTTGTAACATTTACTTAAGCAAGTAAGAGATAGATTCGAAAGTTTATTCTTTTGAATATTCTTTTGAACTATCTATCGTTAGAAAATTATAAATGTGACTCATATGAAATAGATTTTGGACTTTGTGTTTGAATGCAATTTAATAAAATAAAAGACATATTGGTTAATGTAAGAAGTTATATATATATATATATATATATATATATATATATATTTACATTTGATACCTAATGAAAATTTAATCTAATGGAAATTTGGAAAGAATAAAATTGGGTTCTATCTCAAGTTGTTCACCGTTAACCATTAAGAAATAATGTGAAAAGAAAGGAATTACAAGAGATAGATTAAGAAAAGGATTAAAGAAACTACTCACATAAGGACCCTCATAAATAAAGGTAAGTGACTATCTCTATTATAATCGAATATGATGTGTGAGAATCATAATTGAAAGATGATATTGTATGCATTATGTATACTAATATTATTATTGATACTAATATTTATATATATTTTTTAATTTTTTAATTTTTTTATAATTTAAATATTATAATTTTATTTAATTAAATAAAAAAATAATTAAACTCAAATTACTTTTCTAATTTAATTCTAACAACGTAATAAATATTAAAATTATTTCAATTCCCTATGACCTTCTTTTATATTTTCACTTTTTTTATTTTAGTTTGTTCATTGCTTTTAATTCCCATAAAAAACTATAAGAATCCAAATCCGTATGTAAAAATCCATATGTAATGCTCACTTTACATATGCATTTGCATCCGTAGGTAAAAATCGGTATGTAATACTTACTTTAATACGAATCCGTATGCAATGCTCACTTTACATACAGATCTGGATTTGTATATAAAAATCGGTATGTAACACTTACTTTACATATGGATTTGGATTCGTATGTAAAATTCCGTATGTAATGCTCACTTTTCATACGGATATGCATTCGTTTGTAAAAGTTCATATGTAATGCTCACTTTACATACAGATCTGGATCCGTATGTAAAACTTCGTATGTAATGCTGACTTTACATACGAATTTGGATCTGTATGTCAAAATCCGTATGTAACGCTCAGTTTACATACGGATCTAGATCCGTGTGTAAAAATCCGTATGTAACGCTCACTTTACATATGTAAAAATCCATATGTAATGCTCACTTTACATATGCATTTGCATCCGTAGGTAAAATTCGGTATGTAATACTTACTTTAATACAGATCTGGATCTGTATGTAAAAATCGGTATGTAACACTTACTTAACATATGGATTTGGATTCGTATGTAAAAATCCGTATGTAATGCTCACTTTTCATACGGATTTGGATCCGTTTGTAAAAGTTCGTATGTAATGCTCACTTTACATACGAATCTGGATCCGTATGTAAAACTCCGTATGTAATGCTGACTTTACATACGGATTTGGATTTGTATGTCAAAATCAGTATGTAACGCTCACTTTACATACGGATCTTGATTCGTATGTAAAAATTCGTATGTAACACTCACTTTATATACGGATCTAGATCCGTATGTAAAAATCCGTATGTAACGCTCACTTTACATACGAATTTGGATTCGTATGTAATCCTAATATCAAATTTCTTGTAGTGATTATAGATTTGTAATAGTATTTCTTTTTTTTATAGATAAATGTGTTGTTCGATTTGTTTCGAACATAAGTTAATAGTAGTCTTCATGTTAGGGTTCAAAATTTGTAAACTCATGTTACGTTGTTCCTAATTATATGAGTTCTAAATATTAAATTGAATATGATGATCTAAAACACATACATATTGATGACTGAACACCAAACAACAAAACTACGATAATACAATATGTTCCTTTGCTTGAAAATTTTATTATAAGAATAATAATAATAATTATTATTACTTATATTATATATTTTTATTCTAAAATTATATAATAGTAAATTCTCAAATATATTGAAGATGGATGGAACAACTTTTATAGGTTAAACTACTTTAAAGGAGGTGACAAGATTATCTCTGAAACACAAATCAACGAACCAAATAATGAAATTCTAGTGATTTTTCTTTTGTGAGAAATGATTATTTTAGATGATTATTTCTTACTTTATTGAAATTTAAAGAATGATTTACTTAAATTCATGTCTCACATTGTTGACACATGAACAAGTTAAGTTTACTTTTAATGTTTATGATTTATTTAACTAATTTCTATTATATTTAATTTCTCTTATGCAAATATGATTTTTATTATGTTTAGTTTCTTTCATGCAAATATAATTGGTGCCTTTTTTTTAAATTCAAACTACTCTACTTTTTGTAAAATACTTAATTTTTAACTATTGTTCTTCCATGTAATTGATATTTTTATGTAATTTTCACTTCTTCTAGATTTTTTAAATTATTAATAATTTTAGAACTTGTATTATGTTTTATAATATCAAATTTAATATAATATCTAAATTATAATTTTTTAATAGTATAATATCAAACTATTTTACTTTGGGTAAAATACTTATTTTTTAATTATTTTTCTTCCATGTTTCTTAAATTTAAATTGTTTGTTGTTAGTTCAGGTGTGAGGATAGTGAGATGCCGAGTTTTATCTAAAATACCAAAATATTATCTTTTTAAATACAATAGGAGTTAACTAAAATTGATTAAACTTTAAAAAAAATGTGACTTAATTAAATCTAAGTGACAAATACTTAACAAACCACCATTTATCAAATTAGTAGAGACTTAATAAAAAATATTACAAAAAAATTAAATCATTGTTGACGGTCCAGAGAAACTTTTGTCGTTTACATTAAAGTGGTCATTTAGTGTCATCCAATTTCATTCAATTAATTAAAAATATAGTTAATAAATTATTTAATTTTGTTTATGGATCTATTATTGATTTGATGTACTCATTATTGATGTTTGCGTCTTTATTGTTTTAAAGATTGCTGCGTGACACCACTCATACAATTTTTTTTAATTAATGTCTCTTAATTTTCTTTTGTTATGAAGTTAAAGATTTAAACGGATCTATTGGCTATAAGCTATTATTCAGTTAATGCCAAATGTCGTTATTTTTTATTTTTTAATTCACTTCTCACTTCTAATGGGAATAAACATTTCTTTTACAGTTTTACTTTTTAGATTCAGTTTAATTGTATTAAAAGAAAATATGATCATTTTTCATACTTAGTTTCGTAAACATACAATATGAATTCAAACTTAATATTATCATAAATAATCTAAAACTTGCATATCTATATATAGCTTCTTCTTTTTTAAATAATTTGTTATTACATTGAATCTTGAGTTTCTTTGATAATTTGTTTAATATATAATATTTTAAAAATCTATATATAATAATAACAGAAAGATTTCAAAAAAAAAATACTCTTTGTAACATTATTATATTTGCAAGAGGATTTTCAAGAAGTAAACAACCCTACAAGAAATATTTTGGTAAAAGTTTATAATTTTGTAATTACTTTTGATTGAAATTGACTAAACACACAAAGATAAAGAGTAATAAGATCAAGAAAATCGAATTACATATCAACAATGATCAATTCTTGAGTAGTCAAATTTACAAAATAGCTAATATAACAAACTTTTAAAGTTTCTACAAAAATCTTTTTTGATTAAAGATTTTCTTCAACTATCCACCTTTTCTTCATGGTTTTCCAAGTGAGCTCAAAAGATTGAGTGATTCTTGTTGCAATTTTGTGTATCTCACTTCTTGGAGGATAACCCAAGGGATAAGAGAAGACACTCACCATGTCATCCGCAAACTCATCAACTTTTGAGTACTCCAATTTTTTTAGCTTTGATTCAATATCCCGTAAACTCATTGTCTTCTTCTTTTTCACGTTCTTATGGATAACAAGATCACTCTTTTTGAAAATCCATGCATCTCTTCCAACCATTAAACGCTTCAACACTGCCCAACATTGCATCTTTTTGTGTTTATCCATTGCCATTGCATGCTTCTCCCTTTTCTTGCACTCCATGCGCAATCTTTCTTTCTTCTTTCTCTTATCACACCCCTTGTACCTAATTTCTTGATTTCTGGCACCAGATTGTAATGGAATTTTTGTATCAACCCATATTGCTTTTGCGTAACCCTTCTTATTCTTCAATTCACATACACCTTCACACTTTTGAGGACATGAAGAATAAATTTTTATGATCAGCTTCTTGCAAGATTGTTCTAATTCTCCCATTGTTGAGTAGAAAATGAATGAAGAAAATGAGAATAGAAAGAAAAATATGACTTAGAAGACCAAATATCATTATTTAAACTAATATATATAAAAGGAAAGTGATAGTAAAATTTATTATTTTATTCTTTTAAATAAGATTTTATATCAAGAAACGTTTAGTAATATCACTTATTTTCTTTAAATTCTAATACTACTTTAAATAATTTATTACAAATTCAATATAATTAATATTAATATAAAATATTATTATATTATTTTTATTTAGATATACATAACGGATACTACTATTAGTATATATATTTAAAGTAATATATATATATATATATATATATATTTATATATAAAAGGAAACTGATAGTGAAATTTATTATTTTATTCTTTTTAATAAGATTTTATATCAAGAATATCAAGAACTGTTTAGCTTTTAAGATAATAATATCACTTATTTTCTTTAAATTTAATACTGTTTTAAAGAATTTATAACAAATTCAATATAATTAATATTAATATCAAATATTATTATATTATTTTTATTTAGATATATATAACGGATACTACGTACATATATTTAAAGGAATATATATAAAAGGAAAGTGATAGTTAAATTTATTATTTTATATCAAGAACCGTTTAGTTTTCAAGATAATAATATCACTTATTTTCTTTAAATTTAATACTACTTTAAAGAATTTATTACAAATTCAATATATTATTTTTATTTAGATATACGTAACAGATACTACTATGAGTATATATTTAAAATTAATCTAATGGTCACAACTTCATATACTTTTTTTATTTGAATATAGTGTTTTGATGTTATATTTGGACACACCCTTTCACTGTTTTCACCATCCAAACACCGTTTATAGCAAATTATTGTTTTTGTTATTCCAAATTAAAGGATTCTCAATCTTGCACTGTATTTATTCACTTTGCACATCCCTTTGAGTTTTGGAGGCTTATCGTTGAAGTCCACTTCTGGTTACTGTATATGGGTTGGGATACCCCTGAAGGATCCCTTTAAATTTTATTTATTCATTGCTGATAAAAAAAAAAACCGTTGTGGCCTTATTCAATGGACAACCAGTTCTTGACCCACAAACTGAGGTCACTTCATTGAGATTTTATTTTTTTTAATTGGGTACATTATTTCTTTTAATCCTTTAATCATTATTATCTTACTTTTTATTCTTTTGATTTTGTGTAATGTTATTTTTAATGTTTAGGGTAAGAACTTTAACATTGACAATATAATAATGTCGTCTATTCAACAATTATCACATATATTTAATTGAGTGACATGAATTTGTTATTATTTATTAAAATTTTAATTATCACATTATTTAGAAATAATATTTTGATAATCCATCAGAAGAGAAGTAGTGTGGAATAGTACGTATGTTCTTTTGTTCTTCATGTGATAAACATTACAAAAGTAGTTCATCAAACTATTGTCGATTGTGAGCATCGTTCAAGTATATGATTTTTTAATTGGGTTCGCAAGACACGAGAAGCTCAACTATACATTTATTATCGTTGACATCACTTCAATTTTCATTGACATCAAGTGCAAGTGCAAGGTAAGGACATGTTTTGGACCTTCAAATTAATAGCCAACAGAATACACCAAAAAACAATTATACTTATATATAATAAAAATATGAATTCTCTCTCTCTATATATATATATATATATATATATAATATAATTAAAATATATCTAATTTACTCTTTTATTTATATATATATATATAAAACTTAGTATATAATTAAAACATTTATTTCTTAAAATTTAAATATGAAATAAAATATGTGAATAAATAATATATATATCAGATTTTAATTTAATAAATATATTAAATTTTTCGTACAAAAGTGCTCAACTTTTATCTAATTTATATAGTTATGGCAATATTATTTTAAAATGAATAAATACACTTTATTAAAAAGTAAAATTTAAATTTAAATTATCAGACCAAGTATACTACTTATGACATATAAATATTAAATTAATTTTATAAAATAAAATAAAAATGTAAATTTACTTCACCATAAATATTTTATATATTTTTAAAAAGTTAATTATGTATAATAACTATTTAAATCATCAAATTTTATTTTTTAAAATTATTGTCTAAAAATAATTTTAAATAAATAATTATATATTTGTTACCATTTATTATATATTATTTAATATTTTATTTCAGAAAGATATATTTTAGATAACATCATAATATATATTGAAAAAAAATAATATAATAAATATATTAAACTTTTCTCATAAAAATGTTTAAATTTGGTTTAATTTATATTATTATTTTCAATATTATCTTAAAATGGATAAATAAACTTTATGAAATTTTAAAAAATGAAATTTGAGTTTATTTGATTTATAAAAAGAAGTTTAAACACATTCAGAAAAGTATAAACAATATAATCTACGCATCCACTGGTAACAATTATTAGCTCAACAATAAGTTGAAATATTTGATTTACATTGCAGAGTTTTTTTTTTCATCGGTAATAAACAATTAAATTAAATTGATTACTTAAGAACTGGTCTAACCCTCGTACAAAGAATAAAAGATAAAAGTTTATTTTCACTTCTGTATTTAAAACTCACAGATTAATCTTCCACTTCTTTTCCCAACACTGATCACATAGTCAATGATTAATAACATGAATATCAAATTGGTACGGATCCAAATAAATTGGATTGTAGTACTCACAATGTTTGAGGTACAAGATTATATGGTGGTTTATTCTTTTCTCACACAAGAAAAAATTGGAGGGCTGAAAAATCTACAACACTGCATAGAAAAGTAGTGAGTTAAAGAAGGTAAAAGTGTATTGAATTAATGTATTTTGTATTTTCGATTTTGAATCTTGAAATCTATTCAAGCTTTGTTTTGTTCATGCTTTTCTCATAAAAGCAAAGCACACAACCACTCTTTTCTCACATGCCTGCAAATTTCATATTTTAGCCAAAAATGGGATGTTGAAAAATTTACAGCTTTGGACAGAGAAAGCAGTTAGTTAAACAAAGTAAGTGTATAGAAATTTAAAGTTTTGTATTTTCAAATTTGAAATGTTATTTGAAATCACACGCGAATAAGTGCTTATTCTCCAGCTAAGCTTGGCAATAGAAGTTGTATATTGTTTTTAACAACTTTCTTTTTTTGTTGTTTTATGATTTTCTTCCTTTGTTCAAAAACCAAAAGTTCTTCCTTCATATTATGTCAGTCCATCATCTGAGAAAATTTGGACCATACTTTCTACCTTTCAAAAATATATTGTTGCTCTTTAAATCCTATGGTTGTGTCTCTGTTCTTTAAATCAAAATATATGAGATCAGTTCAACAATTTTACAATCTTGTACAATTAAGTTCAATTAGTTTTTACAACCTTTTGCCTTCTGTTATTTTCTTCAATTAGTTCCTACACACAAGGATTATTAGCTCTACAATAATAAGAATTTGAATATTTGATTTACATTATTGTAAAGTATTTGATAACCCAAATTAGAAACTTCTTCACGGTGGTCATCACAGTGATCACATAGTTAGTGATTTTTATAAAGGGTTGATCCTTGTGATTCTTTTTATTATTGATAGAGATGGGATAGACACTAGGAGGTCTTTTTGGTTGATATATATAGATGGAAAGGTACTTTATGAGCATGTATAAGAGTTGGACCACCGGTAAAGTGGTGTCACTTAATTTCATTACTATTTACTGGAAAAAAAACATAGTCAGTGATTTAACTGAACATGAATATAAAATTGGTACTGTTGTGGATACAAATAAATTGTATTGTAGTAGTATGAAAGTTTGAGGTACAGGATTATATGGTGGTTCATTCTTTTCCACAAAAGAAAAAATTGGAGGGCTGAAAAATCAGCAGTAGTGGATAGAAAAATAGTGAGCTAAAAAAGATAAAAGTGTATTGAATTAATGTATTTTGTATTTTTTTTTTATTTTAAATTTTGAAATCTGATTCAAATTTTGTTTTGTTCATGCTTTTCTCCTCCCAAAATCAAAGTACACAACCACTATTTTCTCATAGTCATGCATATTTCATAATTTTTAGTCAAAAATAGGATGTTAACAAATTTGCAGCTTTTGGACAGAGAGAGAAGTGAGTTAAACAAGGTAAATGTATTGAAATTTCAAATTCAAAAATGTTTATTTCATAATCGTGCTCCAGTTTACAATCCAATAAATATTAATATTTTAATTATTTATAAAAATTTATAATTTTTTGAATTCTAAAATAATTTCTAACATTTTGTATTTTGCTTGTATTTTCATTAAGGAGGTTTATTCTTTTTTTAAATTTTTTCTTAATTACAAATATTAATATTTATTGTTGTTATAGGATGAAGCAGAGTTGTCAAAGTATCATAACCCTTTGAAATTTTGTATTTTTAAATTTGAAATGTCATTTGAATTTACACGCGGATAACTGTTTATTCTTTGGTGAAGCAGTTTATTCCTAGGGGTGTGGTTTTGGTTGAGAAAATGGAGAAATAAGAATGGGAGATGAACAGAGAAATAGAGGTGACAGAAAAATGAGTGAATGAAAGAGTGTGAAAGAGAAATTAACAAAAGCATGCAAAATAGATTTGTTGCATATTTGATTTCGTTTTGTACACTTATTATTATATTTTTACTATATCATTAAATCCTTTGAGAATTGTTGCGAGTGGAGAGTGGGAGACGGGAAAGATATTTTGTTTTGGAAAGATGTTTGGGTGGGCAATGAAGATCTGAAAAGTAAATTCCCAAGATTGTTCTTTGTGTGGTAATAAAGAAGGTAGTTTACCGTTTTGTGGGGGGTGGGTTAATGATAGATGGGAGTGGAAGTTAATTTGGAGGAGAGGTCTGTTTGATCGGGAAATATACCAGGAAGTCCAGCTGTTACAAGAAGTGGAAAGACCCTATCATGAATTTTGTAGATAGTCGAGTTTGGAAGGCTGGTAAGGATAGTGGTTTCTAGGTAAAATCTGTCTATACTCTTTTAAGAGGCCCTGTGGAGGGAAAAAGTGTGTTTGTCTTCCTCTAGAAGACTACTGCTTTGTCCTCAACACAAATTATCGCTTGGAGGGTGTTGATTTATTCGATTGCCACAAAAGCTAACTTGGAGAGGCGTGGGGTTTTGGTGAATCTCGTGGGCAAAAGAGGGTTGTCTTTACAAGAGAGAAACCCAGAGCCACAGGTCAGATTCAGGATGAACGAGCATGGAAAGGTTCAGGTAGACCAGTCAGAGGTACTTGTGGCAGTGGGAGCACGGGTTGTGCTTCAGCTAAGGTTCCTAGACGATAGTGGGTTGGGAGAACCAGTATTCCAGCAGTTAAAACTTCTCCAGAAAAATTCTTGTTGAATATGGAGAGTGTTTGTTCTCAGGTTGTTTCAGGATCCGGCAGTTCCTATAAGTGGGAGTCGGTAGGAACAGAAAACGGGTCAGTGACTGATGTGTTGAAACTCAGGGGAGTTTTAACGAAGTCTTAAAAATGATTAAGAAGGCTGGTGGCAACTAGAGGTGGAACATTGAGTTCCGTCGACAGATTACAGGAAGTACATGTACACAGTTGAAGCGCAGGTGAACATTGTTTCGTGACTTTAAGTGGGAGATTGTTGAGTATGAAGTCAAGACCAATTAGGTTGAGCTGACAAGACACCATGTACACAGTTGAAGCGCAGGTGAACATTGTTCTGTGACTTCAAGTGGGAGATTGTTGGGTATGAAGCCAGGATCAATTGTGTTGGGTTGAGTAGACACCATGTTTTAGTGAGTGGGCTTAATCATTGTGTCCCTTTATTATCTCTTTTTATCTCTATTTAAAGAGATCATTGTACGTGTAATTGGTGTGCACCAGGATATAATGAAAACGTAATAGTTGCCCGTGTGGATGTAGGTTGCAGTTGGCGACCGAACCACGTTAAATCATATGTTGTTTATTTTCTGCAGTTGATTTGTGATTATGTGTGTTGTTTCCACGTGTATCATTGAGGACATGAAGAATAAATTTTTATGATAAGCTTCTTGCAAGATTGTTCTAATTCTCCCAATGTTGAGTAGAAAATGAATGAAGAAAATAAGAATAGAAAGAAAAATATAACTTAAAAGACCAAACATTATTATTTAAATCAATATATATAAAAAGAAATTGATTATTTTACTATCTTTTTAATAATGATTTTATATGAAGAACGGTTTAGTGTTCAAGATAATAATATCATTTATTTTCTTTAAATTTTAATACTACTTTAAAGAATTTATTACAAAATCAATATAAATAATATTAATATCAAATATTATTATATTACTTTTATTTAGATAGAAGGAAAAATATTACTATATATGCAATTTGAAGGAATAAAATCATATTTAAATCTTTCATAAACTTTTAAATGGTTGTTACTGTCCAGAGAAACTTTTGTCCTTGTTCATTTAATGTCATATGACATATTGTAAATATCCAATTTCATTCAGTTAATTAAAAATATATTTAATAAATTATTTAATTTTGTTTATGATTCTATCATTGATTTGTTGTACTCATTATTGGTGTTTACGTCTTTATTGTTTTAAAGATTTCTGCGTGACACCAGTCATACCATTATTTTTAATTAATGTCTCTTAAGTTTCTTTTGTTACGAAGTTAAAGATTTAAACGGATCTACGGGCTATAAATGTCTCAACTAGAAATTGATTGTCGTAAACAGACCGGAGACCGTCATAAAGAGACCGGAGAGGGCAGCAGATCTCTCTTATCAGATATGTTGATGCTTGGTTCTTTGATAAAGGTTTTCTCAAGATGGTGAAAGCTCGATGGCAGTCTTATACAGCGCAGGGGATTGCTTTCATAGTTTTTAAAGAAAAACTGAAATGCTTCAAGTCTGACCTGAAGACATGGGACAAGGAGGTATTCTACAGGATTTGGAGGATCTTGATAACCAAGATTGTAATGGGGAATTGGGGGAAAGAGGTAGACTGAAAAGAATGGAGTTGGTAAGCTGCCTCGCAGAGAATGATAAGAGAATCGAGTCCCTCATAAGTCAGAAGGCTAGAGCAAACTGGTTTAAGTATGGAGACTCTTGCACTAGATTTTTCCATTCGTCTATGAGGTGGAGGAGGTTGAAGAACGAAGTGAAAGGTGTTGAGGTAGGGAGCCAATGGTGTGAGCAACCGTCCACAGTGCGAACAGAGGCCAAGAAGTTGTTTGAATCTAGATTTTGTGCTACGAAGGATCTAGGGGTAAGGTTGGATGGTGTTGAGTTTCAGTCATTATCAGCTACGGGGAATGAGACCTTTGTAACCATGTTCTCTAAGGAGGAGATAAATGAGGCAGTGTGGCAGTGTGAAGGTTCAAAGAGCCAAGGTCCTGATGGGTTTAATTTCAACTTCATTAGGAAGAGCTGGGAGTTTATAAAAGAGGAGATAGTAGCATATATGGCCCTGTTTCACACGACGGGGTCTATCCCGAAAGGCTGCAATGCTTCGTTCATTGCACTTATCCCTAAGATCAAGGATCCATCTAAGCTAGAACAGTACAAACCCATCTCACTAGTAGGTGTCTTATACAAAATCATTGCAAAGAGGAGGAAGTTTGCATTCTCCAATTCGCGGATGACACCTTATTCTTCTGTGAAGATAAAATCAATAATGTGATAACATTGAAAGCCATCTTAAGGGGCTTTGAGTTTGCTTCAAGCATGAAGATTAACTTCCACAAATCTAAGCTGATTGGCATTAACATACAAAGTAATATTGTAGATTGTTTCACCAAGATCTTGAATTGCACTCAGATGGGGATACCTTTTAAGTATTTGGGTATAGAGGTGGGAGGGAACCCAAGGAGGAAACATTTCTGGGAACCTGTTCTCAATAAGCTTAAAGCACGACTCAGTATTTGGAAAGGGATGTTCTTATCTCTAGCAGGGAGAAACTGCCTTATTAACTCTGTTTTAACAGCTGTACCTTTGTATTATCTCTCGTTGTTCAGGGCTCCGGAGTCGGTATGTACAAGGATAGTCAGAATCCAAAGCAGATTTTTGTGGGGTTGGGGGAAGGTCAACAAGCCAATATCATGGGTAAGTTGGAAAGACGTTTGCAAACCAAAGACAGACGAAGGGTTGGGTTGCAGAGATATTCGAAAGTTCAATCAAGCCTTGATTGCCAAATGGAAATGGCGTTGCATATCACCGGAAAAAGGTAGGTGGAAGGAGGTGTTGGGGTCAAAGTATGATCTGGATTGTGATAACGGCTGTATAACTGTCAAAGACCAATATTGGTGGTGGAGAGATCTAAACAAAACGTGCAAAGAGGGTGTAGGTAGAGGGTGGTTTCAAGAAGAACTACGATAGGAACTCGGATGTGGAGACAAAGCAAAGTTCTAGGAGGAGGTGTGGGTTGGAAGTGAGAACCTTAAAACCATGTTCCCACATTTGTACTCTTTTTCCCTACACCAAGGCCAAAGCATAGGCGAAGTTGGAATGTGGTGTAACTGAGAGTGGAGGTGGATATTGAGGTGGAGGCGTATTAGATTTGAGTGGGAGTCCCAATTGGAAGTTGACCTTAACTTGCTCCTCTCCAGGGTCACGCTAAAGAAGAATATTGAGGACATACAGGTGTGGGGGAAGGAGAATTCTGGGATATTTTTTGTAAGCGCTGCCTACAAATGCCTAACCAAGCATAGTGCAGACCCGCAATCCAAAGTGTACAGATTTTTATGGAAAACAAAGGCTTTTCGGAACGTGTTAATGACAGCTTGGAGGGCGCTGAGGGGGAGAATGCCTACAAGACAGTGTTTGAGTAGAAGAGGGGTGTTGATGAACTCAATGCTATGCCCACTGTGTCAGATAGAGGAGGAATCCAACCAGCACATTTTTCTACATTGCAAATATGCCCAACAGGTATGGTCCGAGTGCTTTAAGTGGGTAGGTACATCGACAGTCCAACATAACGACCTTAAGATGCACTTTCTGAATTTTTATTTGTTCCAAGCCACAAATAAACAAAATCTGGTTTGGAAAGGTGTTTGGGTGAATGTGATCAGAGGCATTTGGGACCAACGAAATGTAATCGTATTCCGGCAAGGGGTAGTAGTTGTGGATGAGATTTTTCAGAAAGTTCAACTCAAATCTTGGCTCTGGTTGAAGCACAAGACTCATTCCTTTAATTACTCGTTTGCTGATTGGGTCCTTAACCCATTCATCTGTCTTAGAAGTGTTAAGTAACAGGCAGGCTGCTGTGTTCATCTCATGGATGATGCAGAGGCAGGAGTATGGTTTAATGCATAATAACCTTTGTTTTGGTGGTGAAGTGTGACGACTGCTGGTATAGTATGACAGAGGTGGTTTTTTGTGGTGATTTGTGCGAACGGCTAAGCTCTGTTGCTAGCTAGGATTGAGCTTATAAGCAAGGTTGGGCTGGTACTGTGTGATGGGTGTAGGAGTGGGAGTTGCTGGTATTTATGCATTCAAATGGTCACGTGCTTCTGGTGGAGTGGTTGGATGAAGGAGCCTGCATCATTTACAAAATTAGAGGATGTTTCTATGGATTGAAGAACAAATGGTCATGCTGATGTGGTTCTTTGGCTAGAGAGAACCAAACGCTTCTGAATGGTATTGCCAACTTGGTGGAGTCATATTACGGAGGGGCTACTGTTCAAAAATGTGAAATAGATTTTGGACTTTGTGTTTGAATGCAATTTAATAAAATAAAAGACATATTGGTTAATGTAAGAAGTTATATATATATATATATATATATATATATATATATATATATATATATTTACATATTGATACCTAATGAAAATTTAATCTAATGGAAATTTGGAAAGAATAAAATTGGGTTCTATCTCAAGTTGTTCACCGTTAACCATTAAGAAATAATGTGAAAAGAAAGGAATTACAAGAGATAGATTAAGAAAAGGATTAAAGACACTACTCACATAAGTACCCTCATAAATAAAGGTAAGTGACTATCTCTATTATAATCGAATATGATGTGTGAGAATCTTAATTGAAAGATGATATTGTATGCATTATGTATACTAATATTATTATTGATACTAATATTTATATATATTTTTTAATTTTTTTATAATTTAAATATTATAATTTTATTTAATTAAATAAAAAATAATTAAACTAAAATTACTTTTCTAATTTAATTCTAACAACGTAATAAATATTAAAATTATTTCAATTCCCTATGACCTTCTTTTATATTTTCATTTTTTTTATTTTAGTTTGTTCATTGCTTTTAATTCCCATAAAAAACTATAAGAATTCAAATCCGTATGTAAAAATCCATATGTAATGTTCACTTTACATATGCATTTACATTCGTAGGTAAAAATCGGTATGTAACACTTACTTTAATACGAATCCGTATGTAATGCTCACTTTACTTACGGATTTGGATTTGTATGTAAAAATCGGTATGTAACACTTACTTTACATATGGATTTGGATTCGTATGTAAAAATCCGTATGTAATGCTCACTTTTCATACGGATATGCATTCGTTTGTAAAAGTCCATATGTATGCTCACTTTACATACAGATCTGGATCAGTATGTAAAACTCCGTATGTAATGCTGACTTTACATACGAATTTGGATCTGTATGTCAAAATCCGTACGTAACGCTCAGTTTACATACGGATCTAGATCTGTGTGTAAAAATCCGTATGTAACGCTCACTTTACATACGGATAGATCCGTATGTAAAAATCTATATGTAATGCTAACTTTAATTACGGATCTGGATCCGTATGTAAAAATCTGTATCCGTATGTAAAAATCCATATGTAATGCTCACTTTACATATGCATTTGCATCCGTAGGTAAAATTCGGTATGTAACACTTACTTTAATACGGATCTGGATCTGTATGTAAAAATCGGTATGTAACACTTACTTAACATATGGATTTGGATTCGTATGTAAAAATCCGTATGTAATGCTCACTTTTCATACGGATTTGGATCCGTTTGTAAAAGTTCGTATGTAATGCTCACTTTACATACGAATCTAGATCCGTATGTAATGCTGACTTTACATACGGATTTGGATTTGTATGTCAAAATCCGTATGTAACGCTCACTTTACATACGGATCTTGATTCGTATGTAAAATCCGTATGTAACACTCACTTTATATACGGATCTAGATCCGTATGTAACGCTCACTTTACATACGAATTTGGATTCGTATGTAATCCTAATATCAAATTTCTTGTAGTGATTATAGATTTGTAATAGTATTTCTTTTTTTTATAGATAAATGTGTTGTTCGATTTGTTTCGAACATAAGTTAATAGTAGTCTTCATGTTAGGGTTCAAAATTTGTAAACTCATGTTACGTTGTTCCTAATTATATGAGTTCTAAATATTAAATTGAATATGATGATCTAAAACACATACATATTGATGACTGAACACCAAACAACAAAACTATGATAATACAATATGTTCCTTTGTTTGAAAATTTTATTATAAGAATAATAATAATAATTATTATTACTTATATTATATATTTTTATTCTAAAATTATATAATAGTAAATTCTCAAATATATTGAAGATGGATGGAACAACTTTTATAGGTTAAACTACTTTAAAGGAGGTGACAAGATTATCTCTGAAACACAAATCAACGAACCAAATAATGAAATTCTAGTGATTTTTCTTTTGTGAGAAATGATTATTTTAGATGATTATTTCTTACTTTATTGAAATTTAAAGAATGATTTACTTAAATTCATGTCTCACATTGTTGACACTTGAACAAGTTAAGTTTACTTTTAATGTTTATGATTTATTTAACTAATTTCTATTATATTTAATTTCTCTTATGCAAATATGATTTTTATTATGTTTAGTTTCTTTCATGCAAATATAATTGGTGCCTTTTTTTTAAATTCAAACTACTCTACTTTTTGTAAAATACTTAATTTTTAACTATTGTTCTTCCATGTAATTGATATTTTTATGTAATTTTCACTTCTTCTAGATTTTTTAAATTATTAATAATTTTAGAACTTGTATTATGTTTTATAATATCAAATTTAATATAATATCTAAATTATAATTTTTTAATAGTATAATATCAAACTATTTTACTTTGGGTAAAATACTTATTTTTTAATTATTTTTCTTCCATGTTTCTTAAATTTAAATTGTTTGTTGTTAGTTCAGGTGTGAGCATAGTGAGATGCCAAGTTTTATCTAAAATACCAAAATATTATCTTTTTAAATACAATAGGAGTTAACTAAAATTGATTAAACTTTAAAAAAAATGTGACTTAATTAAATCTAAGTGACAAATACTTAACAAACCACCATTTATCAAATTAGTAGAGACTTAATAAAAAATATTACAAAAAAATTAATAGAAGAAAAAATAATAAATCTTTCATAAACTTTTAAATCATTGTTGACGGTCCAGAGAAACTTTTGTCGTTTACATTAAAGTGGTCATTTAGTGTCATCCAATTTCATTCAATTAATTAAAAATATAGTTAATAAATTATTTAATTTTGTTTATGGATCCAATTTCTTTTGAATATTCTTTTTAGCTATCTATCGTTAGAAAATTATAAATGTGACTCATATGAAATAGATTTTGGACTTTGTGTTTGAATGCAATTTAATAAAATAAAAGACATATTGGTTAATGTAAGATGTTATATATATATATATATATATATATATTTACATATTGATACCTAATGAAAATTTAATCTAATGGAAATTTGGAAAGAATAAAATTGTGTTCTATCTCAAGTTGTTCACCGTTAACCATTAAGAAATAATGTGAAAGGAAAGGAATTACAAGAGATAGATTAAGAAAAGGATTAAAGAAACTACTCACATAAGGACCCTCATAAATAAAAGTAAGTACCTATCTCTATTATAATCGAATATGATGTGTGAGAATCATAATTGAAAGATGATATTGTATGCATTATGTATACTAATATTATTATTGATACTAATATTTATATATATTTTTAATTTTTTTATAATTTAAATATTATAATTTTCTTTAATTAAATAAAAAAATAATTAAACTCAAATTACTTTTCTAATTTAATTCTAACAACATAATAAATATTAAAATTATTTCAATTCCCTATGACCTTCTTTTATATTTTCATTTTTTTATTATTTTAGTTTGTTCATTGCTTTTAATTCCCATAAAAAACTATAAGAATCCAAATCCGTATGTAAAAATTCATATGTAATGCTCACTTTACATATGCATTTGCATCCGTAGGTAAAAATTGGTATGTGACACTTACTTTAATACGAATCCGTATGTAATGCTCACTTTACAGACGGATCTGGATTTGTATGTAAAAATCGGTATGTAACACTTACTTTACATATGGATTTGGATTCGTATGTAAAAATCCGTATGTAATGCTCACTTTTCATACGGATCTGCATTCGTTTGTAAAAGTCCATATGTAATGCTCACTTTACATACAGATTTGGATCCGTATGTAAAACTCCGTATGTAATGTTGACTTTACATACGAATTTGGATCTGTATGTCAAAATCCGTATGTAACGCTCAGTTTACATACGGATCTAGATCCGTGTGTAAAAATCCGTATGTAACGCTTACTTTACATACGGATAGATCCATATGTAAAAATCTGTATGTAATGCTAACTTTAATTACGGATCTGGATCCGTATGTAAAAATCTGTATCCGTATGTAAAAATCCATATGTAAAGCTCACTTTACATATGCATTTGCATCCGTAGGTAAAAATCGGTATGTAACACTTACTTTAATACGGATCTGGATCTGTATGTAAAAATCGGTATGTAACACTTACTTTAATACGGATATGGATCTGTATGTAAAAATCGGTATGTAACACTTACTTAACATATGGATTTGGATTTGTATGTAAAAATCCGTATGTAATGCTCACTTTTCATACGAATTTGGATCCGTTTGTAAAAGTTCGTATCTAATGCTCACTTTACATACGGATCTGGATCCGTATGTAAAATTCCATATGTAATGCTGACTTTACATACAGATTTGGATTTGTATGTCAAAATCCGTATGTAACGCTCACTTTACATATGGATCTTGATTCGTATGTAAAAATCCGTATGTAACACTCACTTTATATACGGATCTCGATCCGTATGTAAAAATCCGTATGTAACGTTTACTTTATATATGGATTTAGATCCGTATGTAACGTTTACTTTATATACGGATTTAGATCCGTATGTAACGCTCACTTTACATACGGATCCAAATTCGTATGTAATCCTAATATAAAATTTCTTGTAGTGATTATAGATTTGTAATAGTATTTCTTTTTTTTATAGATAAATGTGTTGTTCGATTTGTTTCAAACATAAGTTAATAGTAGTCTTCATGTTAGGGTTCAAAATTTGTAAACTCATGTTACGTTGTTCCTAATTATATGAGTTCTAAATATTAAATTGAATATGATGATCTAAAACACATACATATTGATGACTGAACACCAAACAACAAAACTATGATAATACATGTTTTTTGAAAATTTTATTATAAGAATAATAATTATTATTATTATTACTTATATTATATATTTTTGTTATACTTATTTTTTAATTATTTTTCTTCCATGCTTCTTAAATTTAAATTGTTTGTTTTTAGTTCAGGTGAGCATAGTGAGATGTCAAATTTTATCTAAAATACCAAAATATTATCTTTTTAAATACAATAGGAGTTAACTAAAATTGATTAAACTTTAAAAAAAATGTGACTTAATTAAATCTAAGTGACAAATACTTAACAAACCACCATTTATCAAATTAGTAGAGACTTAATAAAAATATTACAAAAAAATTAATAGAAGAAAAAATAATAAATCTTTCATAAACTTTTAAATCATTGTTGACGGTCCAAAGAAACTTTTGTCCTTTACATTAAAGTGGTCATTTAGTGTCATCCAATTTCATTCAATTAATTAAAAATATAGTTAATAAATTATTTAATTTTATTTATGGATCTATTACTGATTTGATGTACTCATTATTGATGTTTGCGTCTTTATTGTTTTAAAGATTGCTGCGTGACACCACTCATAGAATTTTTTTTAATTAATGTCTCTTAATTTTCTTTTGTTATGAAGTTAAAGATTTAAACGGATCTATTGGCTATAAGCTATTATTCAGTTAATGTCAAATGTCGTTATTTTTTAATTTTTAATTCACTTCTCACTTCTAATGGGAATAAACATTTTTTTTTACAGTTTTACTTTTTAGATTCAGTTTAATTGTATTAAAAGAAAATATGATCATTTTTCATACTTAGTTTCGTAAACATACAATATGAATTCAAACTTAATATTCTCATAAATAATCTAAAACTTGCATATCTATATATAGCTTCTTCTTTTAAAAATAATTTGTTATTACATTGAATCTTGAGTTTCTTTGATAATTTGTTTAATATATAATATTTTAAAAATCTATACATAATAATAACAGAAAGATTTCAAAAAAAATACTCTTGTAACATTATTATATTTGCAAGAGGATTTTCAAGAAGTAAACAACCCTAAAGAAATATTTTGGTAAAAATTTATAACTTTGTAATTACTTTTGATTGAAATTGACTAAACACACAAAGATAAAGAGTAATAAGATCAAGAAAATCGAATTACATATCAACAATGATCCATTCTTGAGTAACCAAAATTACAAAATAGCTAATATAATAAATTTTAAAAGTTTCTACAAAAATCTTTTTTGATTAAAGATTTTCTTCAACTATCCACCTTTTCTTCATGGTTTTCCAAGTGAGCTCAAAAGATTGAGTGATTCTTGTTGCAATTTTGTGTATCTCACTTCTTGGAGGATAACCCAAGGGATAAGAGAAGACACTCACTATGTCATCCGCAAACTCATCAACTTTTTGAGTACTCCAATTTTTTTAGCTTTGATTCAATATCCCGTAAACTCATTGTCTTCTTCTTTTTCACGTTCTTATGGACACCAAGATCACTCTTTTTGAAAATCCATGCATCTCTTCCAACCATTAAACGCTTCAACACTGCCCAACATTGCATCTTTTTGTGTTTATCCATTGCCATTGCATGCTTCTCCCTTTTCTTGCACTCCATGCGCAATCTTTCTTTCTTCTTTCTCTTATCACACCCCTTGTACCTAATTTCTTGATTTCTGGCACCAGATTGTAATGGAATTTTTGTATCAACCCATATTGCTTTTGCGTAACCCTTCTTATTCTTCAATTCACATACACCTTCACATTTTTGAGGACATGAAGAATAAATTTTTATGATCAGCTTTTTGCAAGATGGTTCTAATTCTCCCATTGTTGAGTAGAAAATGAATGAAGAAAATGAGAATAGAAAGAAAAATATGACTTAGAAGACCAAATATCATTATTTAAACTAATATATATAAAAGGAAAGTAATATTAAAATTTATTATTTTATTCTTTTAAATAAGATTTATATCAAGAAACGTTTAGTAATATCACTTATTTTCTTAAATTCTAATACTACTTTAAAGAATTTATTACAAATTCAATATAATTAATATTAATATAAAATATTATATTATTTTTATTTAGATATACATAACGGATACTACTATTAGTATATATATTTAAACTAATATATATATATATATATATATATATATATATATATATATAATATATATTATATAAAAGGAAAGTGATAGTAAAATTTATTATTTTATTCTTTTAATAAGATTTTATATCAAGAATATCAAGAACGGTTTAGTTTTTAAGATAAAATATCACTTATTTCTTTAAATTAATACTGTTTAAAGAATTTATTCAAATTCAATAAATTAATATTAATATAAAATATATTATATTATTTTTATTTAGATATATATAACGGATATACGTAATATATTTAAAATAATATATAAAGGAAAGTGATAGTATATTTATTATTTATATCAAGAACCGTTATTTCAAGATAATAATATCACTTATTTCTTTAAATTTAATACTACTTTAAAGAATTTATTGCAAATTCAATATATATTTTATTTAGATATACGTAACAGATACTACGTGAGTAATATTAAATTAATCTAATGCTCACAACTTCATATAGTATTTTTACTTTTTTTTATTTGAAATAGTGTTTTGATTATATTTGGTAGACCCTTTCACGTTTTCACCATACAAACACGGTTTATAGCAATTATTGGTTTGTTATTCCAAATTAAAAGATTCTCAATCTTGCACTGTATTTATTCACTCCTTTGAGTTTGGAGGTTTACCGTTGTGGCCTTATCAATGGACAACCAGTTCTTGACCCCACAAACTGAGGTACTTTTGTTATTACTCCAGATGTTTTATCACCAAATTGCTACTAAAATAATGAGGGGAATGATGATGACCAAAAATAGAAAAATATTTAGGGTGTGCTTGGAAATATTTTGGAAGCATTGTAAACGGAAAATTCCACTTCCAAAGAGTAAATCTTGTAAACGAAACTTTTCTTGTCCGCATTTCTCTCTATAACCAAAATTGAAGATTCAATCCCAGCAATGTTTCAACATCGTAGTTGTCATTGAACAATTAAAGCACTACTTCGGTTGGGAAATTCATCAAACAAGTTAAGGGCACAAATTACTAGTTGGGGAATTTCATCAAACAATTATGGCATGACATGAATTTTTAACGACAACACGAGAACTAACACTTGAAAGACCTACTTTCATTTTGAATGCAACCATGATTCATGATTTAGATGTAAGCGAAAAACGTAGTGGGTTGGAACCTGCAAGCTTGGTGATGGAAGAAGACAAGAATACATGACGTAGCCTGCAAGCTCGCAATCCACGTGAGATAAAGCAATCCACTGTTCTTCTTTTTCAGTTCATCGTGAAAGAATGAAGCTAGTGATTCGTGAATCAAATATTTTACTATCATATTCTTTCACTTTCGAAGGGAAGCTGCTGCTGTGGGACTCATAGCACACGTTCTCATCTTCATGTTTAAATTAACTCTGTCAAAAAAATTAGATAATATATTCCCATTTTTCTTTTAACTAATGTTTTTTTTTATATTATTTCTGTCAAATGATATTTTTGTCACCTATTGTAGCTGACCAACCTTTAAAAAGAGAAGCACAGAGTTAATTTAGTTAATTTTAAAGTCAGACTTTTAACTGTTTTAATAAATTAAAATTTATATGTTATGAATTTCACTTTTGATAATAAATGTAATTGTGTATTATTTTTAATTCAACAACTAAAATTTAAAGATAACAAATCTCTTGTTATAATTTTTTCCAATTTTTATATAAATCTGTTAAGTGCCTACTCAACCGATATTAAATATCTATTTTAAAATATATTTAAAAAATGTTAATTAATTTATGTATATCAAAAAAGATATATTTAACAATTATACTTCAAGGCGTTAATATTTATGCGTGTTTGAAAAATTATATTCATAATTTATTGATTTCTTAAAACATTACACAAGTAATTTTATAAAATTAATTAATTAATATAATAAAAATTTTCAACCACATAAA